>NC_140176.1:16586737-16604237 GCF_963971535.1 Notolepis coatsorum
GATGGCTAGAGTCACTGGGTGTATGCCTTTCCATGTGTACTCTATCATTTCAGATAGAGCAGCTTAACAAATGACATGTCGGGAAACAGGAAGGAGAACACAACACACAGGCACACACACACACACACACACACACACCGGTGTTAGCTCAAACACGACTGCACAATCACTGGTGGACCTTCAGCAAACAAACAAGTAGGCTACATGAAATAATATTTCAACTTATGTGCTATCCTATGGCCGTGTCTCAATTTTCCTGACTGAGCGGCAGTGGCTTCCTGACTGTGGGGGCGACAGTGGCTCAGGAGGTAGAGCAGTCGTCGGGTAATCCGGAGGTACCCGGTTCGATTCCCACTCCTCCTGGGCAGCGTGTCGAAGTGTCCTTAAGCAAGACACTTAACCCCGGCCTAATTGCTCCCGATGAGCAGGTTGGCACTAGGGATGCCCCGATCACGTTTTTTACCACCGATACCGATCACCGATCGTCGTGAGCCATATCGGCCGATACCGATCCGATACCGATCGTTTTTGATTAAAAGAAATTAAAATGTATTGTATATCAAAAAAATAAAAAAAATTTATAAAATATATATATTATATAATTAGACTTATACTTGTATTATCTGCGAGACATCGCCACCACGCAACAAGCTCCACTGTCTGTGTGTACTCTAGTAGCCTCCAGCTACAGCCAGGATTCTCCGGAGCTGCAGCTGGACCTATACTCGAGTAGCCTCGAGCTACGGCCAGGATTATCCGGCGCTGCACCTGGACCCTATTGGTATAACTCAGCAAGCCCTCAGCTCGAATACGCATCGAATCAGTGTTATAAGACATTGATATCTGTAATGAATGAATGAATGAAAACTTTATTTAACAGATTGCAGAATGGGTACAATACAGTACGGCTCAATACATACAATTGTTAAGGGATGCAGACCTGAGAAAGACGTTTGTCTTGTTTCCATCAGGGTCCCCCATTTTCAATTCATATAGACATATATGACATACATGACATACAGATAGTCAGTACTGCTACATCTATACATTTATGACATACCAGATTTGCAAATACAGTACTGTTTGTGATACAGAAGGAGTCAAGAAAAGGGAGTATATACATTTGACGTAGAAACTGTACATTGGAGGTTGGGTGGGGGGGGGTTGGGTACATTGGGATATTGACAACCATACTGGGTAATTTACATTGGAGGTGGTTGGGGGGGGGGGGGGGGGGGCGGGGGGCATACTGTATAAACAAGTAACACTGTGCATTGAGGGGGGGGGGAGGAGACACTGTACAAGCAAACACAATTGTACATTGAACTATTGACAAAACCATACTAGGTAAATGACTGTACATTGGAGGGGGTTGGAATGATTGGGTTAGGATATTTACAGGGGCCAGTGTTGAATTGCAGTCTCCCGTAGGTGTCCCTTGAGAGAGGTTTTGAAAGTGGGTAGTGATCCACATTCCTTTACAGCTTTGGGTAGGGCGTTCCACATTGATGTGGCATAATTGCGAAACGTGTTTAGTCCCTTATTTGAGCCGAATCTGGGTTTGACATGATTTGTGGAGCTCCCTCTGGTGTTGTGATCGTGGTATTCACTGACCTTTGGGAAGTATTTTGACATGTACATGGGTACCTTGGTCGTGTAGTGTATCTTGTAGACCAGGCCCATTGCAAGTTGTTGTACTCTGTCGTCTACTCTAAGCCATCCTAGGTTGTCGAAGTGGGCAGGGGTGAGGTGGGTTCTAGGAGTAAGGTCAAGCAGTAGTCTGACCAGTTTGTTTTGAGATGTTTGTAATTTTGTTTTTAGCGCCTTTGAGGTGCTTTGGTACCATGAGGTGCAAGCATAGTCGTAGTACCCTGAATGAGTGCTCCTGCCAGAGTCTTCAGGGTGTTCTTGTTTACCAGAGAGGAGATCCGGTACAAGAATCGAGTTCGTTGGTTGACTTTTTTTATTACATTGGATGCCATTTTGTCACAGGAGAGATTAGCCTCTAGGATGGACCCCAGGTAGGTAATTTCATCTTTCCTTGTGACAATATTGTCACCCACTGTAACTGAGAAGCCGTCGGTCTTGCTGAGTTTGTTATTTGAACCGAAGAGAATGGACTCTGTTTTGCCCATGTGTAATGATAGTTTGTTATCAGCGAGCCATATGCAGATTCTGCCTAGTTCCGAGCTGAGGGTTTTTTCAACCTGTAACTTGTTCTTGTCAGAGACCAGCAGGGCTGAGTCGTCCGCAAACAGGAACAAGTTGCAGTCACAAGCTGACGACATGTCATTTGCATAAATTAGGAACAGTAGCGGTCCTAGTATGCTTCCTTGTGGAACACCACAGCTCACTGTGAGGGGGGGGGGATAGGGTACCGTTTACCTCCACCATCTGTTCCCTCCCCTCAAGGTAGGATTGCATCCAGCTCACTGATAGACTATCAAAACCAATTGCTTTTAGCTTGTCAATCAGAATGGAGTGATTGACCGTGTCAAAGGCCTTTTGTAGGTCCAGCATGACCATGCCGCAGTATTTGCCTGCGTCCACCTCTTGTTTGATGTGGTCATTCAAATAGAGAAGGCATGTGTCAGTGGAGTGGGATGTTCTGAAGCCAGATTGGAATTCGTAGATTAGATTTTTTTCCGCTAGGTACTTTTCGACCTGTTCGTAGACTATTTTTTCCATGACTTTCGAGATGGAGGTGAGAATAGAAACAGGGCGGTAGTTGCCTGGGTCTAATTTGCTGCCCTTTTTGTGCAGAGGGGTCACCCTCGCAATTTTGAAGTCCTTGGGGACGTGTCCCTGTTTTATGTAGCTACTGCTAGCCGGATATATAACGTTAATACAACGCCTCAGTGAATTATTTAGTTAAATGGGACATTTCGTTTTTAACAGTGAACTAACTTGCGCTAACGTGAGCTAACAGCTAACAGCTAACAGGTATCATACCTACCTACTATACTTGCTAGAGCGTTTGTTGATGTCAGGAGCTATCGGTAGCTGGCCGGCTAGATACCGTTCGGTTAGACAATGCCTCATCATGTATTAAACTAAAGGTGAATAGTTGACTGGGTCATTTTGTAACGGTAGCTAAGCTAACGTTAGCTCAGGGAGACGCCGACAGTCACGCTGTCCTCCCGTGTCTCACTAGACTAGACCCGTGTTTACATGCGTGCGGGAGGGGCTGGACTCGAGAGCAGACGCCGCACCACCGGTGTCTGAGACAGAACTCAGCGACAACGACTGAGATCGGGTTTGACGATCGGTGAAAATAAAACATTATCACCGATCGCATATTTATACAGAATATCGGCCGATAACGATCGGTGGCCGATCGATCGGGGCATCCCTAGTTGGCACCTCTGCCATCAGTGTGTGAATGTGTGAGTGAATGGGGAAAAATGTGAGGAACAAATTGTAAAGCGCTTTGGATAAAAGCTGCTATATAAATGCAGCCTTTTACCATTTCCCATTTGAGCAGAATAACCTTGGAGATCTAACGCTGAAAGACACCCCCCCCCCCCCCTCTCCCCATCTTCATCTTTATCCAAATCGCCATCTCCTCTTCCTCTACCTCTTTCTCATTCGTTTTTGCACCGAGAGATGAAATTTAGTCAAGCAAACGCAACTCATATGTTTCCCTTCCACCCTCTAACTCCGCCAGGGGGGGGGGGGGATCACACTTCTTTCCCCCTTGGCAAATATGGAGACCTTACCTCATTACAGAAGGTCATCGTCTGGCACCCCATCAATTGTCAGAAAACCTCTCAAAAAGAAAAAAGAGCTCGGTATTGATTTATTACCCACAGCTTCCCTCAGAGGGGGGGGTCACATGAGAAACATTACGAATCATGAATTCACAGGTGTGGCGGCGGGACGGAGAGTGATGAAAGGCGGGAGAAAAAGAGATAAATGGGTAGGAGGGAGGGAAGGGTGGATGGATGAAGGAGGGAGGGAGGGTGTTGAAGACGTCTCGAGACGTAAGGAATCGGCGAGAGGATCTGTGTGCGTGTCGAGTGCGTTGTGCCACTCGCTTGTGTTCTGGGTGTCTTGTCCTCGTGGGGGGGGGGGGCTTCTCTGAGCGGGTCGGCGGTCGTTAAAACGAGGATAATTGCGGCTACTATATGGGTGAGGGAAAATGCAGTAACAACAAGCGGGACATTTCCAAAACGGGCTGAGTTTGTGTCTTTCTTTTTTTTTTTTTTTTTTTGGTCTTTTTCCCCCTCCATTTTCCTCCGATTTTCTCCCATCCCAATGTTAGTCGTATGCCAATTCCCAGTCCCTTCCTGGTCGCTGCGCTTTACCCCCCACAGTCAGATCATTTGGGAGAGTGGAGGCTACCACGTGCTTCCTCCGACACACGTCCAGCCAATCACCGCTTCTTTTCACCTGGCAGCGCGGATTCTCATTGAGAGGGCGTAGCGTGTGGGAGGACCACACTATCCCCCTCACGTCCAATCCGCGCTTAGCAGGCGCCCCGACCGAACTGTAGGAGTCGCTGTTTACAACGACCCGGACCCACCCCGCCAGCTTCTCCCACCCTCTGATACAGCCAATTGTATCAGTGCAGACGGCCAGCCAAGCTGGTGACAACCCCGGAGCTGTGAGCTGGATTCGAACAGGCAAATCCAGCTCAGCTCCGGGGCTGGTGACGAACGCAATCTCCGCTCGACCACCTAACCGCCCTGAGTTGGTGTCTTTCTAATCACAAAAACGGAATCGGCCCAGACAATTAATAATACCCGTCATAAAGTCTCTTACGATGTACTCGGTGTGTTGGCACTGCAGGTTGCCGGAGGTTCACTAAGTGTGCAGTGTGGCTACCGGCCAACAGCGTGCCTCTTCTAGGTGAACCTGCTAATAGGAACCTCTGCAGAGACAAAACACTTTGTTTTGTTGACTTTGAGTGGATCTGAAGAGAGAGACGAATTGTGTTGTTCTCACGACTCACGTCTGCCTCGACAAGCATCTCTGTGGTTTGGCGGCTTCCTGTGGCTTCCTGTTTTGATTCGCTCTGGTTGTACAAGACATGGCCACTTGTCTTCCCCTGCACTTCCTTATCTCGTAAGTGCACCTCAGAGGGAATACGAAATTACGGGCAATGAGACCTATACACATTCCTGTACACAAGTGTTATTTACACTTTATTATATCTCTGTCTAACACCGATGAATATACCAAATTAATTCAAATGTAAATCATTTCTACTGGTCCAGCAAGTGATACATTTAGCTAAGAATAAACACACAGTAACCTACATATTGTGTCACAATTGTGACATTGTCGCGTCCTGTAGTGTAGATCATACCATATGGGCCAGAGAAGGGTGAAAGCAGGTCTCCAAAAGTATGGGTCATGCACTTCTATCAGGAGAAAATGAGGAAGCAATGCATCTTGAATTATATCTTCTTATTCTTTTATTTAGGGAGGGGGGTGTAAAGTTAACCAATTATCCCAATATATTTTGTTTCTACAACAAGGCATGTCCATATGGCCTGTAGCTATTACCTGACACCACCTCAGGCAAGGATAAAGAAACCTTACTAGCATTAATTTAACATGTTTAAATATGACATTCAGCCTCACATTTTAAGTAAAAAAATCATGTGCTTCTGCATAAAATAGCCTCTTTTGTTTTTCATCAAAATGGCTCTTTTTAATTGTTTAGCCTATCTACAAGTAGGCTAATACTTGCAATGGCATAGGCGACTATGTGGGGCAGGCTCACTTGAATACAGTATTAATGTGATGAAGTTGTAATGTGATGAATATACCCGATAGCGGGCTTCCGAGGTACGAACGGGAAAGGTGGCACAACTAGAAGAAACCCAAAAGCCAGGCTACTCTGACGAGTGCAGAGGAAACAAAGAGACAGCCAGAGCTGTGGACTCGAAGACACTTGCAGAAGTGAATCAATATGGCAAAAACTCCCGACACAAATTACCTAAGATTCGGCACAGGCCGCTTTCTCCCAACAGATGGGAACCAATTAGCCACCTGACTCCTGGAAAACACTTGGGCAGCCGCGTGGAGCCAAGATGCAAATGAAGTAGGAACGGGGGGTGGGGTGGGGGGGGGGGGTGAAGAGTGGAAGCAGAACTGTCGCCGTCTTGGGAGAGACGAGGAATTAATGAAGGAGACGGCAGAGGTGCCGTTTTGGAAATGGGAGGAAAAAGAGAATAAGGCAGCACAAGATATGGTGGACGGACACCACAGAGAGAGAGAGAGAGAGAGAGAGAGAGAGAGAGAGAGAGAGAGAGAGAGAGAGAGAGAGAGAGAGAGAGAGAGAGAGAGAGGGAGAGTAAGTAAGGCTCCCAGGAGAGGTTACACAAACCAGGCTGAGAGGCATAAATGTGTGCGGATGTGGAACGTAATCTAGGTTAATCATTTCAGGAACTGAATACACTATCTGTTCATGTCATCAGAGAGGCAGACAGACACTAGAACCCAGATATGGAATAAGCACAGTTAACCTTGACAGGCTCAATTTAGAAGCCAGCGTCAAATTATCCATCTACATAATGAACATCTTGTCGTCTTCGTTCAGCTGGAGCATCAAACTAGACTAGCAGACGCTGAAACGTCGACACGCAGCCACAACCTTAATTCGGGGGTTGAAAGGAGGAGCTTGTGAGCGTCTGCGTATCTCTATTTGTGCATCTGAAAAGGTAGGCAACCTAGTTCTACCCTCGTCTCCCCCTTTGGATCAAACACCTGCGAGAGAGAAAAGATAAAAGCTGCTTGTGTCAATTTGATGTTGACGAAAAGCCCTAATCTTTTGTGACGCCACAATCCCGGGCCTTCAGAAATCAGATTTCAAATATGTCTCCCTCAAAAAGGTTTTAATAAGCTGACAGTAAACGTTAAGCTCCACAGGACACAAATGTTTGGGGTGTGTCAAAAAGCTCCCTTGCCTCAGACAACTTTAAGGAGATGTTTACTTCCATTCCCATTGACTGTGCACAAAAACGAGTTAAGTCATCTCAGTGAGGAGATGCTTCACATTTCTCTGTAATATTAGGCATCAATCCCAGATGCTCCAGCTAATCTTAAGCCTCAAGCCTTTCACTACCACACTGCCAAAGGGTTAACCCTTTCACTGTGACAATACAGAAGGTTAACCCTTTCACTGCCACATGACAAAGGGTTCACCCTTTCACTACCACACTACAGAAGGTTAACCCTTTCACTGCCACACTACAGACGGCGCTGTGTGTGGTAGTGAAAGGGTTAACCTTCTGTAGTGTGGTAGTGAAGGGTTAAGTATGTATAAACACCATAACACCATGGTTCTGCATGTGCTAGACAACACAGGGACACTCGTCGCCTTCAAGTCGCATCCTTGCTCCCACTGGAACAAGATGCCCAACTGATTTGGTCCAACATCTGGTTTGGAGGGGGGGGGGGGGGGGGAAACAGCCCTGCTTCTGCACTGCTTGTCACTTCTGATCATTCTCACGTTTACCATCCTTGTTTCTTATACTAGGCGTAATTTGCATTCAATATCGCAAAAGAGGCCTTTTTGGTTATTCGATTTTACCCTATCAGAGAAAATGCGATTCGATGCGAATGCGAACCTTCCGACTACCAGACGACCACTCTACCTCCTGAGCCACTGTCGCCCCAAGTGTGTCTCACTTTGAGTGCATAGTAGTATAGTCATATTAGCATAGTACATAGTAGTAAAGACACTAAGATGGTACGTTTTGGGTTTTTTTGCTTGAAAGAGTGTGTTTTTAGACGACCATGGAAGAATGGGCAGTTTGCAGCTGTCCTGACTGTGGTGGGAAGGTCGTTCCACCTCCACCACCGTTGAGCCAGGACAGAGAATAAATAAGAGACCTTTTTTTTTTAATAATTTCTACTGATCCAGCAAGTGATACATTTGGCTAAGAATAAACTCAGAGATGACACACAGTAACCTGCATGTTGGGTGACAAATGTGACAGTGTCAAGTCCTGTAGAGATGATCCCGTATGGGGCCAGAGAAGGGGGAAAGCAGGTCTCCAAAATGATGGGTCATGCACTTCTATCAGGAGAAAATGAGGAAGCGATGCATAAAAGCGTATTATATAAATGTTATTTTATTTAGGGAGGGGGGTGTAAAGTTAACCAATCACCGCAATATATTTTGTTCTACAACAAATCGTGTCCATATGGCCTGTAGCTATTACACACCACCTCAGGCAAGGATAAACAAACCTTACTAACATTAATTTAACATGTTTAAATATGACATTCAGCTTCACCTTTTAAGTTCATAAATAATGGGCTTCTGCATAAAATAGCCTCTTTTGTTTTTCATCAAAATGGCTCTTTTTAATTATTTAGCCTATTTACAAGTAGGCTAATACTTACAATGGCATAGAGGCTACTGTGTGGTGCAGGCTCACTTGAATACAGTATTAATGTGATGAACCTGTTTGAGGAAGTTACGAGTTTTGATTAACAAATGAAGTAGCATGATAAGAGACAATGCCATGCCTCTGGAGTGAGGGGGTGGGGGTACGATGTGTGTGTGTGTGTGTGTGTGTGTGTGTGTGTGTGTGTGTGTGTGTGTGTGTGTGTGTGTGTGTGTGTGTGTGTGTGTGTGTGTGTGTGTGCGTGCGTGTGTGTGTGACGTGTGTGTGTGTGTGTGTGTGTGCGTGCGTGTGTGCGTGCGTGCGTGTGTGTGTGTGTTTGTTGGTGTGCGTGTATGAGAGAGATGGGGGTGTGGTGGGGTATAGGGTGCTTGGGCTCAATAATAGACTGACTGGACATAACAGAACTCTATAGTTATGACTATCAGTCAATATGCATTAGAGTGATGAGACAAAAAAATAAAATCAAGCAGCCTAAATATAAATGAAAACAAAAACAAAAGACTTTAAACCTGGTATATGAGGATTCAAAATATAATTTAAGAGTATGATTTGAACATGTAGTTTAACCTACATGTTTAGCCTACCTTATAGTGATAATATTAAATATTGCTTTTTATTGTACGGTCTGGTTGAGTACATGCTCAACTGTGAAGAAGAGGACAAAGCCAAAGGAAGGGATGCTGCCCCTATACCTTCCTTGATATAGCAGCACGTTATAGACAACAAAGCCATGTCTCAGAAATAAGTTTGCCTTCATTAAATAAAGGCATAATCCAACATCACACAATAGGTAACCAAATCAATCAGGGGGAAAAGCCTCACCTTTGTTGTGTGGTTCCACAGTAGGGCTAAGTGCGGCAATCCTGACCAGTCGTCTCTGCTGCTGTTGGGTCCGCTGCTCCGTTCATTTAGGGGGAGACTTGCTCCGCGCGTCGCCTTGTTTGGAGGCTGTCTGGCGGGGCTGGCTGTGGTTCTGTTTTCTCCCTCAGACCATCAGACCATCAAAACGAAGACCCCTCCCTCCACATCTCCACTCGCACCCTTCATACTGTACTGTAGCTCAGACTCGCTATGTGAATGGATACGCCCTCTTATTGGAGGGATGGATGGAGAGAGAGAGAGAGAGGGAGGGAGAGAGTGCTCTCGGCTCCAAGTCCTGTATGTAAAATATTCAATAATACAGCATTTACAGTTAGGAGGGACCGTGTATCCGACGACCACGGTCGCAGGCAGCCCGACCAGACGCGGGGCACCGCCGTGTTGTTGTAACTCTGTGTGCCCCGGGACGGCGCTCTGAAGTAGGCTAGTCAGTGTGAACGTGGTTCCTTTGTGGCAAGTCAATTTAGGACAGATTTGCCATAATTTGGTTTGATAATCTTGCTGTGGTAATAGCGCCAGACCAGACACATTTTGAATGGTTGTATAGAATGTATAGTTTTACTAACACCAGACAATGATATGATATGATAAGAATACATGTTTATATTTGTTTTACCTGGTGTTGTGCAAAATATTATTTGTGTGTGTGTGTGTGTGTGTGTGTGTGTGATCAATTATAGCCACCTGCTAAGCCACTGTCCCTCTGGAGTTCATATCACTGCAGTGTAAGCATGTTTGCTTTAATTATGGAAGATAATGAAATTACATTTGTGATGCATCAAAGCTCTGAAATGGCAATCTCTCCCCGGAGCCCATAATAACTCCTGCGGGGGCTTGAGAAACCTTATGGAAGATTGAGTTAATGAAAATACATATAGGCCTCTGAAATGCTAACGTTGACTTTAAGTTGTACGTTTATTTATTTTTTTTTTACCCAGGGACAGTGCACATTAATCAACATCTTCAGTTTCCACATCAATGTAAATGTGCCAGAATTAGGTAATGACCTAGTTTTCATCTGTAGTCCCTGCCTACCATGCATGTCTTTATGGTGTGGGAGGAAACCAGAGTTGGAGGAAAGGAAACCCACGCGAACACAGGGAGAACATGCAAACTCCACACAGACGGCCCCCTTTTGTTGCCCAAATGTGGCTCCTCCCATGTGGGTGATCCGGCGGCGTGTAGTCTTTTACCAACAAACTTGCAGTTCCGCGTTCGGGTTCTGCGATCTGATTGGCCACTGACGTACGCTCTCTCTACGCCCAAACAGCGCGTTGCGCTAGTTCTGCCTCTAACCTCTAACAGCCTGCAGCCTGCTAGCATTATCCAATTCATATCAATCGAAATAACGTATTGTTTTCATCTCTCTATATTAACGTGATTCCATCAACACAACAAAAATGTTCAAAACACGACAAGACAGTTTGCATCACTTCCCACGGTTCTCGGCACTTATTCTACCGGTAGTGCGGTAGTTGTTGCCACGGTATTGGGTCTTTGGGTGAATACTTCATTGGCGGGGAAGAAGAACACTGATAGCGGTGTGTGGACCGTCCTGCGAGCCCCAGACCACCGTCCCGCGAGCCCCAGGCCACCGTCCTGCGAGCCCCAGGCCACTGTCCCGCGAGCTCCAGACCACCGTCCTGCGAGCCCCAGGCCACTGTCCCGCGAGCTCCAGACCACCGTCCCGCGAGCCCCAGACCACCGCCCCGCGAGCCCCAGGCCACCGCCCCGCGAGCCCCAGACCACCGCCCCGCGAGCCCCAGACCACCGCCCTGCGAGCCCCAGGCCACCGTCCCGCGAGACTTGTTTCCTGTGCGCCTAAAATTCTACCTGGTCTCGTCCCGTGGGGCTCGTCCCGTGGGTTCCTTAACGTCACTGTATGCCGGCGCCCCCCGCTGTCCGTGAGGTATACCTGTGCTTCCTCTCGCCAACCCGTGGATGCGCCTTCCGTCTGCCAGCTCCATGCTGTGTCCCTCCGGGCGGAAAGTTCTGTCAAAGACTCCTGTCATTGAGGAGTCTGTCTTGAACAGTAGTCCCTTCCTTTGGGCCTGTTGCAGCTGCGTTGGCCTGATGACGTATGCCGTCTGCGCCCTGGGGATGAAGTCCTCTCGTTCCGCTACTCTCCAGTCGTTGCCTCGATCCGTCTCACGCCGACCATCGCCGCCATCTTGTCCATGCGCATGTCGCACGCCCTGGCCGCGTTTCATCATGCACGCTCTGCCTGCGTGCCGCGTGGATCCGCAGGGGCCACACCAGACAGTCCTCGTGCAGTTACGCCAACACGCCTGCTCCATCGTGATCCTGGTCCTCTCCCTTTAGCGCCCTCTCTCCCGCCTCCGCGGCGGCTGGTTGGGTATCTTCTGAGGCCTCGAAGTTCCTTAACTTAGCCTTGAACTGTCCCAACGTCATGTCCGTTGAACCGCGTGTTACCAGGAGTGTGAACGGTTTGTACAGCTCCGGTAGTCCTCTCATTATCATCGCCATCATTAGCCCATCGCTTGGTGCTTCTCCGGCACCCCTCAATGGCGTCGTGATCCGCTCCGCTCTGTTGACGTATTCGGTCACAGTCTCGGTTGGTCCCTTCCTCAGGGTCGTCAGTGCTATGTAGAGGGCCATGACTCGGGGTCTCCCTCGCCCGATGAAATGCTCTCTCAATACCGCCAGGCTTTCTCGGCCTCTGTCTTTAGTGGCACGGAATATCAGCCCCAAGCTGGTGTCGTCGAGCATCGGCGCTAACTCACAGTACGCGCTTGCGTTACGCTGGTCGTCTAGGGCTTGCTCTTCCGCCGTCAGTTCTCCCGTGGGGGCCGCCAGGATCGTCTCCTTCAGCCCCGTACCGTGCATGTAGCATAGCATGCGCTCTTCCCAGAGTTCATAGTTCTCTGCTTTTCCGTTGAATGGTGGCCCTTTGTTCCCCCCTCTGGCCGCCACGCGTTCTAAGGTGTGGTTCTCCCCCTCGCCTCCGTTGTGTTCAGCGGGCGCCACGCGTTCTGAGGTGGGGTTCTCCCCCTCGCCTCCGTTGTGCTCAGCATGCTCTGTCTCCCCGGTGCCGCCTCCTCGGGGCTCTTGGTTGCTGCCTTCCAGCGACTCCCGGCTGCTGCCTTCTTGACTCTCCTGTGAGTCTTCTTGGCTTTCATGTTCACCGTTGGTGGTAGGCGTAGCTTCAGCTCTCGTTGGCCTAGCGTCTAGCCGCGTGGTGCTCCAGGCGCTAACCTAGCCTATACTTCAGCTAATCTTGCTACCCTTATTATTTCGCCCCGGCGTTATCTGGGCCCATAACCTGTTAACAGAATTCAGCTATAGGGCGACAATAATGTGGTCAAGATGCATGGTTTCTATCTTGAGCCCAAACTGGCGTGGTTTATTTATTCACATGTTCAGCAGCAGTTACTATAGGTCTTCTCTTACTGAGAGACATGGGGGAGAGAAGGAAGTGGGAGGATACATTTTCTTTTATACTCGCCACAAGGTGGTGTACCTGAGTGGCTCCGCCTAGAGCGCCCTCTAGTGGAAACAGACATATATGCAACTAGACAGTTACTGGTGGAGACAGTTATATATGCAGGTAAACAGTTACTAGTGTAAACAGCCATATGTACAGTTAGACAGTTACTAACAATCCTACACAGAACCTCTGATCTCAACACTCTGAAATGGCAATCTCTCCCCGGAGCCCATAATAACTCCTGCGGGGGCTTGAGAAACCTTATGGAAGATTGTGTTCATGAAAATTCATATAGGCCTCTGAAATGCTAATGTTGACTTTAAGTTTAAGTTTATTATTATAATTTTTTTTACCCAGGGACAGTGCACATTAATCAACATCTTCAGTTTCCACATCAATGTAAATGTGCCAGAATTAGGTAATGAGCTAGTTTTCATCTGTAGTCGCTGCCTAACATGCATGTCTTCATGGTGTGGGAGGAAACCAGAGTACCTGGAGGTAACCCACGGGAACACAGGGAGAACATGCTAACTCCACACAGAAAGGCCCCCTTTTGTTGCCCAAATGTGGCTCCTCCCATGTGGGTGATCCGGCGCTGTGGCCCACACTGGCTGACATCACTGGCGTGTGTGTTGTGTACACGTGTGTGTTGTGTACATGCACACCCCCCTTCACTTTCTCTATAGGATGAATAAAACAAACCTTAGCCTCAGATACATTATGTTCATTTTGTTCATCCATCATACACAAATTGTTCTTGAGAAAAGTCCCACATTCGTACAACAGGAGATCAATATGGCAAGCGAGGGGGGAAAAAGCTCTGCATCCACTTTATTTTACTCAGCAGATACGGGAGAGCAGTCCCACAGAAATTATACGAGACACACACGCACACACACGCACACACACACACAACACACACACACCCGTGAGTTCTGCTCCGCAGCGTGCACGCTCCATCCACCCACATATAGCCAAGCCGCTGGCAATTAATTAAAAGAACCACATGTGCTGTTCAGCCGACATGTCAGGCATGCCAGTCATCAGCACAGCGTGACAATGATCTGACCATCACAGGCTTAATTGGCATTCCGAGGATGTGTTCTCCTAGTCACTGTAGGCTTAACAAATACATGCTCTCCTATAGTCACTGTAGGTTTAACAAACACATGCTCTCCTAGTCACTGTAGGTTTAACAAACACATGCTCTCCTAGTCACTGTAGGCTGAACAAACAAACACAGACAGACACGCGGGCAGGCAGGCCGAATCACCCCTGTTCTCCATCCACCCTGCGCAACGGTCCCACCTCCGCCTGTCACCGATTATTATGAAGTGTATTTTAACCTACATTATGTGCTCTTCTTTTCCAGCAGCACCCCATGGCTGAACTTGTTATTCAACAGGTTTGTACCACATGTCCCCCATGAGTCCCATCCACCAGCACCGGTGCCCCCCACTCTCCTCCCCCCAGCCCCTTACCCCAGAGAGCAGCAGCTTGTCCACACCCCATCCACCAGCACCAATGCCCCCCCACTCTCCTCCCCCCAGCCCCTTACCGCAGAGAGCAGCAGCTTGTCCACACCCCATCCACCAGCACCAATGCCCCCAGAGCCCCTTACCCCACCCACAAGAACCGGTGCCCCCCCCCCCACTCTCCTCCCCCTCAGCCTCCTACCCATATACAGTACTGTACATGGGTACCATAGTGGTGTACGTAGTGTATCTTGTAGACCAGGCCCATTGCAAGTTGCTGTACTCTGTCGTCTACTCTAAGCCATCCTAGGTTGTCCAAATGGGCAGGGGTGAGGTGGGTTTTAGGAGTAAGGTCAAGCAGTAGTCTGACCAGTTTGTTTTGTGATGTTTGTAATCTTGTTTTTAGTGCCTTTGAGGTGCTTTGGTACCATGAGGTGCAAGCATAGTTGTAGTACCCTTGAATGAGTGCTCCTGTTAGAGTCTTCAGGGTATTCTTGTTTAACAGAGAGGAGATCCGGTACAAGAATCTTGTTCGTTGGTTGACTTTTTTTATTACATTGGTTGCCATTTTGTCACAGGAAAGATTTGCCTCTAGGATGGAACCCACACAGTAAATTTCGCTGAGTAAATTGTACTCAAACTGAGTAAAATTGTACTCACTTGGGCTCAAATGGACTCAGTTTGAGTAAAATTTACTCTGCAAAATTTACTGTGCAGGTATGTAATTTCATCTTTCCTTGTGACAATATTGTCACCCACTGTAACTGAGAAGCCGTCGGTCTTGCTGAGTTTGTTATTTGATCCAAAGAGAATGGACTCTGTTTTACCCAGGTGTAATGATAGTTTGTTATCAGCGAGCCAGGTGCAGATTCTGCCGAGTTTCAACCTGCAACTTGTCCCTGTCAGAGACCAGCAGGGCTGAGTCGTCGGCGAACAGGAACAAGTTGCAGTCACAAGCTGAATGAATCATGAATCATCAACAGGCGATTTTCATTCAAGCTGCACAATAAATTATATAGTTGTCAGACCAGTTGTCAGAGTAATAATATAATTTATAATTTATATTTTCTGGATCATCCTCAACATCCACAACAAGGTTACAACAGTATACCTCTTTGTTTTTTTTTGCTATTTAATTATAAAATCAGGGACAAGCGCCTCTCTCTATCCTCCGTTACAGTATGTGCAACCAGGGGTGTCTGTCTGACCCTGATCTGTGGAGTGCACTGGACTATTGAGAAACTATAGGAATTTTTCATTGGTTCTCCCAGTCCACGTGACCATTTCTAGCATTTCCATTGGCTATAGGCACAGACATAGATATATGATAGATATATGATAGACAGATAGATAGATATATGATAGATAGATAGATAGATAGATAGATAGATAGATAGATAGATAGATAGATAGATAGATAGATAGATAGATAGATAGATAGATAGATAGATAGATAGATAGATAGATAGATAGATAGATAGATAGATAGATAGATAGATAGATAGATAGATAGATAGATAGATAGATAGATAGATAGATAGATAGATAGATAGATAGATAGATAGATAGATAGATAGATAGATAGATAGATAGATAGATAGATAGATAGATAGATAGATAGATAGATAGATAGATCTGAGATAGAACATTTCTAGATATTTCAAGATTATATGCCTTACTTCCCTGCACTACCACTCAGCCTGTGGGCGATGGAGAGATACACCCTAAATTTTGACAGAGAGATTTCAGATACAATTTAACCAATTTCGAGCCGTCACGCACTCGTGCGCACATCACGGCACTTTGCCCTCGTCTGTCGGCTCCGGGCTGCGTTTTTTCGCCGATCAACCAATACATTGTTGGAAAGTAGAATTTGCCGCCTTTCGATCGTCACCTCACTCAACCTAGTGCGTGATTCCATTCCCGAGTTACAAGAGGAAACATCCGGCGAGCGTCATTTGAAAAGTCGCTCGGACGAGTGACCACGTCTGGTTGTGAACGATCCCTGAACTGACCAGTCACCGCTGATGGCAAAAATGATTGACCACCGTTGTAGCCAAGGAGCGTCTGCTCCGAAAGTGATCCCAGACGGGCGCCGAGCACTGGGGAAGGTGACCTGTACTACATAAGACTTCAGGCTATGGAACCATTATGTTTTCCAGCTCCTACCTCTCAGCTGGAACTTAAAAGCATCTTGTAACCAGTAAAAATAAACGTGAGTACACAAAACCTTTATTCAAACCTCTGTTAATCTTATTTCATTAGCACTCAAAATTATGCTTCTTTAGAATGTTGTACGACTTCAGAATGTTACCTTTTCAATAGAGACCATGTGCTATAAGTATAAAGTATAATAGATCGCAAATTACTTTGGGTATGCAATCATCAAAAGATAAATAAATAAACGAGCCCCATTTTTGAGTCTGGGGTCACAAGTTCGCTTAACCTTTCAGAGCATCTGCATTCTGCTCTAAAACAAACAAAAGACATTTGAGAAAGAGTCGTTAACCGTTTGCAATGCCCGTAACGGTTCGTTGAACATCGGTTTGGCGGTTTTGTACCTGCTTGATTAAATAGTAATAGGCATAGTTTGTATCACACGCCTCTTTTCTGTTCATGTGGTTGTTTATATACGTATGCATTTGAACAGACAGACTGCAGTGTGTGAAGCACCTGTCTCAGAAGAGAGTTTGACTAAACATCTGTCGGTGAGCTCTCCGTGGCCGTGAGACCGCGACGGCAAACACTGGGGAAGTGACAGTGCACGGTGGGGAAGTGACAGTGCGGTCGGCTTCTGCCTCGCCTGGATGTGTGTGGAATTCTTACAGGAAAATTAGGTCATCCGTTGAACTAACAAAGACCTAATTGGGGCAGATGGAGATGAGAGGAAGGCATACTTTAAAACCCTTTCACTGCCACACTACAGAAGGTTAACCCTTTACTATCACACACCATATACCGACGGTTACCGCCGGTAGTGTGATAGTAAAGGGTTAACCTTCTGTTGTGTGGCAGTGAAAAAGTTAACCTTGTGTATTGTCGCAGTGAAAGGGTTAACTGCTTGGTAGTGCGGCAGTGAAAGGGTTCATGTAAATCTCTCCCGACACTTTACAACACAACACACTTATTACTATTTATATTTTCATCACAAAGCGTCAACCACCTGGTAACACTTAAGGCTTGGCTGACTGAAAAGACTCATTTGAGGTTTTATCTTTGCACAATTTGAGGCATTTATGTCGCACGTGTGTGTAATCGTGTATCTAAAAAGTACCGCCTCAACTTTCCTCATCGACGACGAACGGGGAAAAAAGGGGGGAGATTGTGATTCT
>NC_140176.1:16609237-16921737 GCF_963971535.1 Notolepis coatsorum
AATAAACGCTAGATTATAGATAGTATATGTGTACTTATGCACGCTATAGAAGCGAGCTGATCAGATGTTCTCCAAAAAGATTATTCCAATTCCTGATCGCCATTCCAAATATCGATCGCATTTATTGATTGATTATTGGCTGCTGTAAATATATATTCCAGGCTGCTTTCCATCTCGCGATCATTTCCCTGTTCATCAGATCCCTCGCCAGCATAGTGGAGCGAGGAGGCTCCCCCTCCACAGATCCACCAGTATAATAGAATGGCCTGCAGTTACACAGGGATAGACGATAGGGGGCGGTATTTTCCCATCGGAGCTCCTAGAGGGGCTGCTGTACCAACGGGAGACTCGGTTGATGAAATATGAATTCAGATCGCTAATAAAAAATAAAAAGCGACAATTGAAAAGACGACATAACACGTCGCTGGCACTCAAAGTGTTAATGTCTGCTTAGCAGTTTAGTGGTTATTCATTATACAAATAACTTTTAGAGTCCCTATTATCTGCTCGTGACCCAAACACCCACAGCCCTCACAGATTATTATGGAAGTCCCCAGAGTCAGAACTGTGTTTGGTGATTTGATTACTTGGCACCCTGGTCCTGGAACAATCTCAAGTCAAAGCTCCAGCTTGATCACCTTTAAATCAGTTCAAACCAATAATTCAGAGTCTTATGCAAGACATGTGCTCCTGGTTCTGTGTGACTGTGACTTGTAACCTTTTTTTTTTTATTATTATTGCAAGCTATATATTTGACCACTTATATTTCTACTGCATTGTATGCTGCACTGTTCATTGTGTCACCGCTGATGCCATTTCTGGCCACGTCTGCCTTGGAAAAGAGGATTTGAATCTCAATGGGAATTCCTGGTAAAACAAGCGCAAATGTGCAATAGCTGAGATGGACGACCAACCCGGTCAAACGTCAGAACGACTCATAGACGTGTCTTGGGCGCAGCTAATAAAGGCCAAATAAGATCAAATGAAAGATAAAATAAGATAAATTCTTTATCACGGAGTAGCACGCTGTATGAGTCAATCGTGTCTACTCCTACGGGCGGCGTAGCCACGCTGGCATTTGAGCATGCCTATCGGCTGCGGCGACAACAGCGAGATAACATTGTAATAGCTTGTTATACAGCAACACCTTGGGATGTCATTGGCTGTAGC
Organism: Notolepis coatsorum; assembly: GCF_963971535.1. Taxonomy (NCBI): domain Eukaryota; kingdom Metazoa; phylum Chordata; class Actinopteri; order Aulopiformes; family Paralepididae; genus Notolepis; species Notolepis coatsorum. Next base: position 16,610,408 of record NC_140176.1, read on the forward strand.
TCACGCTGTGGGGGGCCGGCGGTGGTCTGACTTTAAGAGCTTATGGACAACATGAGGGGTTACGTTATTAAGGCCTGCATCGTTTCATTGGCAAAGCATTGCACTGGGAACTGGTCGGGGGATGGAGAAAAGAAAAAAAAAGGTCAACAGGAACACATGTGCATTCTGTAAAAATGAACCAACACACACACACACACACATATAAGGGGCTTGTATTAATATCTCATACCCAGGAAACGAGACAGAAATTGGATTTAGAGGAGAGCCTGGCTGGGGCTAGCCACTTTTATTTCAGAAAGCTGACCTTCAATTCCATTACTAAGTGGCGATGGATGAATATATCATATACTGTGTATATGGACTACAACCCTTTCCCAACGCAGTGTGTGCCCCCCCCCCCGCCCCCATTTATGATGCTACCAGTCCTGCATACGGCCTACTATGAGACATTTGTCGTATATCATCCCAGATGTCCTCAGGTCCTAATGATTTTTGTTATGAGATTATCTCCGGGGGGAGAGATTTCATGCATTTTGAAATTAACCCAACCGTGACACTATTTGTGCACACTTTATCACACACCAGAGCAGCGACTGCTCCACACAGGCTCTCCATCTCCGCTCTTCTCCCCCACTTCCAATTGGGCTCTGTGCTAATCTCAGATAGAGCCACAGCGGGGGACTTCAGAAACCAACTGTGTTAGCTCAGATATTTCCAATCCACGGGGGATTATCTGGGCCAGCCATAGGGGGGGGGCAGAAATACCTCCCTATCGTGCGTTAACAGGCCCCCAAAGGGTCAAGGTTGCCACTGCGTTTTTTCCCCCCTAAGGTAGTCGAAGGATGAATATGCCGATATGTCTCTTCACGCTCCACGTCCTCGGATCAAAGGTCGGTGAGCGTCGAAGTAAAATGCGCGTATGATATAAACCGAAGGGGATTCAAGTGTCATGGATTTAATTAGGCTGTGAGGTATGGACTGAGAAGAATACACAGAGCGCATCGCTGCGGAAATATACCCAAGATGGCGCTATCAATGTACCTCAAGAACCTCTCATATGGGAATGGATTTTGAGGCAGAAATCTGGATAGCCACAGTGAATCAAATAAAAACTCATATACCTGTTGTCTAGCGTTAGTCCTTGCATCAAGAGCTGAGTCAATCAACTAGAGAATAAAAGCTCAATTCTATATTTCTGGTGGTGGGGCTAAAACATTTCTTTCTGTTTGGATGACTGATGCCTTTAACCAACTGCCACCCAGTTGTGCTCACATAAGCTAAAGTCACATAATAAGCTAAAGTAGGATGGATTCTGTAGAATATTACCAATTTAACACCACTACTAGTTATTTGGCATTATTTCAATGTCAACTACCCCCCCCTGTCAATAAAACCCAGCGGAAACTACAGGTGAAACCTCAATATCATTGGGAAGTAACACAAGATACAAACGTCACAGAGCCAAGATTGTTTTTCCTCTGCAACCCTTCCCCAGTGTTACACAACAAGGATTACCTCACTTCTATACCTAAAACCCACTGTGTTTAGCGACCTCTGGCACCATGTAATGAATGCGTTTACTCTGTTAGCTACATCTGGTTTGGTGTGCCGCTGGCGATTAGGCCCTGTGGAAGAACGTGGCGTTCTGTTGTAACTTCTGAGCCCCAAGTGTAACATGTGTTTGCAATCTCCTTCTTCCTGAATGTTTCCGTCGTTGACATTCCTCCCGCTGTGTTTGTGTGCCGTGCGTGTTCCTCCGCTGAGCCGGGGCAGAGAAAGCTCGACGCCACGCTGGTTCCTGTGGGGTGAGGAGCCCCACCGGCCGGCCAGCAGGACGTGTAAACAACTCCCTCCACCGCCAGCAGGACGTGTAAACAACTCGCTCCACCACCAGCCGGCCAGCAGGACGTGTAAACAACTCACTTCACCACCAGCCGGCCAGCAGGACGTGTAAACAACTCGCTCCACCCCTAGCCGGCCAGCAGGACGTGTAAACAACTCGCTCCACCCCTAGCCGGCCAGCAGGACGTGTAAACAACTCGCTCCACCCCTAGCCGGCCAGCAGGACGTGTAAACAACTCGCTCCACCCCTAGCCGGCCAGCAGGACGTGTAAACAACTCACTTCACCACCAGCCGGCCAGCAGGGCGTGTAAACAACTCGCTCCACCCCTAGCCGGCCAGCAGGACGTGTAAACAACTCACTCCACCACCGGCCGGCCAGCAGGACGTGTAAACAACTCCCTCCACCGCCAGCAGGACATGTAAACAACTCGCTCCACCACCGGCCGGCCAGCAGGACGTGTAAACAACTCCCTCCACCGCCAGCAGGACGTGTAAACAACTCCCTCCACCGCCAGCAGGACGTGTAAACAACTCCCTCCACCGCCAGCAGGACATGTAAACAACTCGCTCCACCACCAGCCGGCCAGCAGGACGTATAAACAACTCACTTCACCACCAGCCGGCCAGCAGGACGTGTAAACAACTCGCTCCACCGCCAGCAGGACGTGTAAACAACTCCCTCCACCGCCAGCAGGACGTATAAACAACTCACTTCACCACCAGCCGGCCAGCAGGACGTGTAAACAACTCGCTCCACCGCCAGCAGGACGTGTAAACAACTCCCTCCACCGCCAGCAGGACGTGTAAACAACTCCCTCCACCGCCAGCAGGACGTGTAAACAACTCCCTCCACCGCCAGCAGGACGTGTAAACAACTCCCTCCACCGCCAGCAGGACGTGTAAACAACTCACTCCACCGCGGCTCAGCTCTCCTCCTAATGTGATCCGAGCCGTCATACGAGTCAGTCAACATGTTGACCTTCATTACTTCGCTGATTATTTCTTCAACAAAAAACAAAACTGCTGCCAGGCACAACTTTCCGTACGCGAGATAAGACCGAGTATACTCGCTCTACGTTAAATGCTCCTTGTTTCTCCGAAAAGCTTCTTTGGACAATGCTAAAAAAAACAAAAACAAAAAAAACAGAGCCTTTTCTCTGCAGGTTCAACGATCTTGGCTGTGAGGAACACTTTATAAACACAGGTCATTTGTCAAGCGAAAGACATTAAAGTGTAAAAGCCCCCGGTATTAGGAGCACGGAGCGTGGACTGATGTATCTCCAGTCACCTCCATGGTGGTGGAGAAGCGCTGAGGCTGCAGCTGGGGGGGGGGGGGGGGGGGGGCAGAGGCTCCGCTCCGACCTGCCGTGATGGAGCGTTTTACACCAGCGCTTTACAGCAGCGGCTCCCTGCACGGTGAACAAGTGGCCGCGCTGAACCTCATGACGTCCTGTCCCTTCAGGGTCGTGGTCATTACAGTACATGATGCTTGGAGACCTTACATGATATTGTTCACAGTCCGCTGACTCTCTATAGTTATTTTCCCCCAGCAAGGCCATATCCCATTTTGTGCTTCAGAGGAGGAACCATTGAAGAGGTGTACGGTACCTTGTTGATGTTGTTGTTGTTGTTGTTGCTGTCCTCACTGTGGACGCTGTGTTCTCTGTTATGTCTGAGCAGGGTTGTGGGTGCGTGCGTCTGATGAATCTACAGAGCCCCCCTGCAGGGTCACTTGGTAAATCTGTACTCTCAGTGTAGACATCTGTGCACACAGATTATAAACCGTGCCCACAGATTTTTTTTTTGATCCACTTTTTCTCCTATTTTCTATATTTTCTCCCATCCCAATTTCGTATCATCCAATTCAACCCTCCCCTGTCACGGACGCTGTTTCTTGCCTCCCACAAGCCGGCTGCAATGTGGACTAAGTCATACATAGCACAAGTCCCCTCCGGTACTTGAGGTAACAGCAGTCGCATCTTTTCACCTGCGCAGCTCGATCTCTCAGTGGCGAGGAGTAACGCGTGGGAGGCTCACGACACTTCCTGATTCTACTGCGCAGGCGCACCAACCGACCTGTAGGAGTCGCTGTCCACAACGCCCGATCCCCACCCATCAGTTTCCCACCCCCTAATACGGCCAATGTGTATTAGTACGGACGACCAGCTAAACTGAAAGCAAATGTCCATGTTCTCCATCTTAAAGGTGCCATATTGCAGTGCCTTTCAACAAATTAATATATGTCTTTGAGGTCCCCTAAACAGGTGTTTGATGTTTTTGCTGAAGGAAATTATGCAGATGATGCATTCTAGCAGCCACTATACCCCTCTGTTTCAGTCCTATTCTCAACCGGCTGTTTCTGTGTCTGTACCTTTAAATGCGAATTTAAGGTTTGTAAATCGAGTTACTAAGAAATTGGTTGGTAACTATCTCCGTATATCTCTCCTAAGTCCGTTCGAGAATGAGGTCCATTGTCGTTAGATGAAAACATTGCCCCATTAGTAGCAGAGGGAGGCTCAGGAGCTACGAGCTATATATATATATCCTGAAGGGATGTAACAAATCATGAGCTTAAAAACATTTATCGATATGCTACTGCTTATGCCCGCAAGTGGGCGTTTCTTTATATTAAAAAAAAGAAATACATAAGTAGCTTACTGACAAAAATGTAGTTGCATTTTCAAACTTTATTTAACTTTAACTTTATCTTAAATAGTTCCATTTAAATTTCAATATTGTAAATCAGAAATATAAGGAAAATTCAGTATCTGTCTCATGTATGTGCATTTGGGAGATGTTATAATGCAGATTCAGTAAATCCTGTAAGTTTTCAGGAGTTTCTTAATGTAGGGGAGCCCCAGTGTTTCCTATTTATTATCATTTTCTGTCATTGCTGGGGTCAACTTGAGATGTTTGATTTGAATTTGTGAGAAAAAAATATATACGTTTTTTTCACGGATCTAGTCTCTTTTCCTCTTAAAGTGCACCAGATTGATGCATTTAAATGTTAAATGCATGCCCACCTTAAAGGGTTTAGAATCCCCCCACCATAGTTTCACAAAATAGGGGCCCCCAAACAACATTTCGCATAGGGCCCCCAAAAATCTAGAAAAGGTCCTGCCTGCTGCTAAACATCACACTGCAATAGAGAAAGTTTACTTGAGCTGATGCTTGGGCAGATTGGCAATTACTGTCCAAATATTTGATCCTGATCAAGAATTCCACGTCACTGGAGTTCCTATACCGCAGTCAAGGCATTCAACAGGAGACCTCGTCAAGACAAAGTATGTCCGTCCCCTGTGTGAGTGAGTGGGGTGCCATGAGACTCGCCATTTTCTGTGTGAGTGTAAATAACCCTCAGTCAATGACCGATGTGACATTGTTAAAGGGCGGCAAATAGTGGACATGGTCGATGGTGAGATGTTGTGGCGAATCTTGATGTCGACATACTCGCTGGCACACCTTTCATGGAGACAAATCGGTCAAACAGACAAGTCAGACAATTGCAGTCCATCCCGCTAGGAGATCGTTGATTCCCGACAGTGGCACAACCTACAATTATGGCACCTCTGCATCAGCTGAGTCCAACATGGCTGCTGCACGCCGTGCTCCTATACTCACTCACAAACCGTCTGGCCTGGGGAGTCCATTGACATGTGTCAGATATTTGCAGGTTTTTTGCTAATATAAGACTATATCCATAAAGTATCTACAGTATCTATAATCTACCATATCTATCTATCTGTCTATCTATAAATCTACCATATCTATCTATCTATCCGTCTATAATTCTATCTATTGTAAATTACTTAAACAGCGTCAACAATGTACTTATTTACTGTGTTAGCCCTGTAAACCGTTGAAAGACGGTGTGTTAAAGCTGTGTGTGTTCATACAGGGGATGTCAAATCCATACATTCGTGTTAGGAGATGAGAGTCTGTGTTCTAAAATTGTTGTAATCCAATCCTACCTATAGCTGACCAATGGATTATCCCACAATTTGTTGACCCGACGTGAGGGATTATTTGAGTAAATATCTCACACATGCAGCCACGAAATGATGTTCAGTCAGACGCCGAGTACACCATTGAACCGTGTGATGATGCGCTCAGTGTGCTGCCAGAGACCAAAGCCGATCCCCCCAGAGTCTATGGCTGAGAGGGATTCAGACAGCAGTCCAGAGGGTGGGGGGGGGACACCCACGAGGGTGGGGAGGACACCCACGAGGAGAGGATGAAATCCATAGACTCCACACAGAAGGAAACCACCATCATTCCTAAAGCTACAAGAGGGAGAAGGAAACAGGGTGATGCTAAGTAGGAGTCTGATAAAGAGGACCACCGATGCTCTGGCAATGAAATAGACTAAATAGATAGATATATAAATACTTTATTCATCCCCTAGGGAAAATTCAGGGTATCTCATAGCTCACACAATAGACAAATACAGACAATGACGTTCACCAACTATGTCCGCATCATGAATTTAAAAAGTAAGTACATGATAGAAATTCAAGTACATCAGATCTACCAGTAATAATAATAAAAACGTGATAAATAAAACAGCTGTATAAAACAGGTGTATAAAAACAGGTGTGGGGAACAGGAAACAAACAACCAACAGGTCAAGGTCCCCACACTAGATGTTGAACAGTCTGATGGCTGTGGGGACAAAGGACCTCCTGTGCCGCTCAGTCCGTGAGCGCAAAACATATAACATTTCCCCACACACGTCAAAGGACCTGAGCCTCCTGAGGAAGACCAGGCCAGGCCAGCTTGCAGAGTTCAGGAGTAGGTGCAGAAAAGTGACTATAGCTTGGCAGAGAAAGTGCCGATCGACTTGGGATTGGTCTCTCCGTGTTCAGGAGACTCGGGTGTATACAAGTCTATTGGATCATGTCTCCAGCTCCCCCACAGCCGTACAGTATAGCTGTCAAGGCTCTCATCCACATTCATTCATTTTCTCCCCCCGCTCTCTTCCATGATTTCAGAATACCGGAAGTTTTGCGGTGGTCTATTCCAAGTTATGGAGACCGGTGTCACTGTTAGTCCCACTATTGGCTTCGTTTACGTCTTGATGTTGTGAATTGAAGGTATTTTCTTTCCTTCAACCTCATGATAATGGATGGACTGAGAGCTGTTGATATGAGGTCTGCTTTCAGTGTATTCTGTGTGGCTGTACATGTTTTAGTGAGTTATTTTCCAACAGAAAGTCTTACTCTTTAAAAAAAAAAAAAAAGTACAGTGTGTGTTGGAACTACTGCTACTATGCACTGATATTATAATGCTAGGAATTCGTTTTTGCTATTTTTCTCCGTTTCAGTCGTTGGCGGTGAGAAGAGCCGGCACAGAGTACTGTATGTGGTTGTGTATCTTGTCGCAAGGGTGTCGTTTTCCAGTAAAGTTTGCTCCCAACCCAAATCGTGTCTCTGCACCGTTCGCATTAACCTCGACTGCCACCCAACGCTATTTTTAGCACCAAGCTGCAGCACACACACACACATCAGCTGCAGCACGCACACACACACTTGAACATACACATTTGAACACAAACACACACTTTATTAGTTAACTTTCCTCACTCTCTGTGCAGGACGGCCAGTCACATCGGCAGCCTAATTGGGCACCCGGAGGACAGAGAGAACTCTTGAAGGACGCATTCGTCATGTTCTTCACGAGCCACGGAGTGCCACCGATTCATCAACGAAACAAAGATGAATCTGTTTCAGTGGAGGCTGTGAAGCCAAATTAACTACCATTTTTGTATTATCCAGTCTTTTTTTAAATCCCACCTAGTTGTTCTCAAGCTCATCCTCCACTGTGTTTCAGGAGGTGCACCGTGGTCACATGTTTCAGGACCGTGGTCACATGTTTCAGCAGGTGCACCGTGATCACATGTTTGAGGTGCACTGTGGTCACATGTTTCAGGAGGTGCACCGTGGTCACATGTTTCAGGACCGTGGTCACATGTTTCAGCAGGTGCACCGTGGTCACATGTTTCAGGAGGTGCATTGTGGTCACATGTTTCAGGACCGTGGTCACATGTTTCAGCAGGTGCACTGTAGTCACATGTTTCAGGAGGTGCATTGTGGTCACATGTTTCAGGACCGTGGTCACATGTTTCAGCAGGTGCACTGTAGTCACATGTTTCAGGAGGTGCATTGTGGTCACATGTTTCAGGACCGTGGTCACATGTTTCAGCAGGTGCACTGTAGTCACATGTTTCAGGAGGTGCATTGTGGTCACATGTTTCAGGACCGTGGTCACATGTTTCAGGACCGTGGTCACATGTTTCAGCAGGTGCACTGTGGTCACATGTTTCAGGAGGTGCATTGTGCCGTGGTCTAGGGCTGAGCACAAACGTTCGAACGTTACGTTGGCATTTGAATTCTAAATCCAACATTTATTCAAAAATGTATTCCGTTTAAACCAATGGGGTTTTTCTTCACAGTTGCAGATAAAGATTAGGCTACACTATTAAAATTGATTTAGTTGGGGTGGGGCTTCTCCCTGGGCTGGGTAGTTGATAAATAAAATAAGACTCATTTAATCACTTTATTCAAATTGAGGATTTAGTTTGAGGATATTTATATTAAAAAATATAATATTTTTTTTTATTAAAAACGATGGTTCGAACGTCTGTTGGGAAAAACCCTGACGAAGTTCGAATCCCAAAAACAGGCTTCAGCCTTACTCGCAATATTTCAAGGACAATTTTGTCACATCTATTCTTTTTACATTATAAAGGAGTGAAATTCTTAGTTTCTGGGCTGTTCTGCCTGCCTACCAACAGCATCAACCCAAGTAGTACAGAGTATCATTAATTGACGAGGATTACAATAGATTTGATCAAATAAATGTTTATTATTTATACACGGCCACAGTTCTGGTTCTTGCATGGCCAGACACTCTCTGGCCAGTAGATGTTCACATAGCTAATAGGTAGGGATGCTAGATATTGGCTTTTTTACCTATACCGATATTGTCCAACTCTTAATTTCCGATATCAACAGATACCGATATATGCAGAGTTTCCCCCCCAAAAAACAGAATAATTTCAGGTAATTAACATTGCATATCTCTTATTGTGGAATTAACACAACATTATGCATACTTTTGACAATAAATAAAATCAGAATTTGCTTACTTGCCTGGGTAAATAAAGGTTCTAGAAATGTAAACTATAAAAAAAATTGACTTGATATTTTCCGATATCACATTTTGATGCCGATATCGGCCAATAATATCGGTCATCCCTAATAGGGGTTTTGTGGAAGGGCTGTCTCTGCCTCGTCTTCCTTAACAAGTACATGACCAAACTGATGTTCGGACGGTTGCTTCAGCCCTTCTTTTATGGCAAGTTGCCGCTGTTCCCGAATCAAGATCTTCTCGCTCCTTGCAATGAGTTGCTGCTGCAGGAACAGACTCTTCCTCACCTCGACTAGATTCTTCTGCCACCTTTTGACATGCCGTGCTTTCTAGAGGAGAGGAGAAAAAAGAAACGTCTTACATTAAGAAAGCTGTTGGTTATGAATGATTCTTAGTGTGATGTTTAAAAGCCCTCTCTTAACAAACCTTTGCCTCAAGCCATTCCAGATAGACATGGTCAATGTCCAGCCTCTTCTTCTCTTCCTCCAGCTTCTGGCTCATCATCTCCAGCATTTTCTTTCAATTCAGGAGCACTTCCATCTGTTGAAACACATCCATGTTCATTTTACTACCACTTTTTAATAGTGACGTTACATTAGCAAACAGGATTATTTGAAGGAGAGAGAAATAATCCTAAATTAGTGCAGCAATGTCCGGTTCCGTCGTTTTACAGAAAAGGATTCTCTTACTTTGCAGTACTTGTTGAATATGTCTCTTTACCACCGTCTGTGGTGGAATGATGAACCTTATTTGCTGTGCATCAGAGTTATCATGTTTAGAATGTTGCACCCACACATGTTTAGAATGTTGCAGCATCACAATAATTCAAATCAAAACGTTTTTTTTTTTTTAAATAGATATTTTCAAATATAGTAAGCTACAGTTTAATATGTTTTTATATACGACATCAAATTAGACTATACAATTAGTTATCACTTGAATAAAGGCTTGCAGAATAAATGTTGCCAATTGTTACGACCCATGTGGGTCCAAGGGTAAAGTGCTGTTACATAACAGTTGGTTGAAAGAGATGGACCACATTTGTAAACAATGATATTTATTAATAAATGCAAAGGAAGCACATGTAGCTCAAGGGTGAGCCTAGGCCAAAAACAAACAAACACCACTATTCTTCAAATAAACTAACCTATGGTAAAAGAAATGACAATGCCTAAACTACCCTTACCTAACCAAAACAGGAGAAAACAATATCCAAATGAAATGGCAGCTCACCCCATCTGTGCTTCCTGAAAAGAGAGAAAAACACATTACACCAGAATGGAAAACATATAACAAAACAATCTATAGCGGTAACAATGCTCACTCTGCGGCCATACACACACAAAGGCACATAAATGGTGGAATGAACTACCCACCCCAGTTAGGACAGCCGAATCCCGTCCAATCTTTCGCCGTCGACTAAAGACGCACTTCTTCAACCATTATCTGAAATAATGGGGAAAATAAAATAAAAACTAACCCTAACTAACCTTACTGTCATGCACCTGTCCTAATAAACTAACCTACACTGTAACACGCAACACTTTGATGAACATTGTTACTCAGCTGATAGAGTTGTACCCTTCCTGATGACTTGTCGTACAGAACTTGTAAGTCGCTTTGGATAAAAGCGTCAGCTAAATGACTAAATGTAAATGTAAACAAAATGGGATATTATCAAAGTACAATCTCACAAAATGTCACCATGCCTAGCCTCATGCCAGAGAGAGAGTGACTGAAGTGAGAAGCCATGTTTTAACAGGTGTGTGTGGTGATCCATGATTGGGTGGTGGGTGATGGTTACTGATTGAGTCTTGGAGTCTTGAAACCCATCCACCAATCGGTGCTGTGCTGCTAATGGAAGGGCAGGCCTAGCAGGGACCAATGGTGGAGGACGGGTTCTGGCTGGAGGGAGGAAACAAAATGGAGAACAAGACACACACTGGGGAAGCACATACATTGGGATGTAACACTAATACATTGCAAGTTTTTTTTATCAAGTATTCAATCAAAATGGATCCGATATTCCTTAAAACAAGCAATGAATCAAATGTGTGAATATGACATTATTATTATTAGTAGTAGTAGTAGTAGTAGTAGTAGTAGTAGTAGTAGTAGTAGTAGTAGTAGTAGTAGTAGTAGTAGTAGTAGTAGTAGTAGTAATAATAATAATAATAATAATAATAATAATAATAATAATAATAATAATAATAATAATAATAATAATAATAATAATAATAATAATAATAATAATAATAATAATAATAATAATAATAATAATAATAATAATAATAATAATAATAATAATAATAATAATAATAATAAAGATTAGGCTACACTAATATTATAGTATTAAAAACTGAGTTATATTCATTAAATAAAGTTGATTTAGTTGGGGTGGGGCTTCTCCCTGGGTCTGGGGCTGGAAAGTTGATTTAATTAATAATAAAAAATACTCATTTAATCAGATTAATCACTTTATTCAAATTGAGGATTTAGTTTGAGGATATTTATAAAAATAAAAAAATGTATTTAAAAAAAGTAAATTTTTTATTAAAAACGAAGGTTCGAACATTCGTTCGAAAAACCCTGACGAAGTTCGAATCCCAAAAACAGGCTTCGGGGACGCTTGAAACCGTTTTACAACACATCGCCATTTCCGGGTTCCCGTTTTGCGCTCTGATTGGCCAGGTCATGTGACATGAGCGCCAATCGTGGGACGGCAAGTTTCGCCACTGGTTAAGCTTAGGCACTCTTCGAAGTTGGTTAAGGTTAGAGTTTGTCTTAGAGCGTGACGGCAAGTTCTTTTGCCGGTTAAGCTTAGGCACTAATTTCGAAGTTGGTTAAGGTTAGAGTTTGTCTTAGAGCGTGACGGCAAGTTCTTTTGCCGGTTAAGCTTAGGCACTAATTTCGAAGTTGGTTAAGGTTAGAGTTTGTCTTAGAGCAGGGCGATAGAACGCCAGGCATTGCAGGCTGTTCGACGCGGAAATGGGCAAACTCGCTATTGGGCGCACATGTCACATGACCTGGCCAATCAAAGTGCCGGAAACGCGGATGTGTTGTAAAAAGGCTACACGCTTCGTGGACAGCCTTACTGTGGTCACATGTTTCAGGAGGTGCACCGTGGTCACATGTTTCAGGAGGTGCACTATGGTCACATGTTTCAGCAGGTGCACCGTGGTCACATGTTTCAGGACCGTGGTCACATGTTTCAGCAGGTGCACCGTGGTCACATGTTTCAGGACCGTGGTCACATGTTTCAGGAGGTGCATTGTGATCACATGTTTCAGGACTGTGGTCACATGTTTCAGGAGGTGCATTGTGATCACATGTTTCAGGACTGTGGTCACATGTTTCAGGAGGTGCATTGTGATCACATGTTTCAGGACTGTGGTCACATGTTTCAGCACCGTGGTCACATGTTTCAGGAGGTGCACCGTGGTCACATGTTTCAGGACTGTGGTCACATGTTTCAGGACTGTGGTCACATGTTTCAGGACCGTGGTCACATGTTTCAGGACTGTGGTCACATGTTTCAGGACTGTGGTCACATGTTTCAGGACCGTGGTCACATGTTTCAGGAGGTGCACCGTGGTCACATGTTTCAGGAGGTGCACTGTGGTCACATGTTTCAGGACCGTGGTCACATGTTTCAGGACTGTGGTCACATGTTTCAGGACTGTGGTCACATGTTTCAGGACTGTGGTCACATGTTTCAGCCTGAGCAGGAGTCCCTGGAGTGACCTGCAGCCTGTGAGCCTCGAGGAAGGAGCATAAATAATATCACACTTCAGAATCAGAAACACTTTATTCGCCCAAATACAAGGAATGTAAAGGAGTTTGTCTCGTTGGTGACCAGGGTGCAAACACAATGAGAAGACAACAGGAGGACGACAGGACCTCACATACGCTGTACAGGAAGCATACTGTATAACAAACAATATAACAAACAATAGACACAAGACTGTTTGGAGCGCCCACCTTTTTTATATCAAGAACCTCAAAATATATATATATATATACACACATTACATCATGGACCATTTGAGACCATTTGTGGTGATATGGGGAGAACGCTGTCCATTTTATGAATTCACGTTAGTTACTGGTCTGTATAGTATGAACAGCTTATTGTATCTTAATTTAAGACTAGATTAAGGCAGAGGTCTTTTGTTGTTTAAAGTAGAATGTAATCACATGTTAAGGATTCATATAGTCTTCTTGACAGTTCAGTCAGCATTAGTGAACACACGCACAGGAGCACCGCCAGCGATTTTGGGGCCTGACGAAAAGATATCACAGTGGGCCCCCCCACCACCAGAAACTCTCTTGTAGTCCAATACTTATTGTCCAATATTTACCACATAGTGAGCTATGGAAATATGATGTATGATACTGCATTATTCATACAGTGAAATTCACTATTTGATGCAAGATGATCTGATCTATGACCAATGAGCTAAAAGCTCAACAGCGTATGTGATAAACATGTTGTGTTTTGAATCTCATCTTTTCAAATTATGATTTTTTTTTGGGGGGTAAACAGACGTTTGACATCATGCACCAGGGTGCAGCACACAGACACACCTGAACAGACATACACACACCTGAACACACACACTCACACACACACCTTAACACACACCTTAACACACATAAACACACCTGAACACACACACACATCCACACACCTGAACACACACACCTGAACACACATAAACACACCTGAACACACACACACACACACACACACACACCTTAACACACACCTTAACACACATAAACACACCTGAACACACACACACATCCACACACCTGAACACACACACCTGAACACACATAAACACACCTGAACACACACACACACACACACACCTTAACACACACCTTAACACACGTAAACACACCTGAACACACACAGACACACCTGAACACACACACACACATCCAGACGCCTGAACACACATACACATACACACACACACATACACACACACACACACACACACACACACACACACACACACACACACATACACACACATCCACACACACACACACCTGAAAACATACACACACACACACATCTGAACACACACCTGAACACGCATACACACACCTTCACACACACACACACACACACACACACACACACACACACACACACACACACACACCAGCTGCAACACATACACACACCTGAACACACACACATATCTGAACACACACACACACCAGCTGCAGCATATACACACCTGAACACACACACACACACACACACCAACTGCAACACATACACACACCTGAACACACACACACACACCCCAGCTGCAGCACATACACACGCACTTGACACAAACCTTTCATGTGTTAACTTCTCTCACTCTTGGCGCAGGATGGCCGGTCTCACAGCAGCCTAATGGAGCATCTGGAGGACAGAGAGGACTCTTCAAGGACCCATCCATCATGTTCTTCACCGAGCCAGAGAGGGCCACCGAGCCAGAGAGGGCCACGAGCCAGAGAGGGCCACGAGCCAGAGAGGGCCACCGAGCCAGAGAGGGCCACGAGCCAGAGAGGGCCACGAGCCAGAGAGGGCCACCGAGCCAGAGAGGGCCACGAGCCAGAGAGGGCCACGAGCCAGAGAGGGCCACCGAGCCAGAGAGGGCCACCGAGCCAGAGAGGGCCACCGAGCCAGAGAGGGCCACCGAGCCAGAGAGGGCCACGAGCCAGAGAGGGCCACCGAGCCAGAGAGGGCCACCGAGCCAGAGAGGGCCACGAGCCAGAGGGCCACCGAGCCAGAGAGGACCACCGAGCCAGAGAGGGCCACCGAGCCAGAGAGGGCCACGAGCCAGAGAGGGCCACGAGCCAGAGAGGGCCACCGAGCCAGAGAGGGCCACGAGCCAGAGAGGACCACCGAGCCAGAGAGGGCCACCGAGCCAGAGAGGGCCACGAGCCAGAGAGGACCACCGAGCCAGAGAGGGCCACGAGCCAGAGAGGGCCACGAGCCAGAGAGGGCCACCGAGCCAGAGAGGGCCACCGAGCCAGAGAGGGCCACGAGCCAGAGAGGGCCACGAGCCAGAGAGGGCCACCGAGCCAGAGAGGGCCACCAAGCCAGAGAGGGCCACGAGCCAGAGAGGACCACCGAGCCAGAGAGGGCCACCAAGCCAGAGAGGGCCACGAGCCAGAGAGGGCCACGAGCCAGAGAGGGCCACGAGCCAGAGAGGGCCACGAGCCAGAGAGGGATCGGATCGGGAGCAAAAAAATGTGATCGGGACATCCCTAATAGGAAGGGTGATAGGAAGCATAGGAAGGGTGATAGGAAGCATAGGAAGGGTGATAAGAAGCATAGGAAGGGTGATAAGAAGCATAGGAAGGGTGATAGGAAGCATAGGAAGGGTGATAGGAAGCATAGGAAGGGTGATAAGAAGCATAGGAAGGGTGATAGGAAGCATAGGAAGGGTGATAGGAAGCATAGGAAGGGTGATAGGAAGCATAGGAAGGACAGGCTCCAATCACGAGGGGACAGGGCTTATTTCAATGGACAATGATGGGAATGATGCATAAATGTTTTTAATGCATAGCTATAGCAACGACAATAGCTTCACTATGGCATTCCCAAATTGTAAACAGGGGCCAGAGAGCTGATTCCCTGAGGCTCTGAGCAGCGAACCTGTGTAGTATCGCCCTCTTGTGTTCAAAAGGTGTAACTTTATACAGAATGGAAAATGATGGAAATGAATTCTAATAAAATACTTGTCCTTTGATCAATTCGAAAAATATTCCAGGAGTCACGTCCCTGGCAAGTTCCACACTCCTCAGCCTTTTAGTTGACGAGATATGCTGCTGCGCACGCACACACACACACACACACACACACACACACACACACACACACACACACACACACACACACTGACAGATGCAACCACTCGCAACCGTTCCGCCCGGTGGACATAATAATCAGGGGAAACACAAACGTGTCACAATGGAGGTACGTGGAGACAAAGTCAAATCCCGCCGACAATGCGTCTCTAGAGGCAAACTCAAGGCCGGGTATCTTCAGTCCGGCCTGCAGACTGAATCCACTTATCAATTCATTGTGTCCCTCCGCCTCTCCTGGGCCCAACTCAACTGGCCTGTGATAGAAATCAAGCGCACCTCAGTCTCCCTGCACGGCAAAACAAATTACTTTAGCTTTTAAAAGCTATCCGTTTTCACTCGATTCGGTTGTATCCAATTTTACTTTATCAAGTGGATTATTGCTAATTCATCACACCTACTCTGAAATCAAATCTGTGGAAATGATTGCTTTTGGCGCAAGATACGATAGAAAGCTGTGTGTTGCTTGTGTGTGACTGTGTGTGTTCCTTTTCGGACATGCACTCGGGACAATGCTCGGAGAATCGGGTGCGTGCGTTACCTGGAGTTGGGGTGAGGGGTGGCGCCTATAGGTAGAGTGAGGGGTGGCGCCTATAGGTAGAGTGAGTGAGGGGTGGTGCCTAGATAGAGTGAGGGGTGGTGCCTAGGTAGAGAGAGGGGCGGGGCCTAGGTAGAGTGAGTGAGGGGTGGTGCCTAGGTAGAGAGAGGGGCGGGGCCTAGGTAGAGTGAGTGAGGGGTGGTGCCTAGGTAGAGTGAGGGGTGGGGGGGGCCTAGGTAGAGTGAGGGGTGGCGCCTAGGTAGAGCGAGGGGTGAGGCCTAGGTAGAGCAAGGGGTGGTACCTAGGTAGAGAGGGGTGGGGCCTAGGTAGAGCGAGGGGCGGGGCCTAGGTAGAGCGAGGGGTGGTACCTAGGTAGAGAGAGGGGTGGGGCCTAGGTAGAGCGAGGGGCAGGGCCTAGGTAAAGTGAGGGGTGGGGCCTAGGTAGAGCGAGGGGCGGGGCCTAGGTAGAGAGGGGTGGCACCTAGGTAGAGCAAGGGGTGGGGCCTAGGTAGAGCGAGGGGCGGGGCCTAGGTAGAGAGAGGGGTGGCGCCTAGGTAGAGCGAGGTGTGGCACCTAGGTAGAGCGAGGGGTGGGGCCTAGGTAGAGTGAGGGGTGGCGCCTAGGTAGAGCAAGGGGTGGCGCCTAGGTCGAGCGAGGGGCGGGGCCTAGGTCGAGCGACGGGCGGGGCCTAGATAGAGCGAGGGCATGACACAGAAAACCTACCATCTACATTTACATTTACATTTAGTCATTTAGCCGACGCTTTTATCCAAAGCGACTTACAAGTTTTGTACGACAAGTCATCAGGAAGGGCACAACTCTATCAGCTGAGTAACAATGTTCATCAAGGTGTTGAGTGCTACAGTGTAGGTTCGTATATTAGGGCGAGTGCATGACAGTAAGAAGGTTATTATTATTATATATAAAAAAAAAATTAGATATTGATGGAAGAAGTGGCTCTTTAGTCGACGGTGAAAGATTGGACGTGTTTCGGCTGTCCTAACTGTAGTGGGCAGTTCGTTCCACCATTGTGGGGCAAGGACCGAGAATAGGCGGCTTCTCTTTGATGACCCTCCCGGAGCTCGGATAGGTCTGAGGCGGCCAGAAGATGCAGAGCGTAGGGGTCTTGAGGGTGTGTAGTTAGAGACCATTGACCGGAGGTAGGCGAGAGCCGTTCCCTTCGCCGCACGATATTCCAGGTCGAGGGCCTTGAAGCAGATTCGTGCAGCAATGGGGAGCCATCTCCGCCTGTGTACAGAAGATCATAATTTTAAACATTTATTTAAATGGCATGTAATTGACATCTCCAAGTCCCTATAATTGCTAATCTTACAAACTCTTGTGGGTGAATAAGTAAGGGATAATGTATAGCTACGAGGTCATTGTCGCAAAATAATTGACCGACACGTAGTTTAAAATACCGAGCCGCTTCGGCGAGGTGTTTTAAACGTCAGTGAAGGTCAATTATTTTGCGACAATGACCGAGTAAAGCTATACATTATCCCGCTTATTACATGGCTAACTTACTAACAATATACCTAATTCATTTGACAAATCGCAGTTGTTCTGTGGCTCTGTCAGCCCAAATAAAGTGATTATTATTATCGCGGGCAGCCTCCGCTGTGTTCTGGCTCCGCTCGTCGCTCCGCCCCCTGTCATCGCCGGCAGCAGACCACAGGCAGTGTCTAATTGCACTGAAACAGTGTGTGTCAGTGGGCTTGATTGCGAACAGCTGCGCTCTGCGGTCATTATTGAAAAAACAGCGGTCATTATTGAAAAATAATGACCGCTGTCGGGGGGCTATTGACCAATCACAAGCAAGCATTTCGGCGAATGTGAAAACGCCATGTAATAATAATACCTAATACATGTAGGTATTATTTGTCATTATTTTAATGACAAATTACTTTAATGACTAAAGAGAGTTGAGATATGTTTTGTTTTGTATAGTCCAGGACCAGTTTAGCCTACAATCGCTAATCATACAAACTATTGTGGGTGTATCCTAATATATGTAATTCAAATCTGTAAAAAATATATAATAATAATTATAACTATAATAAGCCAATTATCCATAATTATTACATGGCGTTTTCACCTTCGCCGAAATGCTTGCTTGTGATTGGTCAATAGCCCCCCGACAGCGGTCATTATTTTTCAATAATGACCGCTGTTTTTTCAATAATGACCGCAGAGCGCAGCTGTTCGCAATCAAGCCCACTGACACACACTGTTTCAGTGCAATTAGACACTGCCTGTGGTCTGCTGCCGGCGATGACAGGGGGCGGAGCGACGAGCGGAGCCAGAACACAGCGGAGGCTGCCCGCGATAATAATAATCACTTTATTTGGGCTGACAGAGCCACAGAACAACTGCGATTTGTCAAATGAATTAGGTATATTGTTAGTAAGTTAGCCATGTAATAAGCGGGATAATGTATAGCTTTACTCTGTCATTGTCGCAAAATAATTGACCTTCACTGACGTTTAAAACACCTCGCCGAATCGGCTCGGTATTTTAAACTACGTGTCGGTCAATTATTTTGCGACAATGACAGAGTAAAGCTATACATTATCCCTTACATGATGACTCCTTACCCAGCTTTTAAACAGCCTTCATTGTATTCATTAAAATGCCGAATGAACAGAAGTGCATTTACAACAACATATTGAGCTGGTATGCACAAATTGAATAGATTACCAAATACCAAAATGACCAATTAAGGTAGTGTAAATACACCTTTAGTAGGTATTATTATGTCTCCGGCCACAAAATCATGTGTATTTGGCAGTTCAGCCCCCTTGGTAATTGAGTTTGACACCCCTGATCTTCTAGAGGACTTAGTGGAAGAAGATTTGTTGATTGCAAAAGATGGAGACAGGGACCAACTTTTCTGTTGAGGCCAAAGAGCGAATGGTCAAATGCATGAATGCAGCCTGACGACCCTGAAGTGAAAGTAAACACAGTTGTTCATAGCATTGCTTTGGAGAGAACAGAGAAACCCACCAACCAGCTGCTCTCGTATTCCTCCTGTTGGATACAGGAAAGAAAGGCTGTGGCTCGGGTTACTGAAATTTAAAAGTGTCTCCATATAACAATGGAGAAAATAACTGACTCTCAGCAGATGGTTAAGACCACTCCAAGAGAGAACAGAGTATAACTATTGAAAAGATTAATCTTATCATCTGTTTCAGCCAAAAGCAAAGATTCCCAGAAGAGACGACCACTTTGGAAAACGGCACCATCTGGTGTGAAAAGGTCGTGTTGCCTTTACAAGTTGGACCCGGTATTAGAGGATGGCATTTTTGAGAGTAGGAGGTTGATTTAACAGATTAGCTATGCCCCAACATATGAAACATCCTGTCTAAGGACATGCGCATTTCCTCTTGCATCCTTCGACATACCGGTATACATGAAAGTACGGGTCATAATGGAAGGAACCGTGTTCGCTCAGAAATACTGGATTATAAATGCAAATGCTACAGCAAGATCATCTCAAGATGTGTTGTGTATCTCTAGTCTATGTTTGAGGTAAGACAGGAGGACAGATCATCTCAGGATGTGTTGTATATCTAGACATGTTTGAGGTAAGACAGGAGGACAGATCATCTCAGGATGTGTTGTATCTAGACATGTTTGAGGTAAGACAGGAGGACAGATCATCTCAGGATGTGTTGTATATCTAGACATGTCTGAGGTAAGACAGGAGGACAGATCATCTCAGGATGTGTTGTATCTAGACATGTTTGAGGTAAGACAAGAGGGCAGATCATCTCAGGATGTGTTGTATCTAGACATGTTTGAGGTAAGACAGGAGGAGGACAGATCATCTCAGGATGTGTTGTATCTAGACATGTTTGAGGTAAGACAGGAGGACAGATCATCTCAGGATGTGTTGTATCTAGACATGTTTGAGGTAAGACAGGAGGACAGATCATCTCAGGATGTGTTGTATCTAGACATGTTTGAGGTAAGACAAGAGGACAGATCATCTCAGGATGTGTTGTATCTAGACATGTTTGAGGTAAGACAGGAGGACAGATCATCTCAGGATGTGTTGTATCTAGACATGTCTGAGGTAAGACAGGAGGACAGATCATCTCAGGATGTGTTGTATCTAGACATGTTTGAGGTAAGACAGGAGGACAGATCATCTCAGGATGTGTTGTATCTAGACATGTCTGAGGTAAGACAGGAGGACAGATCATCTCAGGATGTGTTGTATCTAGACCTGTTTGAGGTAAGACAAGAGGACAGAAGGACAGATCATGTTTTAGACAGTGTCTGTGTGGGGAGTGAAAGAGGCGGAACACAATGTCCTCTGGATCTAAAACACCTACGAAAAGTATTGATGTCTGTGTGTTGTGTGGAGAAACGTTCGACTCGTCTTGTAGTAAAATAAACAAATTGCTTTCAAAGTCGGATTACACAATTGTCTTTGAAAAGATAACAGGAGGTGGCTGCTAATCGCACTGTAAACAATTACTGGTGCCCATGGAAGAGAATGTTTTGGCCCAGATATTGGGAATCAGAAGCCAGCAGCTACACCGGAAGAACCAAAACATTGGCCGTTGCCCCCAGCCCAGAGGCGCAGTGAACTTGGCGTAGAAAAATAGGTCCTAAAGATGTCTCGTTGCTATGGAATTTCAAATGGAGTAGTAGGCTGTCAACAAGCTTGGCAACGCAAACTAATGACGTATTACTAGTCTAATATGAGCGAAAGTCTGAGAAAGTCATCAGCACCTTGGACAGTTCCGGGAGTTGGGCCAGTTCAATGCCCAGGCCGACTTGGTGGTGTTGACTTCATTGCGGTTTTTCTCCAGCGCGTCCAGCGCGTCTTTCGTTGGATTGGCATGTCTAATAATCCTGTTTTTCTGAATGTAGGCCCGTCCTCTTTATCTATCCACTCGTTTATGGTTAACGGGTACGTTAAATCAAACGTAACGTTGATGTTGACAGAGTTTCCGTTTGATGAATGGCAGTTGAAACTTTCTACAACATTCTAAAGCCAGCGCAGTGGTATATTTATGGTGATTTAATTCATAGTATAACCATGAATATACTCACTGTTTAGAACACTCTCAACCAATCACAATGCGTGATCGGAACTATCTGTTGTATAAGGAAAAAATTATAATAATAAAAAAAAAAATTAAATTAAAAATTAAAAAAATACCTAACCCTATAACTAACCTTACTGTCATGCACTTGTCCTACTAAACTAACCTACACTGTAACATGCAACACTTTGATGAATATTGTTACTCAGCTGATAGTTGTACCCTTCCTGATGACTTGTCGTACAGAACTTGTAAGTCGCTTTGGATAAAAGCGTCAGCTAAATGACTAAATGTAAATGTAAATGTAAGGAGGTTTATCTGCAGAATTGGATAAGTGAGACGATCAGACAATGGAACTAACCTGGTTGAAGCAGAGAAGGAGCTACGGAAATCTCTATTAGTGTGGGAGAGCCTTATTAGGATAGTGAGGCACCTACTCTCTTCAGTGTTGCATCAACAAACTCTCGATGACAAAGGCCTTAGCGCCGTCTTTTGTGAAGCGGAGGAAATTCTAAATAGTCAGCCTATTAGAACCGTCTCAGCTGATCCACATGAGCTTGAGGCATTGACCCCTAATCACATTCTTCTGTGGACTTCCTCCCAGAGTCTTTTAAAGGTCTTCCATTGCTGGAAACAGATTATACTGTAGCTGAGTTGTTTTGGACTAAACCTGCCCTTGTTGCAGGAGAGACAAAAGTGGTCTGCAGTGAGAGGGGACATTCAAGTAGGCAACGTTGTGATGATTATGGACCCCATGGCTCTTGGATGCTTAGAGTCAAGGAAATCGCTAATTTAATTTTCATTTCACCTTTATTTAACTTTCAAAAAACATTGGTTGATTGAAAACTTTAATTAACAGATTGCAGAATGGGTACAGTACAACTCAATACACACAATTGTTAAGGGGATGCAGACCAGAGAAAGACTTTCATCTTGTTTACATCAGGGTCCCCCATTTTCAATTCATAGTGACATTTATGACATACACAACATACAGATATACCGATATAAAAATCTAATCTAATCATCTAATCTAATCTAATCTAATCATGACATTTATGACATACATGACATACAGATATACAGTACTGTTACATTTGTGACATACAAGATATGCAAATATACAGTACTGTTAAACAGAGATCCTAACAGTAAATATATACATACGAGGGGGAGGAAAATGTACATTAGGAGGGGGTGGGTGGGTGGGTGGCGGTTCGGACATGTACGGGGGCCAGTTTCAAATTGCAGCCTCCCGTAGGTGCTCTTTGGGCGTTCCACATTGATGTGGCATAATGAAACGTAGTGAAACGTGTTTAGTCCCTTGTTTGAGTCGAATCTGGGTTGCACATGATTTGTGGAACTCCCTCTGGTGTTGTGGTCGTGGTATTCACTGACCTTTGGGAAGTACCTCGACATGTACATGGGTACCTTAGTAAGTAAGTAAGTAAGTAAGTATTTATAAAGCACCTTTCATACATGTCATGTAGCTCAAAGTGCTGTACACAAACATAGGCATATATAACGATAAAAGCAATAAAGTCACAGTGATCAGTTAAGATCAATGTTTAAAAAAAAAAATAAAAAAAAAAATAATAATAATAATAATAATAATAATAATAATAATAATAATAATAATAATAATAATAATAATAATAATAATAATAATAATAATAATAATAATAATAATAATAATAATAATAATAATAATAATAATAATAATAATAATAATAATAATAATAATAATAATAATAATAATAATAATAATAATAATAATAATAATAATAATAATAATAATAATAATAATAATAATAATAATAATAATAATAACGTAAAAATGAAAATAACGTAAAAATGAAAACATGAAAACAGTCATTTGCTTACCAGTTTGGGAGAACAGGTCCACACAAACATGTCCGCTCAGTAGCAACCGGAAGTAGGAAATGCACTAAACCAATGCACTTGTACGGTAGGTAGCAATGTTAGCTCTTATAACGCTAGTGTAGTTACGTTTTTATTAGTGGTCAGAGTTGGGTCCACAGGACTTATCCAAGCCCCATGGATCCATCAGTGGCCGTGTATTGTGTGCGTATGTACCCGTTCCCTCATGTGGTCAGTGGTCAGAGTTGGGTCCACAGGACTTATCCATGCCCCATGGATCCATCAGTGGCCGCGTATTGTGTGCGTATGTACCCGTTCCCTCATCTAAAGAGTTGGGTCCATAAGACTTATCCAAGCCCTACGGATCCATCAGTGGTCGTGTATTGTGTGCGTATGTACCCGTTCCTTCATCTAAAAAGTTGGGTCCACAAGGCTTATCCTAGCCTCATGGATCCATCAGGTTTTTCCAAGCCATAACTATTTGTAAGCTAGACTGTATAGGTACGTTTTTAATTTTCCTTTAAAAATGTGTATGGAGCTGGCGTTTCTGATGTGTGTTGGTAGTGTGTTCCATAGTTTTGGGGCATAGTTGGCAAATGCCATACTTCCTATCCTCTTTTGGTTTCTGGGCGTGTCTAGTAAACCTGTAGTGGATGACCGTAGCGTTCTTGAGGTCCACGTTCTTAGTGGTCTAGTGTATCTTGTAGACCAGGCCCATTGCAAGTTGCTGTACTCTGTCGTCTACTCTAAGCCATCCTAGGTTGTCAAAATGGGGTGAGGTGTGTTTTAGGAGTAAGGTCAAGCAGTAGTCTGACCAGTTTGTTTTGTTATGTTTGTAATCTTGTTTTTAGTGCCTTTACTGTAAATTGCATACAATATAGCCAATAGCAAGTCGGCTGTTATTAGCAATGGTCATTTACCTTGCTACTGTCACGATATGGTGTGGTGGGATAGGACCCAGGAGCAGACCAGACGAAGGCAGGCTGAAAGTCCAAGGATTTTTTTGATATCATAAGAATAATAACAGAACAAGGGTAAATAAAAACTAAACAACAAAAACAAAACCTCTCAGTAAAAACTGGAAGAGGGAAAAAAAAAAGGGGGAAAACACAACAACTAACTCTAAATACTAACCAGAACATCAAACACGGTTGTCATATATAGGTCAGGACCTCTGCAAACAAACCACCACATACAGAGAGCCGTGTGTGTGTGTGTGTGTGTGTGTGTGTGTGTGTGTGTGTGTGTGTGTGTGTGTGTGTGTGTGTGTGTGTGTGTGTGTGTGTGTGTGTGTGTGTGTGTGTGTGTGTGTGTGTGTGTGTGTCAGTGTGTGTGTCAGTGTGTGTGTCAGTGTGTGTGTGTGTGTGTGTGTGTGTGTGTGTGTGTGTGTGTGTGTGTGTGTGTGTGTGTGTGTGTGCGTGCGTGCGTGCGGTGTGTGTGTGTGTGTGTGTGTGTGTGTGTGTCAGTGTGTGTGTGTGTGTCAGTGTGTGTGTGTGTGTGTGTGTGTGTGTGTGTGTGTGTGTGTGTGTGTGTGTGTGTGTGTGTGTGTGTGTGTGTGTGTGTGTGTGTGTGTGTGTGTGTGTGTGTGTGTGTGTGTGTGTGTGTGTGTGTGTGTGTGTGTGTGTGTGTGTGTGTGTGTGTGTGTGTATAATGTATGGTGCATTAGCCTGCGATTCTGTTCGTAGTCTACATTCTACACACAGGGGTCGGGGAGTTGATTGGTGACACGCGGTTCTGTCATGGAAGAGACTACAGAGAGAGAATTAAGAAGCTAGGTCAGAGAGAGAGAGTTAAGAAGCCAGGTGAGAGAGAGAGGGAGAGAGAGAGGGAGAGAGAGAGAGAGAGAGAGAGAGAGAGAGAGAGAGAGAGAGAGAGAGAGGGAGACTCTTGTTTGTTACACAGCACATGGCATCAGTGGATTCCATGCATTCAATGAGCCTATACATTTCCCTCGGGATGAATAAAGTATTTATATTCTATCTATTCTATTCTATTCTACAGTTACAGGATGGTGGTGCAAACGGTGTCAGACTGTATCCTGCTGTACCCCTTTCCCCCCTCAACCAACGGCGGCAGGAACCTGGGCTGTGGTGGCCAGCAGGGGGCTTCTGGGAGAAGTGGCAATTTCCCAATTGCATTGGGGCACTTGATGGGAAGCATGTCGTTGGCACAGCTCTACGTGGGAGTGGTCTCTTCCGCAATTGCAAAGGGCCTTTTTTTTCGGATTGTATACTGCTGGTCCCCGTGGACACCCACTACATGCTCCTGGTTACTCAAGATAGGCGATTTTGGCAGAACCGGCGATGGCGGGGTTTTCAGAAACTCTGCCCTGTCGTGTACAGCGGCCTGGAGAACAACACGTAGCGCCGCCAACACCCTGCCAGACCTGTTCCTCTGGGAGTAGCCACGAGAGAGAGAGAGAGAGAGAGAGAGAGAGAGAGAGAGAGAGAGAGAGAGAGAGAGAGAGAGAGAGAGAGTTAAGAAGCCAGGTCAACACAACACAAGTCAAGTCAAGTCAAGAGATTTATTTGTCACGGCATACAAGTATACAATGAAATGCGGGTGGTCTTGCCCGCAACGATGTGCAAATAACATATAATAGAATCAACATTGTGCAATAAACAAGTAACATTGTGCAATAGACAAGTAACATGTTAGGGCACATAGCACCGCCAACATCCCTGCCAGACGCAGCGCTCCTCTGGGAGTGTAGCCACATGTGATAGTGGCTCACAAGCCATTTCTCCTCAAACCCGTTTTGAGGCGCCCCCGACTGACCAGTAGTAGTCGCAGTTTACAACGACCAGGACACATATACCTCACCGGCTTCTCACCCGCTAACACTGCCAATTGTGTTAGTAGGGACGACTGACCAAGCCGGAGGTACCGCTGACAGCTGGATTCGATCTCTGCGGTGGTAGGCGAGTGCTTATGTAGTAAATTCCTACAGAACCCTACAATAATCTAAGGTTATTGTAGTACAGTACAATGAGATTGCTTATCTGGAAGGAGGAGAAAGGGATCATATTGATAGAATTGTTGATCTCTTCATCTGACTTAAAGCAGATGAAGAATTAAACGTGTAGCCAGACAAACCATGAACTATAGTCCAATTCAACATTTATTTGATCAGAGCCAGAGGCCAAGGTGAATAAGAACAAAAGATTATCAGAAAACATTAACAGGGCTGTCTGTGTACAGAAATCACAATCAGGTTTGCATAATCAACCCCCAATATGTACAAAAACAGTCACTTGGTAACATAATTTGAACATACATTGACCATACTGCACACATTATACATGAGTAAATCTGGTTTCAGATATTTAAGGATTACACTAAACTTAAACAACAAATGGTGTTTCCCATGTATTTACTCACATAAAATGCAAACAGCACAGCATCAGTCTCTCGGTGGTGGAGGGGTGGAGCCGCAGATCGGGGTTGGTTGATCTGGGCTCCAGACTAACATTTTGTGTCCCCTTTTATCTTGTAATTTCTAGCCAATAATAGTACATTCTACTAATACAGTTGGTCCAATCAGGCGTCTTCTGTGGGCGGTCTCCTGTGGGGGCTGGCCGCCCCCACCTCCTTGATCTTCTGTGTGGGTCTTGTCCCACGGGTGGGGGCTGGTGTGATGTCATCTGGTGGGGTGGTGTGAATACGCTTTGACCCTTTGGGCCATATTACCATACAGTACTAACCAGAATTCTATAGTGGGGGGTGGAGAATGGCTCTCTGTCACCCCTGTATCCATCCATATTTAGCACTGAAAACCCACTCTGCTTGTTGACAGAGTAGCTGTGATGTACTCTTTTGATAATAAACAGTTGATTAATAGATAAACAAGTCTAAACTGGTCTGCCCTGTGGGCCGCCCAGCTGTCTTTGATCAGCATTTACATAGTACAGCAGGGTTTTGCTAGTGGCCCCCGTAGGTGTCCCTGCAGCCCATTCTGCTAAACAGTATACAAGGCATAATGTTATGGTTTCCTAATTATTCACACCTATTAATTATGAAATTCAACGTCAATACTACCACACTTAGTCCAATGCGCTACCCAGCCGCGCCTCTCAAACCCTTTTTATAATATTAGAGAGACAGGGCTACAACATTTACATTTAGTCATTTAGCTGACGCTTTTATCCAAAGCGACTTACAAGTTCTGTACGACAAGTCATCAGGAAGGGCACAACTCTATCAGCTGAGTAACAATGTTCATCAAAGTGTTGAGTGCTACAGTGTAGGTTAGTTTATTAGGACAAGTGCATGACAGTAAGGTTAGTTAGAGTTAGACTTTTTTATACATATTTTTTTTCATTTCAGATAATGGTTGAAGAAGTGCGTCTTTAGTCGATGGCGAAAGATTGGACTGGGTTTTGGCTGTCCTAACTGTGGTGGGCAGTTCATTCCACCATTGTGGGGCAAGGACTGAGAATAGGCGACTTCTCTTTGATGACCCTCCCAGAGGAGTCGAATAGGAGTGGGTCTGAGGCGGCCAGAAGATGCAGAGCGTAGGGGTCTTGAGGGTGTGTAGTTAGAGACCATTGACCGGAGGTAGGCGGGAGCGGTTCCCTTACAAGCTGTCAGGGCTCGCGTGACGGTGGAGAAGGCTTGTGGACTGCCAGCGGCAAGATGGAGAATCATCAGGAAGGGGGTTGGGAATTGGCATAACGACTAACAGTGGGATGGGAGGAAAATCGGAAAAAAGGAGGGGGAAAAGATAATAAAATAAAAAAAGAATCTCACAAGGCCTGGTGATGCCACTTATCCACTTAAACACTTATCCAGGGAATGGAATTGAGTCACCTGCCAAAAACAGTGTGATTGTTGTTTCGCTGTATAATAGTTTTTTTTATTGATTTGTTGTTTTATGTTTTCGTAAGATTTGTAATTACAGTGTCAATGTACTTTAGCTCTCCTGTGACCCAGGATTTGTTTAGGCTATGTGTAGACTGTTTTTTTAAGTAGTAGCTTACATTATTACAATAATCAGCATAGTTATGCATTTTCCCTTCTTTTATGGGACAAAAGTTTGATGGATAAAGCCATCAAAATTGAGTCCCATAAAACTCAATCAAATGTATTGAAACATAAAAACATACATATATTTTTTTGTTTTTGTTTATATATATGTTTTTATGTTTCAATACATTTTACTGAGTCTGTCCAGTTCTGTTGTTACTCAATAACAACAAAGTTACATCCTGCATCAGACCCTGAATGTATCACCCATTTCTCATCAAATTAAACAGTTATCAATTGACAAAATCCTGTGTGAATATAATTTTCCTTATAACATATCTAGGAATGTTGTTGAATGGTACAATGTACAATGCTTAGAAAAGATACAGTATACAGAATTACTGCAGTGACTTTACTAATGTCTCTTAGTCTAAGCATTAGTATTTTGTACAGTAAAGTAAATGGTCAGTCTTGGGAAATTGTGACCAAATAAATTAGAGACACAAAACCTCCAAAGAAAACATTCAGAGATGATTATTTCAAGGGCACAACATTACAATAGGTCAAATGATTAACTTTGTTAAAATTTGATAGGAAAGAAAGGATACGTTAACTATCTTGTCTTTACTAACGTTATTCACATACAGTAAATGGCTAATAAATGGTAAATGGCTGCATTTATATAGCGCTTTTATCCAAAGTGCTTTACAATTTGTTCCTCCCATTTTACCCATTCATTCACTCACACATTCACACACCGACGGCGGAGGCAACCATGCAAGGTGCCAACCTGCACATCGGGAGCAATTAGGGGTTAAGTGTCTTGCTCAAGGACACTTCGACACACTGCCCGGGAGGAGCGGTGATCGAACCGTGAACCTTCAGATTACCAGACGACTGCTCTACCTCCTGAGCCATTGTCGCCCCAATTCACATTCACAACAATACTATTGCGTGGCGTGCATGGTGGCATAGTGGTTAGCACTGTTGCCT
The DNA here is from genome assembly GCF_963971535.1 of Notolepis coatsorum. Lineage (NCBI taxonomy): Eukaryota > Metazoa > Chordata > Actinopteri > Aulopiformes > Paralepididae > Notolepis > Notolepis coatsorum. The sequence goes on from NC_140176.1 coordinate 16,639,716, forward strand.
CGTCACAGCAAGAAGGTCCTGGGTTCAAAACCCCAGCAGGGGGGCTTTTCTGTGTAGAGTTTGCATGTTCTCCCCCATGTTCACGTGAGTTTCCTCCGGGTACTCCGGTTCCCTCCAACACCAGGAGACAGGTATATACTCCTGCCACTGCCCTTGACCAAGGTACTGCCGGTCATACCTGGAGTCGGTCCCCGGGGGCACCACACACTGTGTGTGTCTGCCTACTGCTCCTACATAGTTAGGATGGGTCAAATGCAGGGAACAAATTTCCCCAAGGGGATTAATAAAGGTACAACCTTTTTTTGATCCACTTTTTCTCCCCATTTTTCTATTTTTCTCCCATCCCAATTTTCGTATTATCCAATTCTTCCCTCCCCTGTCTTGAACGTTGCTAGACTATGCCTCCCACTGGTCGGCTGTAGTGAGGACAGAAGCCTTGCATCACGTGTGTCCCCTCCGGTACGCGAGGAGGCAGCCTGTCGCATCTTTTCACCGCAGCAGCTCGAACTCTCAGTGGCGAGGAGGAGTAACGCGTGGGAGGCTCACGCTGCCCCCCCGCTACTTCCTGCTTCCGCCGCACCGGCGTCACCAAACCGACCTGTAGGAGTCGCTGTCCACAACGTCCAATCCCCACCCACCGGCTTTCCCACCTTCTAACACTTGCCAATTGTGTTAGTATGAACGACCGGCCAGCCGGTAGCAACGCCGAGAGCTGGGCTCGATACCAGCGTCTCCTGCGTTAGTGGCGAGCGCCTTGCCCACTGCGCCAATCAGCCGCCCGAAAAGGGTACAACTTAACATATCATTGTTGTTACTAGGGAGGAGGGAAAGACAAACAACCAGCCAAAAACTAAATCCAAAGCCCCCCCCACCAGTCAGAATTCTCTTCAGCTGTTCCACATTAGCCCATTCACAGTCAATCGTCACTAGTCTCTCTGGGCCGCCGGCACATATCCTGGGGCAGAAAAATAGATCCACACAGTTCATTCACAAAAAAATGCAGTCAACATAGCAGGAGTCCTGTCAACATGTGACACTATCAGTCCTTCATACCAGCGGCCATCAGGCTCCACAACAGTGGGCAGGGACCGCTGCCAGACATCCAACTATACTAGGAACCTCCATCACTGAGTGTGTCTGACTCCTACCTAAAATGACAATATATAACGTATCATGATGTATATCACGGCATATACTTACCTCGCGGATACCGCACCTTATGTGTATACTGTATACTTCATCAGAGCATATATATACCATTTTAGCATTTAGCATTTTTAGATTATATATTAGATTAGATTTAGATATTGTACTGAGAGGGCATACATACCCTCATCTTGCACCTTGTTGCCCATATGCGCAGGATGTGCGGATGTGCTATAGTCACTTTTCCGCACCTACTCCCGAACTCCGCATGTGCAGATTGATAAGTAAGGGATAATGTATAGCTACGAGGTCATTGTCGCAAAATAATTGACCGACACGGAGTTTAGAACACAGAGGCGCCTCGCCGAGGTGTTCTAAACGTAGTGAAGGTCAATTATTTTGCGACAATGACCGAGTATAGGCTATACATTATCCCGCTTATTACATGGCTAACTTACTAACAATATACCTAATTCATTTTACACCATCGACAAGACGAGATCAAATGCAGACGCAGTTGTTCTGTGGCTCTGTCAGTCAGCCCAAATAAAGTGATTATTATTATCGCCGGCAGCCGGCAGGTGTGTCTGATTGCACTGATGCAGTGTGTGTCAGTGGGCTTGATTGCTCAGCTGCGAACAGCGGTCATTATTGCTCGGCAGAGGTCCGTTATCGAGTAATAACGGACCTCTGCCAGAGCGCTATTGACCAATCACAATCAAGCATTTCTGCGAATGTTAAAACGCCATGTAATAAACCTTGATATCTGGACAATCCAGAGAGACTCCGTGGGCAATCTGTGCATGAAAAGTGACTATAGCTCAGCCGAGAAAGTGCAGATCTACCTGGGACTGGCCTCTCCGTATTCAGGAGACTCAGGCGTATAAAAGTCTCTGATCTCTGGATCATGTCTCCAGTACACCCACACAGCCGTATAGCTACAACCACTTAATGTCAAGGCTCTCATCCACATTCATTCATTTTCCTCCCCCCGCTCTCTCTCCCATGAGCTCAATGTAACGTGGAAGTGCAGTGGTCTATACCAATTTTTGTAAAATAAATAAATAAATAATTCCTGAAATATCCCTTTAAAGTAGGAGCACTGATCCGAGACCAGATTGGCTCATAAGTCCTAGTGAGGTTGTATATGGTCACATGATGTGAGCAGTGATCCTAGATCAGTACTATATTCTCAGAACTGTGATGAATAGGGACCCACACTGTAGATATAACATAATGTTTTATATCTATGAAGTAAACTACCTTTACTCATATTATTATTTCCATTAACATATTGAATAATACATTATTGTCCTCCCCCATATTTTGTAGTCTCTTTTATAAATGAAACCCGAAAATGAGTTGAATAATTTAATTTCACGGCGTCTGTGCAGCCTTATTGTTTATTCACTGTGTCCATGGAAACGATGATGAACGCAGCCATAAAGGTGTGGTTTCCTCACGCAGAAAAATGCATAGCACTGTAGTCAGTTTACTTTTCTGATAACTACATCACTGCATAACTGTTTCGGACAGTACTGTACTGTGACGTACAGGCGTAGAGACGTCTCTGCGTAGGAGTGTAGAGCTGGAGAGAGACTATCCAAGGAGGCCCGTCAGTCTCTCCGTTCCAGAACAGAAACAATCCATCCAGAACGATCTGAGGGGAAATAATAATCATTCATTTTATTTATATAGCGCTTTTCAATAACCCCAAAGACGCTGACAATAAGCAAACAAAGAACAGAGAAACATAGAACCACAGGGGACAAGCAACAGTATGAATACACAAGAACATTAAAACCACAAGTTACAAACGACAAATACAGAAGCCAGTAGGGGAAACAGTCAGGGAAGTAAGGGAAGCCGAGGGGAGGGAGGGGGGGGGACGGAGAGAAAGTAGGGAAGGGGAGAGGGAGGTGGTAGGTTGGAGGAGGAGGGTGGTTATGGGTAGGGAAGGTTGTATGCTTGGGGGAGAACAGGTAGGTTTTGAGTCGGGATTTAAAGGTGGAGAGTGAGGGAGAGTCTCCGATGGTCTGAGGGAGGGTGTTCCAGAGTCGGGGTGCAGCTTTAGACAGCTGCTCCTTCTGAATGAATGACCTTTATTTATATAGCACCCTTCACAGCACGAATGCACAGGGTGCTTTACACTACAGCTTAATATAAAAACACAATAAAAACAAAATCAGAAATAAATGACAACAACAAACAGCAGTTAAAAACAGTGAAACCAGATAGAAAAAGTAGAATAAAAGAATTTGGATAAAATCATGAGTCACTAATTAAAACAAAAAACTATAGAACAGTGAGGACAAGAAAAAAGTGCCTATGCATGACCAAAAGCCTGTCTGAACAAATGTGTTTTTAATTGTTTTTTAAAAGAGTTCTCAGAGGGGGCAATTCGCAGGTCCAGGGGGAGAGCATTCCAGAGCCTTGGTGCTGTCACCTGGAAGGCTCGATCACCCCTTGTTTTAAGCCTGGACCTGGGGACCACCAGGAGGTGCTGATCGGCAGATCTGAGTGAGCGGGTGTTGGTGTAGGGATGGATGAGTTCAGTGATGTAGATGGGGGCCTGACCATGAAGTGCTCTGAAAGTGAAAGTGAGGACTTTGAAGTGAATTCTATAGTGTACCGGGAGCCAGTGCAGGGATACCAGAATGGGAGTGATGTGGCATGATTTTTTTGACCTTGTGAGTAGCCTGGCTGCAGCATTTTGGACCATTTGTAATTTATCTTCTCTTGCTCTCCTCCCCATGTGATATGTTGAACTTGAGTTTCAAAAAGAAAACTCTGGCCCTCGTTAGTCGTTACCCAGAAACTATTGCAGAGGGTTGTTTCAGAGAGGTCGACTCGTCACCCACCTGGCATTAAAGATCTGATCTGGGTGATCCCATCACAAGTGGACACTGGACAGCTCTTATGTACAGGTGGGAACGCATCCAAGAGCAAAAGCTCTCATCTCCGACTCAATTACAAAAACAATGCACAAAAGCATGGCCTTTCAAGTTCAAGTTTGTTTATTAAATATCACAATAAAATACAGGTACTTTACGGCGAAATGCTTGGTTTTGTGGACTTCATACATTAAAAAAATTAAGTAAGAAAGTAATTAAAAAGTAAGAAAAGGAAAAAAAAAAGTAAGTAAGTAAAGAGGAATATACAATATACAGTGCAATATACAATCTAAAGTAGTAAAAATGAGTAAACGGTGAGGTACAATGCAGAAAATGAGGTACAAAACTTTGAGGTAAGGTGCTATTTCAAATGAGGTATGAATGTAGTGCAAATCTCTTTAATAATAGATCAATATAAAGTGAGTGTTAAGGTGAGTGTTTGTTTAAAAGTGAGTGTGTGCATGTGGATGTGTGTGCAATGAGTGTAGATGATGGGTTGTTACATGGAGTCATTGAGTATCCTGATGGCCTGGGCCCAGGAGTTCAAAACTTGTAATCCCTATTGATTGATTGATTGAAAACTTTATTAACAGATTGCAGAATGGGTACAGTACAGCACAGCACAGCTGAATACACACAATTGTTAAGGGGATGCAGACCAGAGAAAGACTTTCGTCTCGTTTACATCAGGGTCCCCCATTTTCAATTCATAATGAGTTGAAATGAATGAATACAAATATGATCCAATCAGATGGGGATTACAAGTTTTTAACTCCTGCATGGGCCCTGGGGATAGAAGCTCCTTCTGAGTCTCTCTGTACCGACCATTCTTCTTGGAAGATTGCACATTGTGTGAGCTTTGCTGCACGGATGTCTCTATGGGGCCTATGAGAACAAAGCTGGCATTTGTGGGGGGGGGGTTTGTTCTATTGTAAATTGGACACGTGCACAGTCACACACAACCAGAATCCCCTTACACGGTATTACAGAAACACATGCGTCCTCCATCCAAATCTTTCCCTTCCCTCCAGCGAAGAAACCCATTACTGTGGTGCATCGCCGTTACATGACTCGCTTACAACAGACCTGTCAAAATTGAGGTTCATTACATTTTCAAAAGGCTCGCCGAACATCGCTTTAAACTCTGCCGGCGTTGGTCTGAAGACACCAGCGATACTTCCCCTATGGAGAGATAACCCCAGGTATAAACTAAACTGCTGCACTTTGGGAAGAACGGATTTCTTGTAAAGTCACAATGGTCTCCGGGACCTTGCAGCAGGTCCAGAGGAAATTCTAATTTTAGGGATGGGAGGAATCACGTGTTTCAGTCCTAATGACATTCAGTTTAATAAAGGGCACTTCACCAAAAAATAAATAAAAAAATTCAGATTCATTTTACACATAATCTCACACGTCCGAAACTCCAAACAAGTTTTGCACAAATTTATTTAGTTTGACGGTTATTGAGAGTAAATGAGTTTGAATATGGCCACCGGTGATGTCATTGAATCCCGTGTGTGGGTTTAATTACAGCTCAATGAAATGAAGGTAGCAGTCCCTACCTTTATAAGACAAATTATATAAATATATTTCCATCTACATTCATGGTGCTGTAATTAACACAATGATTCAACGCCCAATTAAATCCCTGGTGGCCATATTCAAACTACTTTAATCTCAATAACAAGTCAAACTAAATTAATGCATGAGAGATTATGTGCAAAATAAATCAGCATAGTGTTTTTTTTTTTGTGTAGTGCCCCTTTAAGTTGTAGGTAGACATCATTGTAAGCATCGAGTCACCTCATCATGATTTCAACCCAGATAGTGCAAATGATAAATGTCAATATGATATGAGGATCAGGCTGATCTCATGCATGTACAGTACAGTGGCATTGTGGTTTGGGGAATGCACTGCATCTGCAAGGAACTGAGGAGGTATTGTTCCATGTGGAAACAGTTCCACCTAATGGACAGACGTGACTACAATGCTTCCAACCCCTCCCACCCACTACACAGACTTGGCTGATAAGTTCTCCTTCTAAGACCCAAGATGTAACACTGAACAGCACAGGAAGTCCTTCATTCCAACAGCCATCAGACTCTACGCATCACTGAGCACAGGGTGACAGTACCATCAAATCTTCCTGGACTTTTAAATCGACACTGTAAAATTTTACACTTTACTGTAGAAAATGTATATCCCGGACCATATTTTATTCTTATTCGTGACTTTTGTTTTTACCGTGAGCGATCTGTAGTGCTGAATTTCCCTCGGGATAAATAAAGTATTTCTATTCTATTCAAAGCACATCAACATTTTACCAGTCAATCACCAAGTGGCACAAGATCCAGTTGCAAAACATGAAAATTGCAGCACAAGTAGAAATGATGGAGAGTTTCCTTAAATAAATAAAGTACCAAGGGATGTAATAAATCTTGTGTTTATTTAATCATGAATTCAATAAATAGTGAACATTGTGACTTGTAGGGTTTAAATTGATTAACGTGAAGGTGATTAAAACGTGTTCAGTCGCTTCACTCTATCAATTGTGCTCGTGTGAATCAGCATCTCGTCTCTTTTCTGTGACGTCCTGGGGAGGAAACAGAAATGTCATGTACAAGAAAAAGTGCATATTTTGCCATAATGGTGGTTCAAACGTGGGTTTGTACAAGACGACGTGAAGTTATTGAAGGAACTGGTTAAAAAAGGCACCTTGTGGTTGTGATTGTGGTTGTGGTTGTGATCTCTTCTGTTTATTCAAGTGTGATCCATCTCCATTCTTGCTGCCTTCCGGGTCAGAGGCAGAAAACACTCCTCTCCATGGCTTTTCTGTGGGATGAAAAGTTTAGGATTAACAATCACATTTGTAACATTAAAAAAAAACTGAACTACGGTAGGGTTTATCAATTCATACATTACGTTTCATATACACAATGGCCTTGCACAGAATGTTTGTGTGGTCATCTTTCGTCTAGTATGGTTGTGGTAACTACTTTCAAAAACCACTTTCTGTGCCGTGTTCGAGTAGGTAGAACACTGGGAAAGCATGATATTACTATTCTACTGTGATCGTTTACAAGATCCAGTAATAAGTTAAAATACCAAATTATGTTTTTTTTTTATCCATTTCTCATATATCAACACATACCAACCATTGGTTTGCAAATAGTAACCTATCCATTGCCATATATGCCATGCTGGAAGAAAGAACTACAAAAACATTCCATGCAAGGCCTCTAGTAGGAAAGAGGACACTGATGGCACCCAGGGGAATGTTCAGAGTATATAAGTACATATTTTTATGTCAGAACTGAAGACTCAATAGAATGAAGGGAAAGAATTGAAAATAATTCTGTGGGTCTATAACATTTGTGAGATCGACATTTGTGGCTTTGGGAGAGTGTAGCTCATATTCGCAAATATTGACTTAACTTTCCAAGACCATGGAAATAAGAATCTATTTTTATGATTTGTTAAAAAGGGGAACACCACCCAAATTAAGAATTAATCTAGCAGTTCCTCCTGATCGTATACTATATAGAATTGAATAAAATAAACACATTTTTACCAGTTTGCCATCTGTGTGCTAGGTATCGCGAGTCCATGTTCTTCCATTTGTCCTGAAGAGAAGACATGTTGATGTTCTCCGCATCCCGGTCCCTGAGACCACTGCCATGGGGGACCCAGCGGGGCCCCTCCCATGCAGCAGGGTGGTGCTGGGCCTCACGGGCACAGTTCTTCTCCCTTAGCTGTGGGTACAGGGCTAAGGGACACTTCTCAGAGTGCTGCTTGGAGGTCAGAGGTCTCTTGGGGTAGGAGTTCAGGGGTCTCTTGGGGTCAGCGACCCTCCTGGGGTCCTCAAGTTTTTTCCGCTTCAACGCCATCCGACAAGAACTGTTCTCGGAGGTCTCTCCCTCCGTCTCGTCTTCGTGATACGAGCGGGAAACATTAGGACTGGAACCTTTCCCCGTCCCTCGTGGCTTCGAGTGAGACTTGCAGGCTTCGCAAGTCTGTAATGGCGCTCGCTCCCACAGTTGGAGGGGAACACCTTTTCCCTTTAAGACCCGTCCCTCTAGTCCTGGACTAGCAGTCATACGGATCCTGTGCTTTGCCAGACATCTTGCACAAAATTGCTTCCCCTTGGGACCACTAGGGTCAAATGCGTTCCCATTTACATTTCGGTTAGTGCAGCATTCGTGATCAGAGAGGCTTCTCCAATCCCCCTTTCCTCCGATATTGCACCAGTCTCTTTTTGGCTTAAGGACATGATGATCCTTGCGCTCCAGGTTGAGTCTCCTCCCCCTGACGGGCACCTCTGAAGCAGGACTGCCCAGGGCTCGGTGCTGCTCCGGGGAAGATTGTGGCATCTTGCTACAATAGTAAATATTCCCAAAGTCTGATAGCAAACTAGTTGAAGGAAGGTACGCCGGCAGTGACTCAAAGGAGGTCTCTTGCTGATCCTGGTAATTCAGCTCACTTCTTAGCTGGCTTATATCTTCAGTGAGAATAGGATCATCCACCACCATTGAGCTGGATGCGACGGTTACCTCTATTGTGGGGACCTCCATTGTGGGGACGACATCTGCCGTGGAAACCATCTCCGTTACTGGGACCCCTACCAGAGGGACCACATCTGCCAGAGGGGCCGTCTCTACCGTGGGGGCAACATCTGGCATAGAAACCACCTCTATAATGGGGACCTCCACCATAGGCTCCATCTCCACCATGAGCTCCTCCAACAAAGGGGGCAGTGTGACCGTCCCCTCCATCGGATCCTCTTTTCTCAACTCCATTACAGTTTCCATCTGGGGTTCCATTAGATCATTTTTGATGAGCCAGTCAGAGGAGGGAACGCAAGTGTCGTCCATTGACCACACAGTAGACTCAATCTCCCTCAGTTCCTCCAGGTAGTCCATGTCGAAGGGCAGGTGTAGAATTTTGAACTGGACACTCTTTGAACTCTTGCCCCCATTCAGGTCTTCCTCGCTTCCCGTCACGTGGGCATCGCTGTGGATCACCCGGTCGTAGGCCGTATCTGGATCCATGTTCACAGGCTCCATCTTGGACTCCTCCAGAACAGCGATCTCGTCGGTGTTGCTACAAGGGGGAGTACCCACTAGCAGGATATCAGGACAGGATTGGAGGCTCTGCTCCATCTGTTCAGTGGATAGACACAGCCCCTCGTCCGGCGAGGCATGGCCCTCACAGAGAGCGCTGCTCTCCGCCATCTTACAGGACGTGTGGCGGGACAGCTCCGCAGTCTCCAGAGAAGGTAGACCGTCGAGTCCCATTTGAGAACTGCAGCATTCCATCCTCACCTTCTCCGTCTGGATCACAAAGCTCGTCTTTGGACCCACCCTGGTGGTGATGGAGGGTGCCAGGCCCCGGTTGTCCACCGGTCTGTCCTCCTTCACTTTGTCCACAGAGAGAGGCAGAGTGGTGGAGCTTTCATAAGCTTTGACTCGGTCCTCGTTACGGCAGACGGGGACGGCACCGGAGGCTACGCCGCCGCGGGGGAGTGAGGCGCTGGACTTGGGATTCTCCAACACCGTCTCGGTCTGTACCTCAGAGCTGGTCATCTCCCTGGCCGCCGGGGCGTGATGCTGGTAGCGGAACCTGCGAGCTTGCATGGCCATGGTCTGGTAGTAGGGAGGGTTGAGCATGCGTCTGTAGTCCATCAGGTGAAGGTGGGAGTGGGGCATGATGAAGGTCGGCGCCTCCATGTACAGATTTGGCTGATACTGGGGCATCATTGGAATGCTATAACCTAACAGACGGGGGGGGGGGAAACAGGAAATGTGGTCAAACTGATTTTGTTCCAGATTTTGATGTAGCGTATGGCATGAGGTCCAAATGGAATTGTGAGGAAAGTTTTAAAAGGAAAAGATAAAGAGGATAAACAACTTCTCAGCCTTATAAATTGACGGTACATAGTACCGAACTGCCACTGCTTGCATTCAGTTCTGTAAAGTCAACTGATGTGCACATAAGACAGATAATCCAACTATAAAAGCACAAAACATTTAGCTGAGGCTTTTATCCAAAGGTCTGAGTGTGCATGGGTATCTCTATAGAGATGTTGCTGCCCACCCTAGTGTTATCCCAGGTGTATGTAATGGTGCATGCATCCGTGTATCTAATGTTAGTGAGGTCGTGTCTACTTTGTACACTAACCGATTTTATTACCTTTTTATTTACCTACTGCATGTCCCATTTTATAATGTTTTATGTCGGCCCTTTTAAGGGACAGGTGTTGCTAATTAGCTTTGGCTACAAATACTATGATACAGGCACGCTATGTATTTGTACATGTCCCTTTAAAAACAATCTTAAAATCAACTTAGAAATTCTGTACAACAAGTCAGGTAAAGTGACATTATTCATCAAGCAGTGTCGAACTCGAGTGCTACACACTCTCTTTGAGTGGATAGTAGAATAGACATTAGCATAGTAGGTAGCAATATAGTCACAGTAGTAGATTATAGGTACAAAACACACCAAAACAAACCACCTCGTACCTAAACCAGAGAAGCCGCCGTAGGGGTTGTAGGACATGGGCATGGGCCAGTGCATGCTCTGGACAGGCAGGTACGGCTGTTGGGGCTGCACATAGAAGAATGGCCTGTGGTGCTGTTGAGGCTGCTGCTGCTGCTGCTGCTGCTGCTCAGGGCATGGACGAGGCCCACACGGCCCTTGGGAAGGCTGGGCTGGTTGAGGTCCATGGGGAGGGTTCGGCCCCCGAGGGCCGTGACCAAATGCGTGGTGTTGCAAGTTGCAAGTTGCTGCCGCCATCATCTGGAAAGAGGGGAGAAAGGCAGAGAGAGAGAGAGTGGCATGTTTACCCATCATACAGCGTCAAAGTGAAGCTCGTCTCTGTTGTTCAGTCACTAAGTTTGTTGCATCAAGGCAAATACAGGTGTGTGTGCAGTGAAGAGGTACCATATGTACATACATGCAAGATGACTATGACTACAAACAATCCAACATGGCTGCCATGTTAGGATTTAAATAGGAGATAGGATCACGCTTGTGTCGTTGAAACGCTGCACTCGTATTGGACAATTCCTCCATCCCAGGTGATGATGATTGACCAATCAGACTTCACAGGATGATTGTGAATCGTCAATTAGCTGAAAAGCTTAACTTTTTGGATGGTTGTGATTAAATATAAATCTTCTAAATGAATATATCAAAATGGACAACTAATTGTATCTCAATATTGACTGAAAAGCACATTTTATATTACATCTAAATAGGGATGTCAATTCCCTCTCTGTATACTTAGAAATAGGAAGACGATGACATAACATATCATCTGTGGTATTTCTTCAAACTGTATATATATCTCAGATATTGACTAAAAAGCTCATTGTAGCAGACATCTATTGACACGAACTCAATTAATATCTCATCTATGATGCTGCAGTTCAGTTCAAATAAAAGGCTCTGGGTATACTATAAAGTGATCAATAAAAGGCTCTGTGTATAAAGTGATCAATAAAAGGTTCTGGGTATAAACTGAAATAAAAGACTTGGTGTAAAAAGTGATCAATAAAAGGCTCTGGGTATAAAGTAATGGATAAAAGGCTCTGGGTATAAAGGGATCAATAAAAGGCTCTGGGTATAAAGTGATCAATAAAAGGCTCTGGGTATAAAATGATCAATAAAAAGCTCTGGGTATAAATAAATAAAAGGATCTGGGTATAAAGTGATCAATAAAAGGTGCTGGGTATAAAATTATCAATAAAAGGCTCTGGGTATAAAGTTATCAATAAAAAGCTCTGGGTATAAAGTGATCAATAAAAGGTTCTGGGTATAAAGTGATCAATAAAAGGCTCTGGGTATAAAGTGATCAATAAAAGGCTCTGGGTATAAAGTGATCAATAAAGGTAAATAAAAGGCTCTGGGTATAAATAAATAAAATGCTCTGGGTATAAAGTGATAAATAAAGGCTCTGGGTATAAAGTGGTAAGGGAAATTGTATAAAGTGATAATGATAATGATTTCAGCACCCAGTGTCGTATCTTGAGAGCGCGGTCTAACTTGACAATAAAGTGATAAGGGAAAGGGTATAAAGTAGGGTGACCAGGTGTCCCGCTTTTGGTTGTACTGTCCCACCATTTGACCGAATGTCCCGCGTCCCACATATTGAGAGGATGTCCCTCTTTTCGAAGCAAAAAAAAACATTGGTCTAAAAGCCCCTCCCTACAGTAAACGTAGCAACCCGCCTCTTGTCCACACACATTGCTCTGCTCGTGATGCTACCTCATATCGCAGATCTGATTGGTTAGGTAGTAATTTAGCGCTCTGCTCGTGAGAGTCGTGGCGCTACCTCATATCGCAGATCTGATTGGTTATAGTAATTTAGCGCGCTGTCAAAATGTAGCGCAGTCAACGTTTAGCGAGCTGTCAAAAAGGAAAACACAACAACATTACAAGTGTGAATCAAGATGGAAAGCAGTAAAAAGAAACGGACCTGCAGTTACAAACAAGACTGGCAAACGACACATGCCTGGGTGAGGCCGATGTCAGGCAATCCTCAGGGAGCTTTCTGTGTTTTGTGTCATAGTTCGTTTTCAATTGCTCATGGAGGAGAATACGACTTGAAGCGCCACAGTGGACGTGAGTCTCACATGAAAGTGGCTCACCAAAAAGAAACATCCAGATCTATGGATATGTTTCTTCTTAAACCAAAAAATTATAGCCAGACGGACAAGGTCACTGCAGCGGAGATAACAAGCGTCTATCACACTGTACAACACTCCCATTCATACAGGTCAGCCGACTGTGGTAGCAAGCTAGCTCCTGTCATTTGGCCAGACTAAGATATTGCAAAAAAAATATGTGGTCGTACGAAAGCTACATCCATAGTTATTCTAATAGAGAAACACAATTTATTTGTATTATTATTTTTGTTCCCTAGTTCTGTGTTAACAGGGAATATCGAACACAAGACATTCCTGTCAAGTGATAAAGTTTGAATATTTAAAACAGATGTTAGGTGGTAACAAGCCGGCTGCCAGTGCCAAGATGAATGTGGAGATATAATTCTGTATTTAATTTGTATTTATTTTGATTTAACCTTTATCTATTCGGTGAAGACCAGTTATTCTAATAAAAAAAAATTAATTATCTATCTGTCCCACCAAAATCTTACTGTTGTCCTGCTTTTGGACTTTTTGCATCTGGTCACCCTAGTATAAAGTGATAAGGGTCAGGGTATAAAGTGATAAGGGTCTGGGTATAAAGTGATATGGGTAAGGGTAATACCCACAGGCCTCTGGACCACATCGTTTTGGTGAAAGCCTCCTGCATTATGTCAGTTATTTCTCACTTTGTTACAAATTTGCTTCCTGTGACAATGTGGTTCATCACGTCCAACATAATGTACTTTGAAACATTTATATTGCTGCTGCAAAGTGTAGGTAGAGAGACAGTGCGCTCTGGTATACAAAAACACTGAAAAGGAAAGTTAAAGATGTTCATTAAACCAACATAAGCCTCTAGTAATGACAGGTATTTTATTGGACTGGTCTCAAACAACAACAGCAGCAGCAAGCCAAACAACAACAGCAGCAAGCCAACAATTTTATTGGACTGGTCTCAAACAACAACAGCAGCAAGCCAACATGCAACATAAACCATGTCCTCCACTGCAGGGGTGTGTGAGGGCGTATTAGTGAACAGTGCAAGGGGGCTGGCAGTGCCAATGGACCTTTATTGCAGGAACTCGATTCATGTTTCACTGGCAGCATGTTACAAAAAACAAACAAAACAAAAACAAAAGGGTCTCCGTATCCTGTGAGGTGCACTGTGCATTTCACCCAGTGTTGAAAACATTTTCTTCCCACATTGATCCTGTGAAATCATCACCTAGGTCCTCCTCGGTTGCTGGAAGCTGGGAAGAAAAGGGGGAAAGAAAAGGGGGAAAAAAAAAGTGAGCAGACTTACGTACGTTGTTCTAATCTAGAATTATATAAAAGTAGACGAGATGCCTTCAAACAAACTACACAACCTCTGTCCCTGTGAAATTGTGGCGAGTCCTGGTCCTCCTCGTTATTTTCCTTGTCTCTGGATCTGTGGTACACCAGCGACTGACTGGGTGCTTTCCTCAGAGTGACCTCTATGCAATGTAAAAAAAAAAAAAAAAATGACCAGGCTTCATAATCAACAGGGACTAGACTGGAAAATATTGAATACAAGAATGGATTAAACACTTGGGGGGAAACATCTGAACGTCTATATACGAACGTTAACCTCGTCTCGGCAGCGGGGCCGGCAGTCTCCTTCTGGCCTTGACGTCGCCACCATCCCATCTGCCTTGGTCTAAAGGGGTCACATCTTCCCTGCGTGGCCCATCTACGAGAAAACAACGATCAGTGCAGCGATTAAATCACATTTTTGTATTCACTTTAACAACTGACCAGTGCTTGATTGGTTGAACATTTTATTAACAGATTGCAGAATGGGGTACAATACAGTACGGCTCAATACACACAATTGGGGGATGCAGAGCAGAGAAAGACTTTCGTCTTGTTTACATCAGGGTCACCCCCATTTTCAATTCATCATAAATTATGCCATATCGGTAAAGGCATAACCCAATGTTTATGTGCAGGTGAGAGTGAAGCAATGAATATAAATCCTTGACAAAAGACTCACCCTGACAGGTTCTGTACTGTAGGTCACCGTCTGTGATCCCTGAACTCTCCCCCTCACAGTGCTCTTCGTCCTCCCGTTGGTTCACTGTGCCTGGGGGCTCTTTCCCGTGGCCTCTATTGCCGCCGTGTTCTGCAACGTGTCTCAGAGAGACGGAGTAGAGCTTCCTCGGCGCGGCGTGTCTTTTCAAGACTACTCTCGTTGGTCGCTCGCAGCTTCTCCCGTATTTGCATTCGTCGCCCGCGTCCCCCGCGTCGTCCTCTCCGTACAATTTGGTGGGGCTGGGAGCTTTGGTCCTCCTCGACCCTTCCAACAGACTTTTACCACAGCAGGCACATATGTACTTCTTCGAACACACAGGCCACAGTTCCTCGACGCCGTCGGCGACTTTAGGTGCCCGGCTGCCGACGACGTCCGCGAGTCTCCTGCTCCTGTAAATGTGCGCGGGGAAGATATCTATGTCCTCCAGGTCACTGAACATCTCGTCTCTGGAGGAAAGCTCGTCTATGGACGGACTGAGGACGCTCATCCGCTCGTGGGCCGCCGGCGAGCTCAAGTAGCTGTAATAGGGGGAGGAAAGGTGCCTGGCCGTGAGGGCGGCCGGAGGCTCTGGAGAAAACATGGAGCCCGTCAGAACCTTCTCAAAGGGCAGCTTGAGGATTCGGTAGGTCCGGTCGGCCTCCGCTTCATCCGGAGGGCCCGTCTGATATTCCGTCTTTGAGATTGTGTCACCGTTTTGTGGGTCTTTCAAAGCTTGCTGGCCGACGGAGGGGGGGTGGGGCGACTGCGCCGACGGCACCGTGGCATCTCGACTCTGCGCCGGGAGCTCCTCGGCGTCACATCTGGGGACGTTCGGATCGCTCAGCTCGTCGTCCGAGGGGTACTCTGGAACCTCTGGCGTGGGATCTTCCAACTGTGCTGCAGGGGGGCGGTGCAGGAACTGGACATCAGCTGCAGACCGCTGGGCGTTAGTACACTCCTCGCGAACAGATGAGCTGTCCAAGGGTAGCTCGTCAGAGCCTAGTGACCAGCAGCCGGTCATGTCCTCCATGTTCCTTCGGCTCGACTCTCCGTCGTAAACCGCCGTAGTGGAGGAGTCGCTGAAGATCCTGGCCGGAGGCCGAGTGTGGCTCGTCTCTGAAGCGGCGCAGGAAGGGCTACACACGGCAGAGGGACGCTCTTCACTGACCCTCTCGTCCCCGGCTGAACATATTTCAGAGGTCTGAGAAGTGACGCCAGAATCCAGTTCTCTCTCTGTGGCCGTCTCGCTGGTCCGGAGTTTACCCAGGCACTCGATGACCTTGTTGATGACATCGCTGGGGTCGGTTTGCACCTCCGAGCAGCTCATCTCTCTGCGTTCGTAAGGGTCGTGGTGGTGATAATGGGGGCGATACATGGCATCACTCCCAGGGGGCGGATGGTAACGAGGTTGAGGTTCATACATCCGTCTGTAGTCAGCTGGGTACATAGGAGGTTGTGGTGGAAGGACTAATCCAGGATACTGCATGTACGGGTTGTAGGGGGGCATGTATGGGTTACGGCCAAAGTTATTATAACCTATGTCAATAAAAAGACAGAAAAAACACAATCAACCACTCTGCAAAGTGACTCAAAATCGTCATCACAATTTAGAGGTACTACCAACTATGACAATAGATATAAGCTCAACAAGGCTTTATTATATTCCTAAGCCCCCAAAATTATACTTTCTAAAACAAATTTACCTCCTCCGGGTAAACCATATTGATTATATGGGTTGTTCAAATGCCACTGCTGGTACAGGTAGTAAGGTTGATGAGATTGTGGTTGAACATAGAAAAAAGGTCTAGAGTGTTGAGGTCGCTGTTGTCCGCTGCTCCCAGCAGTGTGCGGTGCTTTGCCTCCATCTGTGAGAAAAAGGGTGAATTAGAGGCACGTTGCTCAAAGGGGAACATTTCAACATTACCAGTTTAAGAATTGGCATTATGGTATTCCTGTGCAAACAGTAGGCGAACACAAACTCTCGAATTGTTTGTCAGCTGGATGTACACACGAGGCCCGGGGTTTATATTCAATTATATACACATGATTTTTACATTTACAATTAAGTGATTTAGCTGGCGCTTTTATCCAATGCGACTTGCAATTTCGCTTTTTTATCAACCTTAAATACACCCAGAATCAGAGTGGCATTATAGGCCATCATCATCCTAGATGCCCAAGCAAGCACCGACAGCCGACTGAATATGACATTCATTTTTAGATCATCATCAGACATTACCGTCCATGTTCTTTCACGCTGAGACTGTTGGATGATGTAAGTGTAACTAACTAAGCGAATCAGGAACAAATGTGTTTCTGTACATTTCTCCAAAAACTAATATATTGAGTCGTAACGTGTCGATCTGAATCAACATCACTAGTATCTACTAGTAACACAAGCGAAGACACCGGCCAATTATTCAGATTAACAACACCTGCGCCTTGCGCTCTGATTCTCGAAGACACACTCTGACGTCACGAGACTGGTATGCATATACATCTGGTATGTCATAAATGTATAGATGTAGCAGTACTGACTATCTGTATGTCATGTATGTCATATATGTCTATATGAATTGAAAATGGGGGACCCTGATGGAAACAAGACAAACGTCTTTCTCAGGTCTGCATCCCCTTAACAATTGTATGTATTGAGCCGTACTGTATTGTACCCATTCTGCAATCTGTTAAATAAAGTTTTCATTCATTCATTCATTCATTCATTCATTCATTCATTCAGACCGCCGCCATCTTGGTATTGGGGAAACAAACGGATTTCTACCATCAAATTTATGCGTTGAGCTCCGTTTTTATTACACATTTTATCACATTCTTGTTCATTTCATAACCTTTTCATATAATTTGTTTTGAAAATATTGAGGCCAACATGGCATTTCACTATTTCGAAAGCCATAGACATGCACTTAGACAGAAAGTTAAAAAGACAGGAAGTTGACTTCGAGAATTTTCCGTCTGTGATATATTCTTTGTCCCTCAGAGGTCGGTGTTTCTTGTGATATATTGTTTGTCCAGCAGAGGTCAGTATTTCTTGTGATATATTGTTTGTCCAGCAGAGGTCAGTATTTCTTGTGATATATTGTTTGTCCAGCAGAGGTCAGTATTTCTTGTGATATATGTTTTGTCCAGCAGGGGTCAGTATTTCTTGTGATATACGTGTTGTCCAGCAGAGGTCAGTGTTTCCCTCGGAGAGGAACAGGGACCAGAGAGAGAGAGACACTTGAGGCCGTGTTGGGGCGCATGCCTAGTATCCTCATTTGGCCTCTTGTCTTGCAGGCGCCTGCGACGCGTTGAAAAGCTCGCTGCTCGGTGTGTTCAGCACTTTTTTACTAGCTAACTGCGTTTGATGTCTAAATTTGGCTTCTGGAGTTTACTCGACACTTTATGTTGACAAGGAGAGGAGGAGTCGAGAGGAATCCGTGTCTGGAATGCACCGAGAATTGCCGTAAGGTACCTTGAACTGGGGGGGTTTGTTTAAAAAAAAATCGGTTAACTTGGGGAAGTAACGTCCCCTCTCGGCTCTAACGTTAGTTGACTTAACGTTAGTTCACCCTGTTCCCTTTAGCAACGAGGCTAGCTGAGCTAGCAGTGAGGAGACACCTATCTGCTCGTGTTGTTTGTTTACTCCGCAGCGCGTCCCTGAGTCTGAATACGTGTTTTGTTTTGCCTACAATTAGACGAGAGTCGTCCTATTCGACGGTGATGTTTACTAACGACGCTAACGTTATGTAGCTGATCGAGAGTGTTAGCAAAACGTGCTAATCCGTTAGCTAACCGGAATTGGGGGCAGCAGCCGCAGCTACTAGCGATCCATCTAACCACGTCTCATCGTTGTGTTATTAGCTCGTTAATGTAACATGCGAGGATCATACATAAATACTTCTTCTCCGATGGGTTGGTCCGACGTGGTAATAATAATAAGTGTTAATAGCCACGATCTGTAACGTTGATTGTAGTTAGCTGGCATTATAGCCAACGTTAGCTGTGTCCTAGCACTAGGCCTGGTGTGCCATCATGTTTTGAAAAGAGGGTTTGTTTTGGGGAACTGGTGGCAAAGTGTGACAGTAGTTATTAACCACTTGGCTATATAATAATAACATTAGCAATACAAGCTGGTGTTGGAAGTGTAGTTACACCCATATTATTCATGCGAGTGTAACATTAATAAATGTGTATCGATCATGTGTATTTCGGGGGGGGGGGGCTATTGCGTTATTATTAACTCCCACTCCTAAATACAGTATTTAGATTAATATTACTTAGGCTGATCTGTTTGCAACACATACTATGTGATGTTATTCACTTGTAACGTTAAAGCCTTGAGCTGTTCAGCTCTTACTGGTTGTTTTCGCAGAGTGGCCTGGCTGTGAAGGATGTGTCATGTAATGATGACCAACGTTAGCTAGTTATTAAGCTAAAACCCCACAGATCTCACGCTGCACTGACTTCATGAATAATAATTCTGATCATCCTGAGCTCAGTGGAAATCGAGTCAAAGTCTATAGAGATATTAGCGTTTCTGTTGAAACCTAAGCGAACCAAAACGATTCACTGTCAACTGTAACTGTTTTGATTTTCATTCAGGATTCAACTAGTGTGTGGTCGTTTTTGTATTTGTGAATTATCCTCCCCATAAAGATCCGCTAACATGAATATTAGAACTGTGTGTGTGTTGTTTTGGCGCCACGGTGATAAAGATGTCAAAAAGTCGTGAGCCATGATGACCACACAAGATGCTTTTTAAGATTATTTGGTGGACAATCTAGAATTGGACCAGTTTTCTATATTTTCATTTGTCAGGTTCAGGACTCCTGACTGAGTTCAATCATCATTTTTCTATCAATGATTCGATAGTTAATATTTGCCCTCAATAAATATATATATATATATATATATATATATATATATTACTGTTTTCACATGCTGTGGAGAGGGCTTTGTCGAAATTCAACATGACGTTGTTGAGAAGAGTATTTCTAGTATCCTTAGTGGTGTAACTGTATGCTGCCTGGTTGTATTGATAGTAAACGTGTCTTAATAGCTCTGTATCGTGGCAGCTTGCCAAAGAGACTGAAGCCATTTAGGATGCGAGTGGAGGAGCAGAAGCCACACAGTCGAAAGCATGTTCTTTTGTGTCCGCTTGAATGAAACGGTGCACTTTTATAGCACTGCTGACAAATTTAACTGGAGGGTGCTTTTAATCAGTGAGTGTCTCTCCTTGTGTGTGTGTGTGTGTGTGTCCAGTGCCCACAGGCAGCCACCCTCGTCCCCACACAGACACACTCGTAGCAAGCCGTCTGGCTGTCAATGCAGTCTCCTCCTGGAGCCAGTGATGGAAGGAGTGAGGGATTGGAGGGGGGGGGGGGGGGGGGTGACCTGCCAGGGGAGACCAGATTGTTGACAGCGCACTTTTCTCATGCGGAAGGGATTGGGGATGTGTGCTGATCTGACAGCCCAGAGAGAGAGAGAGAGAGAGAGAGGGGGAACCAGAGTGATGCAGACAGTTCATTTTGCTGCCTGACTGCCTCACAAGCTGAGTCTTAGTTTTACTATGGAGTTATGCATGCAGTGCACCAGGTTAAGTGTGCGCTGTCCGGGGAAATTAAATAATGAATCTAAATGTACAGTTAAAGAACCCCTGATGATTATTATAGGATACATGCTCAAAACTGCCTTAGCTTTGACTTGACTTGCCCTGTATTGCTGCGCAAATTCTTGTTGTATGCGTCCTGCCAGTTTGTTTTAATGCACGCTGGACTGACCAGGTCTCTTTGTGTTTCTGTCCTGTTTCTCTCTCTTCTCCTCTATCTGTCTCTTCTCTCTCTCTCTCTCCAGACAGGGACTGATGTAGCGGTGTCACAACAGTCTCTCCCTCTACCTCTGGCCCCCCCTGTGGATCACCCCTCCACCTCCGACTGCGGGTCCACGCAGAGTCAGGAGGGGAAAACACAGGCGAGACCTCATCGCTGACCGCTGACTCTGGACTATAAAGCCTAGCAGCAGGGCATCTGAGAGAGAGAGAGAGAGAGAGAGGAAGGAAGGGAGGGTGGGAGGGAGCACAGTCAAACTCCCCACCTTGCATCCTCATCGTGAGAAGAAGGGAGCTGCAATTGTTTTACTGCAGAGTTTTTTTTCCTACACAGGAGAAAACACCCCCCCCCCCCCCCCCCCTTCCACCAGTGGAGGTTTTGAGGGGGGCCATCTTCCCCATTCCCCCCACCCCACCCTCTTTTTTCCCTATTTTTATTATCCTCTCTTTTTGGTCCCTTTTTTGGTCCAAATTTTTTTCCCTGGTCGGTTTTGAGCCAGGTTCTACCCGGCGGCTGCGTGACTTCTTTTTAAAACTGGGGCGCGATTCATGGGATGCAACCATGTCGGATCTCAGCGAGCGCAGGCCGGTCAACACTGACTACGCCGTCTCCCTGCTGGAGCAGCTCAAGTTCTTCTATGAACAGAAGTTACTGACTGACGTTGTGCTGCTGGTGGAGGACACCGAGTTCCCCTGTCACAAGATGGTCCTGGCCACATGTAGCTCCTATTTCAGGTGAGCGGCGCGCCGGACCGTTACCCACCACCACGGTACTACAGACCGATGATGAGCAATAACTCCTCCTGTTGGGTAGGACATGGTAGCGCATGCTGGTAGCGTTGGCTAGACGTTTTATGGTGTGTGTTTGTACTCTAAAAAGGTCAATCTCGTTCTGAATGTAATTGGGTGCACCGAGGGAGGTGACATTGTAGCCTAGCAACAGTTATGATGGCTGTACGGGGGCTTGTCTTCTACATTGTAGCCTAGCAACAGCTATGATGGCTGTACGGGGGCTTGTCTTCTACATTGTAGCCTAGCAACAGCTATGATGACTGTACGGGGGCTTGTCTTCTACATTGTAGCCTAGCAACAGTTATGATGACTGTACGGGGGCTCGTCTTCTACAGTTACAATGAATAATGCACGGCTGCCCCTTCATAGCTGAATAATCGGTCTGTTTGGTCATAGTCGACCGAGACTTTCTTTAGTCTGAAATGTTGGAAACGCAATTATCAAGTGGACTTTAACCCTTTCACTACCACACTACAGAAGGTTAACCTTTCACTACCACACTACAGACGTCTGTAGTGTGGTAGCGAAAGAGTTAACCTTCTGTATTGTCGTCGTGAAAGGGTTAAGAACTTCTTTAGTCAAGGACAGCCCTTTTAGTTGTAGGTCACAGAATCGGCTAGGTGTTTTTTGCGCATGTGGATAGAAATGGTCAATCTCATTTTGAGTATAATTAGCTGCACTGACATTACAGCCTACCAACAGTTATTATGATGAACATAAAGGGGGGTCGTGTTACAAATGAATACTGGACCATGTTTTAGCGGATGTCTCGCTGTCTACTTAAAGGGGCGCTTCACCAAAAAAAAAACAATGCAGATATTATTTTGCACACAATCTCTCATGCATCCAAAAACCCAGTTTTGCACACATTCATTTAGTTTAGTTTTTGAGAGTAAATTAGTTTGAATATGGCCGCCACCACCAGGGATGTCATTGGGGACATTGAATCCTTGTGTTGTTATTTACAGCACCATGAAATGATGTAGATGAAAAAATAAATAGCTAACTTATACCTTCATTGAGCTGTAATTAATTGTTGGGGGCGACAGTGGCTCAGGATGGAGGTAGAGCAGTCGTCTGGTAATCGGTAGGTTCCCGGTTTGATTCCCGGGCAGTGTGTTGAAATGTCCTTGAGCAAGACACTAATTGCCCATAATTGTTCCCTTGCACGGTGGTATCCTCTACTGTGGGTGTGCGAGTGAATGTGAGGAACAAAATAATAAAGTGCTTTGGATAAAAGCCCTATATAAAATGCACCATTTATTACCATATATAAAAAATGCACCATTTACCATCAACTCAACACAAGGATTCAATAATGTCCCCAATGACAACACTGCTGGCCAGCCATATTTAGACTAATAATTTACTCTCAATAACTGTCAAACTAAATTTAAATGTTTTTGGATGTGTGTGTGAGAAGAATGTCCATTTTCTTTTAAGAGGCACAGATATAAACTGTTTCCTTGAACGTCGTGGGGGTCTCCCTTAACGCCCCCCCCCCCCCCGCGCGCGCGCGCGCGCGCGCTTGTTGTTCTGCCACTGATATTCCTACATGGAACAAGTGATGCAATTTCTAACCTGTAGTTGTAGAGAAGGATCCCTTACGACCCTCAGGGCCTCATTTGTAAGCACAGCGTTGCATAATGAAGTGTGTGCACTGCAGCGAAGATGACAGAACAGCAACCCCCCCCGACTCTGGGAAGAGTCCATCTGTACATGACAGGAACTCGCTCTCTCTTCCTCTCTCTCTCTCTCTTCCTCGTCTCTCTCTCTCTTTCACACCGCAAACGCTGACACACATTTCCAAGAAAAGACCCCGACAACTGAACTGCTTCCCCTCACACCCACCTCTACTCGCTCTCTCTTTCCCCACCGTTTCCCACGCAGTCGTTATCCAGCGAGAACATGCTAAGCATTTCCCCTCCAGCTCTCTGAGAGGTGTCTCGTCTCTTCCTCTTGGCACTGTCTCTCTTTCTGTCTCTCTCTCTTTTTCTGTCTCTCTCTCCGAGAGGTGTCTCGTCTCTTCCTCTTGGCACTGTCTCTCTTTCTGTCTCTCTCTTTTTCTGTCTCTCTCTCTCTCTGAGAGGTGTCTCATCTCTTCCTCTTGGCACTGTCTCTCTTTCTCTCTCTCCCTCTCTCTTCTGTCTCTCCCTGTCTCTCTCTCCCTCTGTTTCTCCTTCTCTCCCCCCTCTCTCACTGTCCCCCTCTCTCTCCTTCTCACTGTCTCTCCGTCTCTCTCATTCTCCCCCCCCTCTCTCCCTCCCCCTCTCTGCCTCTCCCCCTCCTGTCTCTCTCCCTCTCTTCTCCCCCCTCTCTCCCTCCCCCTCTCTGCCTCTCCCCCTCCTCTTTTCCTCTGTCTCTCCCTCTCTGTCTCTTCTTCTTTCTGTCTCTCCCTCCCCTCTGTCTCTCTCTCTCCTTCTGTCCACTGTGTTCTGTCACCTCTTTCTTTCCCCTTGCTTCAGGGGGCTCTCTGGAGAGAGAGCTCGTGTTTTATTAAGGAAACCCTTGTCACAGTTTTTGGTGTGAGGGGGAAGAGAGAGAGGGAGGGAGGGAGAGAGAGAGAGAGAGAGAGAGAGACATAGGGATATGCCTGCAGGGTTGCGTAAGAGAAGCCCCAGGCAGGTCTAGCTCCTGTTGTGAGCAGTATACCCCCCCCCCCCTCACACACACACACAGAGGACAGAGTAGTTGAGGACAGATTGTTGTTGAAGGACGAAGCAGCATGGGAGGTAAACAACTAGTCGTGTTTATCAGTAGATTTAGCCAAGTAACAGTTGTACTGATAATAATATATGTGGGTAAATGAGCGTATGAATGAGAGGGTGGTGTGGTGAATGAGAATGTGGCGACGGAGGCTCCAGCTACGTGGGTGTAGTTAGTTAGCCTGGAGGAAGGGAGGGTCGCTGGCCCGGCCAGCAGGGCTGCTGCTGCTGCTGTTCAGTCACCGTCGAGGAAACATCCAGAGCAGGCTGTGGTCACTGGACATCAGAATGAGCCGTGGCCCCGTGCTGTTGTCCCACCATCCAGGGCACACAAGCACTCGGTCCAGGGGCTGACCTGTTGTTCCCCCTTGTTTGTTTGTGCCTAACCCACTCCCAATACCGGCAAGACAATGGGTTCTTCATAGTAAGCTGGAGGTACTTTATATAGACGGTAGTACAGGGATGGAACGGTTCATGGTGCACCCATCTGACTTTTTCTGTCACCATACTGATATCCATACCTGGACTTTTTTGGGTATCGGCCGATACAGAGTTCCAATTAGTGGTCTGCAAGGGCCTTGAAATAAAGCCAGAGCCCTGCCCGAGCCCGTGAACTTCAGGCCCTGCCCGAAAATAAGCCCGACTGTAAATAATATTTTAAGCCCTAGCCCGCGTGAAAACCCGAAAAAAATTATTATTATTATTATTATTATTAAAATATTTTTTTTGTATTTGTTTTAAATATTCGAAACACGGTTTTATATGAACGTAATAAATAAACAAAACTAAGAAGCATTTACATAGCCTGTTTCGCAATGCCGTCTCTCCCAGTGCTCGCTTATATAGACTGACTCACACTGTCACATCAGCCTCGTAAAACGTATTGAAGGCTATAGAATCTTCTTTGACACACACACACACACACGACACACAATAGCCTACTCAGTCAAACAAACAAACAGAAAACAGAAATCAGATTTCGAGCAGAGCAACGTAATGAAAATCACAACAAAACAAGTAGCGAGTTGCGACCCAGCAAATAGTAAACATCACTCACCACCATGTCAGCAACGCGTTGAACACCGCTAACAAAACCGGCTACATACATCCCAAGAACAAATTAAAACGTTCGCCAACTGGCTATATTCCAACACAACCAATCGAGTTGAACTTGTCCCCTGAGTTCTCCCTGTGCGCTGCAGTAATTACATCCAAATGTTTCTCTGGCGCAAAAGAGAAAGCGAATCTTAAAACGAAGGTTATCATATAACCCTAGTTATATGAAGAAAAAAAAAAAAAACGGCGGTGCCCGGGCCCGGCCGAGCCCGAATTATTTATTAAAAAAAAAAAGCCCTACCCAGCCCGAACCCGCCGGGCCGGGCCGGGCCCCGTCGGGCCTGGGCAAGGTTGCAGTGCACTAGTTCCAATCCATTACTTTTAACAGTAATATAGACTTGGACCGTCATTTTGGGGTCATTGGAGACGATGGACAGAAATGAACGAGATATAATAAATGTTTTCTCCTTAGATGGAGATGGTCAACGTACTGTCAAATGATTTCTGGCATGTTCAACATGTTTTTCGGTATCGGATTTTAGTATCTGGGAAATTCTCAGATCCCGATATTCTATTTTAGCCTGGTATTGGACCGATATCTGTAACCAGTGTCGGTGCATCCCTAGTAAAAAATCTGAACCGTTGGGTTCGACCACCACACGGGATATACCACTGTGGAGTGTGGAACCCTTTGCTGTAGTCTAATGCAGTGATTCCCAACCTGGGGTCCGCGGACCCCCTGGGGGTCCGCCAGGGGGCGCAGGGGGTCCGCCAGACCACAGATGATTTGAGGTATTTTTTTTTTTCTTTTTTTTTTTCAGAGAAATATTTAATTAGCATATTTTTATCATCAGAAGCATGAATAGTCTCTCCACTACAATAAAAAATAAAGATAAATAAATAAACATCTAGACATGATTTTTGAACGTTAACAGTAGGCTACCGGGTAGCCGCTAAAACGCGAATCAGTTGACTGTATCACTTTCTGTAGCTAGCCTAGCACGCTAGTTAACTTTCTCGGCTCGTCTGCAGTCAGCCGCCAGAGGCGAAAATGTGTGACAAACGAAAAGGAGATGACGGCAGCTCATCTGCAAAAAAAGTTAGGACCTACAGCAATCGCGAAAATTACATCACCATGGGCTTCACTGAGGGACCAGACAAACGACCTGAGTGTGTGATTTGTGGAGAAAAGTTGGCAAACTCGAGCCTGAAGCCCAGCAAGCTGAAGAGACATCAGGCGTCTAAGCACCCAGAAACCGTTGGGAAGGATCTGGACTTTTTTCGGAGGAAAGAACAGTCTCTCAAGGCGAACAAGCCTGTTGATGTTAGAGTAGCGTGGAGCAGGGGTGGCAGTGATTTACAGAAGGCTACCGAAGCCTCCTTTTGAGTGTTCGCTTTTAATTGCAAAAGCAAAGAAACCGCACAATATTGGCGAGCAGCTCATCAAACCAGCCTGCATCAAAATGGTTTAGAAACTGTGCGGCCCACAGGTGGCGGATAAACTAAAATCAGTACCACTCTCGAACAATGTAGTGAAAGACCGAATTGATAAGATGTCAAGTGATTGCGAGCAGCAGCTGTCAGAAAAGCTTAGAAAGGGTCCATTTGCCATACAACTTGATGAAACTACAACTGTCGCAGACGAGGCTGTGCTCATCGTTTATGTGCAATATATCGAAAATGAGGATCTGAAGCAGGACATTCTCATGTCAGTCAACCTTACTACCACCACTCGAGGTGAGGATATTTTTACTGCAGTGGATTCTTACTTCATTCAACATAAATGCAAACCGTTCACCATTAGGGCCTGATTTGAGAGGATGAATACAGGATTTGAATATTGGCCAAAATTTTGAAATACATATGGTGCAAGATTAGATTTGTTGATTGAAGGCACAAGTCAAAGAAGCATAGTGGGTCTAATTATGATGCATATGCCTGTGTATAAGCAGTTTGTTATTAAAATGACAAAAAAAAGTATTAAACCCAGCTAGGACAGATTCTCTCTGCTACTGATTGGAATTTCCTGTCTCATATTTAGTTTAATTTGTTGCATTGATTTGTTCCATAAATGCAAACCGTTCACCATTAGGGCCTGATTTGAGAGGATGAATACAGCATTTGAATATTGGCCAAACATTTTGAAATGCATATGGTGCAAGATGAGATTTGTTGATTGAAGGCACAAGTCAAAGAAGCATAGTGGGTCTAATTGTGATGCATATGCCTGTGTATAAGCAGTTTGTTATTAAAATGACAAAAAAAAGGTATTAAACCCAGCTAGGACAGATTCTCTCTGCTACTGATTGGAATTTCCTGTCTCATATTTAGTTTAATTTGTTGCATTGATTTGTTCCATAAATGCAAACCGTTCACCATTAGGGCCTGATTTGAGAGGATGAATACAGCATTTGAATATTGGCCAAACATTTTGAAATGCATATGGTGCAAGATGAGATTTGTTGATTGAAGGCACAAGTCAAAGAAGCATAGTGGGTCTAATTGTGATGCATATGCCTGTGTATAAGCAGTTTGTTATTAAAATGAAAAAAAAAAATTATGGTATCTTATTAGGAGGGGGTCCGCGAATTTCATCAGAGATGTTTGGGGGTCCCTGGGGGGAAAAAGGTTGGGAACCACTGGTCTAATGCATCACTCCTGGGTTTACTTTGGTACTGTGGAACCCTTTGCTGTAGTCTAATACATCACTCCTGGGTTTACTTTGGTACTGTGTGGAACCCTTTGCTGTAGTCTAAATAATGCTGGGGTGTGTATGTGCTTTTGTAACTGGCCTTTGACTAACTGTCATACTACAACACTAATAATAAGGAATACTAAGTTCAGTTAACATTAGTAATTAATGCCCACTGCATTTAAATCCAAAACCGAGCGGGACCTTTTAATTTGTCCAAGCGAGGTGGTGAGTGCAGCTGTGTTAGTCAGTTTGTCTCGGAAATGGCTATTAGGCTACTGGTAAGATGAGCTATATCGCATAATAGTCTCCCGCATGTTTGGGCACATTACAGCTTTAGTTTAGTTTACGATAGAGATGGGATTAAACGGCAACAGAGTTTGAGAATTGTGCACCGCGAGGCGTATGCGAGCGTCAATACATTCGACGTTAAATGTGGATAGCGGTCTGTTACTAGCAGACAGATCCAGGAAGGCAAGAGCTACTAGGGCTGTCTTAAATGCTTCGAAGCTTCGAACGTTCGATTCGATGGCACAAGCTTCGAACATAAAAAAAAAAATCGAAGTTAAAAAAAAAAAGAAAAAAAATATTATTAAAAAAAAAAAAAAAATCAATTTTTTTTTTACTTCGATTTGTGTGTGTGTGTGAACTACCCATCCCAGTTAGGACAGCCGAATCCCGTCCAATCTTTCTCCGTCGACTAAAGACTCACTTCTTCAACCATTATCTGAAATGATAAAAAAAAAAAAAAAAAATCTAACCGTGACTAACCTTACTGTCATGCACTTGTCCTAATAAACTAACCTACACTGTAACACGCAACACTTTGATGAACATTGTTACTCAGCTGATAGAGTTGTACCCTTCTTGCTGTCTTGTCGTACAGAACTTGTAAGTCGCTTTGGATAAAAGCGTCAGCTAAATGACTAAATGTAAGTGTGTGTGTGTGTGTGTAGGTGTGTGTGTGTGTGTGTGCGCGCACCTTGTAGAATTCCACACATAAGAAAGAAAGATACTGGGATGAATAAACAAAATAGGAAATAAAATGTAGAAATGCATGCAATACATAAATAAATATGAATCTCCATATATGAAATATAACATTTAGATAAGGTGCTACTGAGATGTTTTGGTGAGTTCTTTGTTTTTTTGTGGAAGTTGCCCTTCTTAAAAATGCATGAACATTCACTGATAATTGGTCTGTAGTGGAGTCTACAAGGTCTACATTGCCGGACCATGTAGAATCCGGACCTTGTAGACTGACATAATTCTGTGCATAGTTTAGTCTACACAGGCCATATTTCAAATAATCAAAATCTTACTTCATTCATCTTAAACATTCTTGATTTGGGGGATTGGTAGTTCCCATGAAATCTGAAGTTGTTCAAACGACAACAGCGATCCACCTTGAATTAAATCACACAGCCGAGTGAAACCTTGTTGGATGCGTCAGTCACGAAAGGGGCTACTTAATTAATTAATCCAACCCACTTTATTTATAGAGCACATTTAAAAACAACAACGTTTACGAAAGTGCTGTACAAGTCCCACAACATAAGATGAAAAAAAAAAATATATAAAAAAAAAAACGTTTTATTTTTTTTATTTTTTTTTTTCGAAGCTTCGAATTAAAATCGAAGCTCGGCCCCGAAGCTTCGATTGCCAAAAAAAGCTTCGAAGGTCAGCCCTAAGAGCTACCCAAACTATTTAGCGTTACACAAAACAACCTCTGCGTTTAGATATTGACAGGGCAATATCATAATCAAAGCTTTAATGTTGTTATTTATAACAAAAGCAAACTATGCAGCCCACTGCGTCTGCAGGTCATTTGTCATTTCCGTGCACAACATCAAGCCATGATGTTAATATTTCCTTTCATAGTAAGTAAGTAAGTAAGTAGTCACTTCAGCAACAAGGTCACTTCCAAACGTGAACGGACATGAAGCAGAATTGTTAAAGAATGATCAACACGTCCACTATAGGCTACACTACTACAACTCTCATTACACCGGAGTGAAAAAATATAAGTTATTCAGACAAATGGGCCTAATTGATAATAGACAAATGTGTGTTCCTTATGCTTTCAGCTAATAAGTGTTTTACCAAATACTATTTGAATTAGCGATGGAATTTCTTCTCCCCACTGAACCAAACCGAAAACTGTGATATTATGAACTAAACCATGATTTTGTCGAATGTGCAATTTGTGCTTTCCTTTTTTTAATACTTATTGTAGGGGACATATTGTATTACCTCAGCTGAAGAACCATATAAGTCCGTTTGGTGTTTTCAGAGTGAACAACATTTTAAAACTATCTAAAGATGGTAATTTGTAGTATTGTGTTCTTGCATCATTCAAGACCGTAGAGTCTGAGTACTTTCTGGTGATATATCCCCTTTACAAGTGATTTTGGATTGATTTTACAACTGCAAATACATGTGCTGTCCAAATCATTTCAAAACGGGCTTATATATGGTTCTTCAGTTCAATGGTTCAATTATTGTACATCTAGCAAGCCTGTACTGTCGAACAAAACTCATATCAAACTGTCAAACTAGACATTGCAGGTAAAATATGAGTTTTGTACATGCAAATTTTTTCAAGATCTCTTCACACGCACATTATTAACTATGGCAATTGTGGCTGCAATTCTGAATGACTCGTTTCAAGAGGGGAGGTCAGGGTTCCCGTCACAGCTGAACTGCAGAAACGGCACATATTTACATATTTCACATGTTCTCAGTGTTGGGACAACCCCTCATTCTGTAAAAAAAACAATGCAAAACACAGGAAAAGGCAATTTTCACAAAAGGGCCCCTTTACCAGCACGAGCACAGAGCCCCTCTACTAAACATGGCCCACTGCCACCCGGCCAAGAGGCCTTCCTGGCCCCATAACCCGCCCACTACAAACGGCACAATGGCAAAAAAAATCTGTGGTTACTTGAAGAAGCTTTGTCTTGATTTCTTTGATGCCAAGTCCTTGATCAGACTGGTGAAGTCAAACTCGCAGCCACAACACGTTCAAGGGACGCCAGCCGGCTTTGTTTTCATTCACTAAAATCTCTTAATCGAATGTTTGCTTAAAGGGAAAATACGCCCTAAAATGGAATTCACATGTTATTTCTATAATATTCTTCAGTTCAGTTTTGATTTAATTTCTATAATATTCTACAGCTCAGTTTTGATTTATGAATATGAACAAGTCTCCCCTTAGCCTGTTCCACCCGTGCGGTCCATCGGCGGACCGCAAGTGACTCTGGTCATAAATCAATATTTTTTAGACTGTTGTATAAAAGTTGCGATTTTAATTTCAAACGTATTCAAGTATTAACATCATAAACATGTCACAACAGCATGTAGAATGTATATTATCATCAATACGTTAGTTTAGCAATAGGTTAAAAGTGTCATTAGATAGATTTAACTTTTCGATTAGTCTATTCTGAGAGGGTGACCATTTTGGACATTTTGAACCATGGGAATTGTTGTTTCTTTGCGGCCATTTTGTAATATACATCGCTAGCTGTCGATCAGCGTTGGAATTTTTCAAAACGACACTTCCTGTAAATTTCTATGGGGTTCAAAGTTCTGTATGGATTATTTCAATAACTGTTAATATTCGGGATAATTCTACCACAAAAGGTAACGTTTTTGACATATTAAAACGCAGTTAGTTTCTCCTCCCTATTGTTAGCATGTAGCAACAATTAGATCTGAAATTAGTTTAAAAATGGTTGCACTGTGGTGAAAAAAAAAAGTACAGTAGATTTCATTATCTGTTCTTAACACGCCTGGTGATACTAAATCCAAATTTAACTCGGGCATTTGAAAGATAATATGTATATATATATATATATATATATATATATATATATATATATATAAATGTGAGAATTGGCTATAATAAGGTAATTTATAAGCCTCCTATTAGGGCTGGGCGATATGACCAAAAACATTATCGCGATAAAATTATTTTCATATAATTCGATATCGATAATTATCGTCGATATAATGTCTGTCAAGTTTAATTAACTTCTTATGCTGCTGCGAATGTCTCGAGTCGAGTTGATGTCGTCATCAGTCCGCGCACGTTAGCAGTTAGCCGACAAGCGGAGTATCTCATGAGACAATGTAATAAATATGACACTAAAATACTCTCTTCCGCCACAATATATTGAAACGACGTCCACTGTATACCCCACACTACTATAAACGTGGCCTCAGAATTCACGCCACACACATACTCGGCACGTAAATATATAAAACAGCGCCGTGCAAGCTAATTAGCCTAGCAAGCCTTGTTGTTGAGTGAGTCCTACCTCTGGGTCTCCTTCCGGGTCTCCTTCGCTCTCGGCCATCTCCTTCACTGATTGGTTGTTAGTGCGTGCTCATATCCAAGCTTGGAAAATCGATATATCGAAACTTTGCGACCACGTTTCATGTTTATTTCGAGGAAATAATTTATCGCGATAGTTATCGTTATCGTTTTATCGCCCAGCCCTACCTCCTATTCTATATTCTATAATAATATTTCAAATTGCATTGGTTCGGATGGGAGAATTCAGTACTGTATCTACAGAACCTTCCGTTTAATCATCTTCCCTTTATTAATTTCCTTAGATTTTTTGTACACATGATCTCAAGAAGGTACTGAACGAGATCAGTGGCAGTTTTTTTTATTAGCATGGTGTTATTCACTGTCAAAGATGCAAAGAAAAATCATAATTCATATTCTCTTTGTTTCATCACAATTTAAGCAAGCCTAGTAATAGACACAATATTTCTGGCACTGTGAATACATTCCCTGAGGTCCGTAGATGTCCCTAGATACCAATAATATGCTAATGGACCTTGTAGAAGTGGAGCAATATTCCATTTACCTAGGTATATATTTTAGGCGGACGAAATTAGGTCTAGCGTGCCAACACTGAAGTTAATGGGAGGATGGGGATATTTGCGAACGCTTAAACTATATCTTAAATTATGGCTATGGGTCTAATACACCCGTCGCTTATCAATGACTTGCTTGCAGTCAACATGTACGAAACGGATTGTTTTTTCATCGGTACATTTCCGTTTTATACCGTTTTGAATACGAGTATAGTTTTGGAGATTTCTAGTAATTCCAGAGAAAGACATGATAATAGCCCTTTAGTGGAATACACAAAACACATTGTCATTTTTCGGCTGATTTATGAATCGTTTTCAAATAAACGCTAGCTCATGTACGAAGAGAAGCGGGGTCTGAAAAATCGCTTCTCCCTACTTTGGTCGGCGCAAACCTCACACACACACACACGCTCCGATGGCGGAGAAAGGAACATCTGATTAACCCAAGACTGGTAAAATAGAGTCCTTACCTCACATCAGATGTTCTGCAAAAAGATTAATCCAATTCCTGATGGCCATTCCAAATATTGATCGCGTTTATTGATCCAACGTTATAGTCCAAAACACATAATCTGATGCACAGTCCCATCCAATCCAATGATGTGCAATACCATCCGGGAGACAATAGGCGGCGGTATTTGCCCTTTGCAAGCTCAGACCCATTCCCAATGATAATGTCAGGCTGGATGGATAAAAAATGAATGGATATCGTTAATAAAAGAAATAACGATTAAAACCCGACTATACTCGTGATTGGCACGGAACGCATGGCGAGTTAACCCGACTATACTCGTGGTTGGCACGGAATGGGTTAAGCTGAACACCTGAGAGTAATGAGGATGATGATGTTATGAAGAGACAGTGAATTGTTGGAACTCCTAGGACACCATGACCGTCAGTAACCATGGTGATTTTACTGCAAGCCCTACATTTTCTATTTTTTTTTTTATTATCTTTTTCCCCCTTCTTTTTCCGTTTTTCTCCCCTCCCAATGTTAGTCGTTATGCCAATTCCCAATCCCCTTCCTGGTCGTTGCGCACTCTACCCCCTACTGTTGGTCTGGGAGGGCGGAGACTATCACATGCTTTCTCCGACACATGTGTAGTTGTGTACCCAGCCCACCACTTCTTTTCACCTGGCAGCGCGGACTCTCACTGGGAGAGTGTAACGTGTGGAAGGTCACACTACCTTCCCTCGCTGTGCAGGCGCCCTGACCGAACTGTAGGAGTCGCTGTTTACAACGACCCGGACCCACCCACCGGCTCCCCTCCCACTGGCTCTGCCAATTGAGCCAGTATGACAGCCGGCCAAGCCGGAGGCAACGCTGACAGCCGGATTCGATACCAGTGTCTCTCGTGTTGGTGACTTTGCAAGCCCTACATTTAAACACAACTCATTGGATGTTATTTGCTCAAACGAAATTCAGTGATTCCACAAAGTGGGTCAGTAATTAATTCAAAGGACCGCCTCCAACAAGTATCCCAATATTCCCAGCTGAGGGAGAGGGAGACTCTGTCTGTTTCTACATATTGACTTAACTGGCACAGATAATTGGAATAGCGCACTATGTATTCTATTTAAGGGTGTATTTCCCCTTTTTAATTCTGACTCGGTTAGGTAATGGTTCTTTTGACCGTGACGGTGCAGAATGTGGTCCCGTCCACTAAGTGCCAGATGAGTGGGTGACCTTGAGAAGCAAACAAGTTTTGACGAATATAGAATGGATGCATTTGCTAGGGAATATTTCACGTTGAGAGAAATCTGCAAGGCCCCAACCCAGTTTATACAAGAGAACAAATGTGTCAGTCGGGCAGCTAGAGCCCAGGTAAACCCACCACTACCACCGGCAGTAGTATCTCTGACTGTCCTATGTAACGGTCAGGGCTGTGTGGTCTCTGCTGGGAGGAATGACGAGTCAAAATCGATATCGTGGCAGTTTATTATTGGTAATTTATTTTACTACCTTGTGTTATACATGATGCATTATACAGCACAAGTGTACGGTACAAAACACAGAAGTGCAAATGCAATAACGATATACAATGTAGGCTGCAGGTGATTAAACTGGATATTAAATGTATAAAAAGATTACTACAGATGTAGCACTATTATATATATGGTATGTAAAAGGGATTATATGCAGGTTTATTCAGACAGATGTGGGTAAATATATGGTATATACAGCATTATTGTACATGCTATCATAGAGTTATATGGGTTATATGCAGGTGTACTGTATATATATATATATATATATATATATTATTTATTACGGTGTTTACAGCATTTCTGATCTTTGCCACTTGTACTCGGATTGATGAATGTATCTATTCGGTGGATAACACTGGAACACATGCAAGACTTTGGGCCGCGGCCCGTTAGTCCCGGTGTCTGTTGAAACGCTGAGCGCTTGTCTTCTGCCTCGCAGGGCCATGTTCATGAGCGGCCTGAGTGAGAGCAAACAGACCCACGTCCAGCTGCGCAACGTGGACCCCGCCACCCTGCAGATCATCATCACCTACGCCTACACGGGCAACCTGGCCATCAACGACAGCACCGTGGAGCCGCTCTACGAGACCGCCTGCTTCCTACAGGTCAGTCCGAAAAACATCCACCGTTGTCTCAAAAACGCTCACGTTCAACCCCATTAGCGGCGCGTGAGTTTTACGCGTCTAGTGAATGTTGATTTGTTTATTATTCCATTGTTGGCTTCTTACGGCCATATTTACAACTCTTGCCGTTTTTTTCACGAGCGCGGTCTCTCTCCCCCCTCTCTCTGCCCTGCCCCCTACAGGTGGAGGACGTGTTACTGCAGTGCAGGGACTACCTGGTGAAGAAGATCAACGCCGAGAACTGCGTCCGCATGCTGAGCATCGGGGACCTGTTCAGCTGCAGCGAGCTGAAGCAGTGTGCCAAGCGCATGGTGGAGCACAAGTTCCCCGTGGTGTACCGCCAGGAGGCCTTCCTGCAGCTGTCCCACGAGCTGCTGATCGACGTGCTCAGCAGCGACAACCTCAACGTGGAGAAGGAGGAGACGGTGCGCGAGGCGGCCATGCTGTGGCTGGAGTACAACATGGAGACGCGCTCGCAGCACCTGTCCTCGGTGCTCAGCCACATCCGCATCGACGCCCTGTCGGAGGTGACGCAGCGCGCCTGGTTCCAGGGCCTGCCGCCCAACGACAAGTCCGTGGTGGTGCAGGGCCTCTACAAGTCCATGCCCAAGTTCTTCAAGCCCCGGCTGGGCATGACCAAAGAGGAGATGCTGATCTTCATGGAGGCCACGTCGGAGACGCAGGGTGACGGCGGCGGGGGCCACGCGGTGGTGGCCGCGCCCGCGCACACGGCGGTGTGCTACAGCCCGCAGGCGGAGAAGGTCTACAAGCTGAGCAACCCGCCGGGCGACCTGCAGAAGGTGGGCACCCTGGTCACCCCCGACAACGACGTGTTCATCGCCGGCGGGCAGATCCCCCTGAAGAACTCCATCGCCAACCACGGCAAGAGCAGCAAGCTGCAGGCGGTCTTCCGCTCCGTGGACAGCTTCTTCTGGTTCGACGCGCAGCAGAACGCCTGGGTGCCCAAGACGCCCATGCTGTGCGCCCGCATCAAGCCCTCCCTGGTGCACTGCGAGGGCTACATCTACGCCATCGGCGGCGACAACGTGGGCGGCGAGCTGAACAAGCGCACGGTGGAGCGCTACGACTGCGAGAAGGACGAGTGGAGCATGATGAGCCCGCTGCCCTTCCCGTGGAACTGGAGCACGTCGGTGGCGGCGCACGACTGCATCTACGTCATGACCCACGACCTGATGTACTGCTACTTCCCGCGCGCCGACACCTGGGTGGAGATGGCCATGCGCAAGACCAGCCGCTGCTTCGCCTCGGCCGCCGCCTTCGGCGACCTGGTCTTCTACGTCGGCGGCCTCCACGTGGTCAGCAACTCGGGCGTCCGGCTGCCCACCACCAGCGGCACCGTCGACGGCGTGACGGTGGAGATCTACGACGTCACCAAGAACGAGTGGCGCCTGGCCGCCAACATCCCCGCCAAGCGCTACTCGGACCCGTGCGTCCGCGCGGTGGTGCTGCTCAACTCGCTGTGCATATTCATGCGCGAGACTCACATGAACGAGCGCGCCAAGTACGCCATCTACCAGTACGACGTGGAGCTGGACCGCTGGTACCTGCGGCAGCCCGTGTCGGAGCGCGTGCTCTGGGACCTGGGCAAGGACTTCCGCTGCGCGGTGGGCAAGCTCTACCCCTCCTGTCTGGAGGAGTCCCCCTGGAAGCCGCCCACCTACCTGTTCTCCCCCGACGGGGCCGAGGAGTTTGAGGTGGTGGACGGGGAGATGGTGTCCCTCCCCCACGTATAGCTCTTACCCTCCTCCGCCCGGCCCCCCTCCTCCTCGCTGACTGAACCACAGATGTGTGTGATGTGTAGAGGGATGAACATGAGGGGGGGGGGCGGATGGATCGGTACTCTGCCAACTAAAAGGGTTTGATGTATCTGTGTTGTCGGGAGGTGATCCGAGGACTCGTAAAAACTAAGGCTTGCATTTTAAGGCTCGGGCTGTCGCTGATGAAACCACAATCCAGCTCGGATCACCTTGGGAGCGAAAAAGGATGCCCCTTAAAATACTAGTAATCTTAAAAAAAAAAAACTTAAAAAAACCTAAAAATAAAAATATTAAAAAATAAACATGGAAAAAAAAACTTTCAAAAAAAGAAGAATCCGTTTTGGTTGTTCTTTTTTTTCTCTTTGTTTTTCTTATTTTGTCAATTGTGACATCTGTTAGATGCTATTACAAGTCTGTCATACTGTTGTTTATACAATGTGATCATCTAAAAGTCAACTGATTTGTGATGCTGAGGATGACGATGCACTTAACTGGTAAACCTCCATGGAATGACAATGGCAACTGTACCAACCCCCCCCCCCCCCGCCCTCTCTCCTTTCCCTCTAATCCTGGCTCCCGCTCTCTCCCCTCTTCTCTCTCACCACTGTTCGGAACCAGATCCATTTCCCGTACGGACCCTGTAGACGAGAGGAACTTGGGGGGGGGCACGAGTGTAGAAGGGTGGAGCGGGGGGGGGTTTGAACAGGGGGTGGTGGTGTCGTCGGGGAGAGGTAGAGAAGGCATTAGCTGGTGACTGCAGGTCCGGTCACTTGGCTGTCTCCTCCTCTCACCCCCCCCCCCCCCACCCCAGGTTCTCCACCCCCTGGACTCCACTAGTGCCTCCCCTAGCATGTCCACTAGCACCTCCCTAACCCACCTGTCTGTCTCTTCTAGTCTGGACGCAGGTCTTCCACACAGCTGGCCGTTTACAGAGCTCACTCTCCATCACACTCAACAGTGATTTATAGTTTTTATTTTTATTTTATTTTATTTCGCCGGATTTCATTTTTCTTTTTACACTTGGATTTCTTTCCACAACAACACAATACAACTCCACTCTCAGTACGACCATAGATTTTGGGGCTCATGCATTTTTATTTCCAAGCTGCTGAAATATATATAAATATAAAAATATATATATTTTTCATATGTTTTAAAAGACAAAACTGTTCTAGTGTGGGGAAAATAACCAGGTCTATTTTGTATTAGTGTCTTTTTTTTTCTTTTCTTTTTTTTTATTTAATACCAGACATTACTGTAGGGTGATTGTGTGTAGATATCAATTTTTCCTATCAGATTTAATTTTCTTTTTGTGAGTGAATATTGAGGAATTTTGCTGCTGATTGGGTCTGAGAGCAGAGGGCTGGCCCAGGGCTGTTGCTATGGAAATCGTCCCAGCAACCACTAGCAGTAGTGGAGAGGGTGGGTTGGGGAGGGATCCTCCTCTTAACCTTAAAAAACATGAGCACAGGTGCTTCATGACAAACCGTACTAGCATGTTTGGCTGCATCATGTTCCTTTGGCACTGTATTTTGAATGAACGTTAATTTATTAAAAAACATACCAAAAACGTTCCTGAAATTGACTTACCATTTCTTTTGTGTTGATTTGAAAAATGTTTTGTCGTTTGTTTTTGCTTGTCATTCATAAACCATAAAATGACTAGTTTGCTAATGTATAGACCTAATGTTACTTGGAAAGCATTAGTGGACTGGGTTCCAAACTAAACAGACACATGGTTTCTTTTATTAATTGGACAAGGGATGGATGATATATCGGTGACCGTATCGTTATCGGCAGATAGCTTTTAATTATTGACATTGGTCCAATAAGCAAAACTGGGCAGATGCATATTGGCAAAAATATATATCAGCTGGTTCTATTTATCAGCATTTGTCCAATGAGCAGAATTGCAGATGTGAACGCAGGCTTTGAAATGGACTACAGAAAGACTGATTATTTTCCATTTTACAGTGTTTTCATTCATGTCATAACTTTCAGTATGTACAAAATTGGATCGCTTTTTTTAACATACTGACCATAATTTATTATTGGTCATAACAGAACATGTACAGTCGGTTCCATAAATATTTGGACATCAACGTAATTTTCATAATTTTGGATCTGTACACCACCACAATGGACATGAAATGGAACAATCGAGACGTGCTTTAAGTGCAGACTTTCAGCTTTAATCTGAGGATATTTACATCCAAATCAGGGGAACAGTGTAGAAATAGCTTTCTGCATGTGCCTCCTTTTTATAAGGGACCCAAAGTAATTGGCTTTTCCATGGCCAGGTGTGTTATTCCCTCATTATTTAATTTACAAGGAGCAGTAAACATTTGGAATCTGTTGCTGTCAACTCTCACTATGAGGTCGAAAGAGCTGTCACTATCAGTGACGCAAGCCATCATCTGAAAAATGAAATAAAATAAAAACCCATCAGAGAGAGTGTGGCCAAATCAACTGGTACATTCCTAAAAAGAAAGAATGCACGGGTGAGCTCAGCAACACCGAAAGATCACGGAAAACAACGGTGGTGGATGACAGGAGAATTCTTTGCCTGGTGAAAACAGTTGTCCAGATCAAGAACACTCGGTACGTGTATCTGTGTCTAAGTCAACAATCAAGAGAAGACTTCACCAGAGTTAATACAGAGGGTTCACCACAAGATGTAAACCATTGGTGAGCCTCAAAAACAGGAAGACCAGATTAGAGTTTGCCAAAAAAAAAAAACGACAGAATCCTGTACCGTTTTGGAACAACATCCTATGGACAGATTAGACAAAGATCATCTTGTACCAGAATGATGGGAAGAGAAGGAAAGGAACTGCTCATGATCCAAAGCATACCAGTGATACCACCTCATCAGTGAAGCGTGGTGGTGGTAGTGTTATGGCGTGGGCATGGTTAGCTGCCAATGGAACTGGTTCCCTTGTATTTATTGATGCGACTGCTGACAAAAGCAGCAGGATGAATTCTGAGGTGTTTCGGGGCAATATTATCTACTCATATTCAGCCAAATGCTTTCAAACTCATTGGACAGCGCTTCACAGACCAGAAGCCTATACTGCAAAAGCAACCAAAGAGTTTTGGAAGGCAAAAAAGTGGAATGTCAATCACCCCTGAACTGAATCCAATGGAGCATGTATTTCACTTGCTGAAGACAAAACTGAAGGGAAAATGCCCCAAGAACAAGCAGGAACTGAAGACAGTTGCAGTAGAGGCCTGGCAGAGCATCACCAGGGACGTAACCCAGGGTCTGGTGATGTCTATGGGTTCCAGACTTCAGGCTGTCATCGACTGCAAAGGATTTGCAACCAAGTGTTAAAAGTGACATATTGATTTATGATTTTAGTTTGTCCAATTACTTTTGGTCCCTTAAAAAAGGGCGGGGGGGGGGGGGGGGGGTGCACATTTAGAAACGGTTGTAATTCATACACTGTTCACCTGACTTGGATGTATACATCCTAAAATTAAAGCTGAAAGTCTGCACTTAAAACACAGCTTGCACATTGTTTAATTTCAAATCCATTGTGGTGGTGTTAGAGACAAATATTTATGGACCTGACTGTATTATTAGTATTGGCCAAAATGTAGCTATTTGTGCATCCCTAAATCGGACAGATCCTTGCACTGATGGATGAATTGTAATCATTTTTAAAAGCAATTTTCTCATCAGGTCTCCCAGAACGGTAATGGACTGCATTTATATAACCGCTTTTATCTAAAGCGCTTCATAACTTGTGCCTCACGTTCACCCATTCACACAGACGGCTGAGGCAGACAGTGGTTCTCTAACATTTTCATGCAATGACCCCAACATGTATAGGGCGCATTTGATGAGGTTTTGTTTCAACCCCATGAGAAGATTTTGTCGAGTATGATTTAGTCCAGAAAATTCCCCGTAACTATACTGTAGGTGGGAAGTCAAAAGTCATTCTTATAAGTTTTCTCATTATGATAAAATATTAGTGAAATTAAACTACCGACCACATTAGCTGGGGACATCCTCAATGACCCCTGGGGGGTCCCCAGGCCCCACTTTGAGAACCACTGTCCCAGGCCACCCTTCAGAGGGGAATGCTACCCATTTTAAGAGTTCAAAGCCATTACCCCTTTTATTGTCTATTGACATTAAATATGAGGTTTCTCGCGGCCGGGTAGCCCAGCGGACTAAGCGTCTGTCTACCACCACAGAGACCGTGGGATCGAATCCAGCTGTGGTGCT
Organism: Notolepis coatsorum; assembly: GCF_963971535.1. Lineage (NCBI taxonomy): Eukaryota > Metazoa > Chordata > Actinopteri > Aulopiformes > Paralepididae > Notolepis > Notolepis coatsorum. The sequence continues at coordinate 16,681,029 of NC_140176.1, forward strand.
TCCGGGTTGGCCGACTGTCCATACTAACACAATTGGCAGTGTCAGCGGGTGGGAAGCCGGCGAGGGTGGGTCCTGGTCGTTGTAAACAGCGACTCCTACAGTTCGGTCGGGGCGCCTGCACAGCAAGGGAAGGATCTGGGAGAGGTAGTGTGACCTTCCACACGTTACACTCTCTCAGTGAGAGTCCGCGCTGCCAGGTGAAAAGAAGCGGTGGGCTGGGTACACGTGTCGGAGGAAGCATGCGATAGTCTCCTCTCCGCCCTCCCGGACCGACGGTAGGGGGTAGAGTGCGCAACGACCAGGAAGGGGATTGGGAATTGGCATAACGACTAGCATTGGGATGGGAGAAAGAAATCGGAAAAAGATAATAAAAATAATAATATGAGGTTTCTCTCAGATTTCTAGCTTCAGGAGAGTGTTGCATGTTCACAAATATGAAAAGGAATAGTCTTGGCGCAGGAATAATGTGAACTCTTAAAATGGACAGCATTCCCCCTTTAAATGTAACTGACTTTTCGAGAATAAATAAAGGATGATGATGATTAAGTAAATATCAACTATATGTAATCATGTTGAATATTTGGAAGGGACCACTTGTGAAGAGTTATAAATCGTCCGCTCGGATTTGTGAATGTTTGTCTTTTTTTTGGAGTATTACTCATCTCTGGCGCGACTGGCTTAGTTTTTTGTGCTCACATGAACATGTTGACTGGTAAGCACCATTCCATGCTCAAAGCCCGTTAGTCAGCCCCTAACACCGGGCCTGAATGGCCGGAGCCAAACAAACACGACAGGACCCCAACCCACCCCCCCTCCCCCAGAGCCTTTGAGCTGATAATCTGAAAGTCATCCCGGAGGTCCCTGGGTTCATGTGTCCCTATGATGTAGCTGTATTGTTGTCGAATGGCACGTGGGTGTGTTTTTGTCTGGCCATGCGCTAGCACCACAGCACGCCCCGCCCGCCCGCCCCCCACCCCCTGCTTTGTTTGGCTGACCTACATTTGAACACAGACTGGAGCATACATATATAACCTCCCCGACACAAGCTCACAGGACCAAAAAGGGATGATTTCCACCTTTAATCTAATAATACCCAACAGCAGAGGCAGGCAGTGTATTATTATTATTATTTGATTTTTTTTCTTTTTACTTTTAATGCAGCAATATAGTATATCATTTCTCAAATACTTCCAAAAAAAAATGTCTGTCAAGAAAATATTTTTGTGAATTTGAATTCACAATTTACAATACATTCATATATTTTAAATACACATTGAAATAATATACTGTCGGATGATTAAAAAACAAAAAAACAGGATCAGCTTGAGAATGATCGATACTTAAAAAGACATTTTCAGAGTTCAAAAGTAACGTACAGTACGAAGAGGAGTTACCTAATAAAGGCCCAAAACTGAGTTTAAAAGTAAGGGGGGGGGGGGGGGGTCATGGAATGAATATACACAGCAGTTGAAAGATGGGACAAAAAGACACTCATTAACAGTTATACAACTGGACAGAGCGTGTTTAGCCAACATGTTCAGAAACCAGTCCAACCCACAGTTTCAAACAGTGTTCCCAAATACGGGACAGTTGGGGGGGGGGGGGGGGGTTAACAGTAAGCTTCTCAAATAACAATTATACGAGCTAAGCAGGTACGTAGATAATAGAACCATGGATACAATGTACACAGTCAAGAGTGGTCCACGGACAAGAGTCGTTCCAGTGTTGTCAGGACGAGACATGGAAATTACAGCGATTATGCGAGAGCCTAACTAGACACACAACCAATAAATAAGTTAGCCATACCTTAAAACTACCTGGAACCTTACCTTTATTTGTGATCACAACAGCTCTCCCAAAAAAGATACCTTGAACTGACTCTATAAAAGGCGGGGGGGGCGGGTGGTACTTGTCCAATAAGAGGGTAATACCCAGTGAAACATTTGACTAGATTAGGCTTCATTCACAATATTTCACCCTAGGCTACAGCAGGGCACTTTTCATGAATCTGCACATAATCGTGCATTTTTTTAATTGGTAAAAGTGGAAGGAAAATGTATCCAATAGCCTTATTCTTGTAACAATATGGACATTTTCTAATTCTTCAGCGATCCCTTCTCCACAGATTATGTGATAAAAAAATAAATAAGTCTCAGTTGTCACTGAAACCACAATTACAACGTGAGGCATGAGAGCAGTGTTGTTGTGTGTGAGTGAACAAGAATAGAACCAAATGTGATTAATGCACTTCTCAAGCGCACATGCTTTCATTCCACTTTAAGATAATCACCATGTTGAAAACGTTGTCAATCTTTTCACAGTATTTCTTAGATCGGCGAAAATAGGCGGCGACCGACAAATCCAGAAATATGCAGCGAACTCGGGAACGACACACGTACCCGACTACAGTCTCTCTGTGTCTTATTGGACAGACACAGCCACTACACGTCCTGATGACGCGCTGATCAAAGCACTCGTCTGCGATGGCCGTCTTACAGCACGCAGGTCGATATATGGTCAGTCTGACATGCCTCGGCGTGGAATCCGCGTTGTATATGTAAGGGTTAATGCCCTTCGACCTGTACATGATCATATTTTAATGGTTGAGGCCGCGGCGGAGGCAGAGAACCATCCGACGGTGGCCTCCGCCAAGTCCATTAACATGTTAATGTACAGGTCGAAGGGCATTATCCCGCTTATACCATGGCTGATGGCGAACAGATAAGAAAATACAATCAAAAAAATAACGAACCTTTATTCATGTTTTCATGCGTTTGGCATTCAACATTAACACTAGTGACACTTGGAAATCTGAATAATACCTGGAACTAGGTTGTTGTTTGTTATCAGCTAGAAAGCTGCATGATGTCTGCAAACAGGGATGAAGATTCTAACAGTATGTTTAACACACAGCTTAGGTAAGCTAACCAGCCATCTAAAAATACATCACAATTTCTTTTTTTATTAGATGGCTGGATAGCTTTGTAGTAAACATAGTTAGATCGTATTCACCTTATGCAACACTAGCGACCATAATGCCTGCTAAATTAGCTGCTGTCCGATACTATGGCAGGATATTATGTAGCGAGTCCACACTATGTAGTCAGCACATTCATTTAACCCTTTCACTGCCACACTACAGAAGGTTAACCCTTTACTATCACACTACCGACTAGGGCTGTCTTAAATACTTCGAAGCTTCATTCGATGGGCATGGGATTCGAATATGAAAATAATAAAAAAAAAAAAAAAAATTGCAAAATCAACTCTGCCTCTCTTTGTTAACTACAACAAGCAATGCTGTTTGTTATTTAAGATGAGGTCGGACTCGGCACTGACAGATTTGTGTTCATTGTGCTGCTTTTATAAAGCCTCAAATGACTGCTTACAATATTTCATGAAAGCAAAGTGTTTCGTTTGTCTAAGATTTTAAAAGGTTTAAACTTTACAGCACTGACAAAGTTGAACAAAGTGCTGTACAAGTCCCACAACATAAAAAAAAATATATATATATATATATTTTTTTTTAATATTATACTTAAAAAAAATAATCTCGAAGCTTCGAATTAAAATCGAATCTCGGCCCGAAGCTTCGAATTTCAAAAAAAAAAAATCGAAGGTCAGCCCTACTGATAGTAAAGGGTTAACCTTCTGTAGTGTGGCAGTGAAAGGGTTAACCTGATGTTGTGTGGCAGTGAAAGGGTTAACCGTTTGGTAGTGCGGCAGTGAAAGGGTTAAGACAGTTTGGTTGGAATTAGGTAGTAGGTGTCCATTATCAACCTTTAATGGACACCTATCAACCAATCAGAATGGAGTATTCACCCAGGCCATGGTATAAGTGTTGTATGTGTATCACACCGTCAGCGCTGTCTTCTCAGCCAGAGTGGACAGAGGAGGTGGCTGAGCTGGAGACGTAGCACACAGCCACAGAGAGCAGAGGCTCGGGACAATCCTTCATTAAAAAACCTGTTCAGATCAGTTAAAACCAGTTCAGTTCAGTTAAAACCAGTTCAGTTAAAACCAGCCCGATGCCTCTTCTTCTTGTATGGGGGGGGGGGGGGTCAGGAGTCGAAGGAGGGGTTGTTGGAGGATTTCTTTTTTTTTCAGGGGGCCAGGGGCTCACGGCTTGACCTCAGCTGCGGTCTCAGGCTCTTGATAGGCTGCGGCGGTAACGGCTGCCGGCTGGGCGAGGGTGGAGAACCAGGAGGACATGGCCGACTTGGCACTGGTTAGCGCCCCGCCGACGGACTGACCTGGAGGAGACGAGGTGAGGGAGGACTAGATCAGAACAGATACAACGATGCACAGGTTTTAGTTTTTTTAAACAAATCTAGACGACAGGGACTTTGTGTTACTGTGCAATCTGTGCTCAACTGCATAGCCCTGGAGTTTCTATGCTACGTTATGGTTCATAATGGCACGTCAAGAAGCCTTTGCACACCCAGCTAACAGGATAGCATGCAGGTGAATTAAAGAAAATCACATCTTCGTACACGTGGAACAGAATGTTTCCCACACTGCGCTCGTCGGGGCGTATTTTATGAAGCCATTTTGGTAGGAGACCTTCATCAGATGATTCACGAGACGACGACGACAGCAAAAGCATGTTGATATTATTATCTCCCAGATGTCTGGCGTGTGTTTGAACTTGATCCTGGGGAGCGTGCCCACATTTCCTTTTTTCATACATTTCTTTGTATCCGATTTGATCCCCCTTTTTTCTCTTAATTTCGTAGCCAATTACACCCAACCTATTATCCAATTGTCCTCTGGTAATAGAGGGTTCGTCCGGGAACATAGGGCCGTGGGACCATAGGGCGTAACCTTTTGAGAAATCTTAGAAATGTGGGAAGATAGGGCTGTGGGAACATAGGGCTGACCCCGATCTTGGCTTACCTACTGCCTTCCCCGTCCGGTGGTGATCATAGCTTACCTACTGCCTTCCCCGTCTGGTGGTGATCATAGCTTACCTACTGCCTTCCCCGTCTGGTGGTGATCATAGCTTACCTACTGCCTTCCCTGTCTGGTGGTGATCATAGCTTACCTACTGCCTTCCCCGTCTGGTGGTGATCATAGCTTACCTACTGCCTTCCCTGTCTGGTGGTGATCATAGCTTACCTACTGCCTTCCCCGTCTGGTGGTGATCATAGCTTACCTACTGCCTTCCCTGTCTGGTGGTGATCATAGCTTACCTACTGCCTTCCCTGTCCGGTGGTGATCATAGCTTACCTACTGCCTTCCCCGTCCGGTGGTGATCATAGCTTACCTACTGCCTTCCCTGTCTGGTGGTGATCATAGCTTACCTACTGCCTTCCCCGTCTGGTGGTGATCATAGCTTACCTACTGCCTTCCCCGTCTGGTGGTGATCATAGCTTACCTACTGCCTTCCCTGTCTGGTGGTGATCATAGCTTTACCTACTGCCTTCCCTGTCTGGTGGTGATCATAGCTTACCTACTGCCTTCCCTGTCTGGTGGTGATCATAGCTTACCTACTGCCTTCCCCGTCTGGACCACACTGCGGCTGGTGGTGATCATTGCGTTTCCGATCTTCTTCCCTCGCTCGCTGTTCTGCACCGAGCTGATGGGCGGGGAGAAAAAAATATAAACAAACAAAATAAACAAACCACAAAGACGTGTAATCAGAAATACGTTTACATTTTTGTCATTTAGCGCAGACGCTTTTATCCAAAGCGACTTACAAGTTTTGTAAGACGAGTCATCGGTAGGAAGGGTACAACTCTATCCGAGCCAGGTCCAGCAGGCTCAAGGACTCGTACTTTCATCAAGCCATCAGGCTCATGAACACTATTTTAGTCATTCAGATTTGATTTTATATATTTATGTATTTAGTATTTTAAGTATTTTAAGTACTTTACGTTGATTTTATTATACTGTTTTATATTACCACTCTCAGCACCGTCACCTTTCTCATACATCATTATTATGCTGGTTTTTACTGTGTTTTTATGTATTGTATTGTTCTACTGTGTATTTTATTGCCACGCTGTAGGTCGAGGGGGCAAGACCCAAGAATCTTGCTCTTTTTTTGCATGAGAAATATGACAAAGATGCAACTAGGGCTGTCTTAAATACTTCGAAGCTTCGTTCGATGGGCATGGGATACGAATATGAAAATAAAATTTGATTATGTAAAAGAATTATTTTTTTTTATTTTCTTTTGCAAAATCAACTCTGCCTCTCTTTGTTAACTACAACAAGCCATGCTGTTTGTTATTTAAGATGAGGTCGGACTCGGCACGGACAGATTTGTGTTCATTGTGCTGCTTTTATAAAGCCTCAAATGACGGCTTACAATATTTCATGGAAGCAAAGTGTTTCGTTTGATTTAAAAAGGTTTAAACTTTACAGCACTGACAAAGTTGAACAAAGTGCTGTACAAGTCCCACAACATAAAAAAAAAAAAAAAAATATATATATATATATATATATATATATAGAGATATTAAAAAAAATATCGAAGGTCAGCCCTAGATGCAACGATAAAGCTGAATCTGAATCCGAGTAACAATGTTCATCAAAGTGATTGAGTGAGACGCACGACGACCACATGACACACGTCTGCGTCCTTCCGAGAGACGAGCGGTGCTGCAGCTAAATGTCACGACGAGACCGGAGTCACAGGTGCCGTGTCTCGTGATCGGGGAGCAGAGGCCTGAGAATGGAAATGATTTTCCAAAACAAATGGCTAAATGCAGCAGCCTGACTTTCTCTCGACAGTGGCCTGGCACGATGTCGTCAACAACAACAACAACAACAACAACAACAACATAACCTTTTACATGGATCCTCCAACATTGACTTTCTGCCGTGGCGTCTCACTCAATCAAATGTCCAAAATACTTAGTAAAGGTGCAACCATCTCAATAATACAGAATCAAACATTGGAAAACATTTACGTTTTTCCATTGACCTCATGATCTCAAACACCCACACAATCTAAATTCGGAAGATTCTAACCTGAAAATGTGTGTATCGTTACACAACCGCTACCAAAACAGTAGTGTTGTTAAAACAACTATGGCAAGTAGGGATATTACTGCTGACCATTATATCTGAAAGTCATCATCATTATTGTTTAGTAACAGTTTAGGTCCCCATTTGCAATAGACACAACTGTGTTTTGTGTATGCATGTGTGTGTGTGTGTGTGTGTTGGTATCAAAGGCTTTCCCTTCACACACATACACATAATACCCCCTAATAAAAATAAATTAAGCCCCATACTCTTGTCCGACTATTAATGTGTCAATGTAACAGCCGTCCCTGAAAGACGAACCCCGTGGAGGCCTGGAGTTGGCAGGGCAGGGCTGGCATGGAGACACTACGGCATCTCTGACTCAGGGAGGGTGAGGTCACACGGTGCCGCAGGGACGAGACCAGATTCACTAAAAGGAGCTCTGGTTGCCTGGGAGCTGGACCAACAGACGAGAGAGAGAGAGAGAGAGAGAGAGAGAGTCCTGTACACACTCCATTCATCTAGCTGGCTGACCCAAATAAACAGAGTCCACTCAGAATAAAACCAGACAAGACACCAAGACCCGACAGCCAAGACCCTGAGAGCCAACGCACCAAGACCCTGACAGCCAACGCACCAAGACCCTGACAGCCAACGCACCAAGACCCTGACAGCCAACGCACCAAGACCCTGACAGCCAAGACCCTGACAGCCAACGCACCAAGATCCTGACAGCCAACGCACCAAGACCCTGACAGCCAAGACCCTGACAGCCAACGCACCAAGACCCTGACAGCCAAGACCCTGACAGCCAAGACCCTGACAGCCAACGCACCAACATCCCTTCCCTACAGCCTCATCACATGACTTTGTTTCACAGAAAAAAAGAAAACGCTGGCTGACCCAAATAAACAGAGTCCACTCACAATAAAAACAGACCCGGACAGCCAACGCACCAAGAGCCTGACAGCCAAGACCCTGAGAGCCAACGCGCCAAGACCCTGACAGCCAACGCACCAAGACCCTGACAGCCAACGCACCAAGACCCTGACAGCCAACGCACCAAGACCCTGACAGCCAACGCACCAAGACCCTGACAGCCAACGCACCAAGACCCTGACAGCCAACGCACCAAGACCCTGACAGCCAACGCACCAAGACCCTGACAGCCAACGCACCAAGACCCTGACAGCCAACACACCAACATCCCTTCCCTACAGGGCTGACACAGCCTCATCACATGACTTTGTTTCCCAGAAAAAAAACAACAAAAAAAAGAAAACATCTATCGCTGGCTGCTCTTTGTCGACCCCTAACAAGATGAATAGGGTGGGCTCTGTTAGTCTTAGAGCCGGCATAATACACATGCAACACAGCACATTCACCAGGAACTCAAGCGTAGGGCTACTCTTTTTTCAGGGAGTATAAATAGCATGCGGAGGGAGGGGGGGCAGCAGTGGGACAAAGAGTATTCATCCTGTGAGGTGAGTGACAGGGTGGGGGGACTCAGTTTCTCCTTTTCCTTTCTTGACCACCAGACTGAAGACAGGAACATATCAAGCCTCATTCCTACTAGCACCCCTACAACCCCCCAACGTCCAGCAACTCCCTGTAGGGTCACAGAAAAAGGGCTCCATGTTTATTGATGCAGGGAGTGAGGGAGAGAGCTTTCCACTATCCTGGACTGATGAACGAAACAAGGCAACACTTCAGCTTCAGGAAGCCGCTCTGACTGAGGGGGGCCTGCTCCGCTACTATGATGACTGATGGCTGCCCTGACCAATTAGATACCAGAAGAAAAAAAAAGTAGTCCACATTGTAAACATAGTAGTCTGAGCCCCTGGGGCCTGGCAGGAGGTAGAGGTGGTTGTTGGGCAACTCCGGGACGAGACGGGGGGGGATTTCGGCATCTTGTCAAGAGACGGGACGGAAGTCTGCAAGTGGGGGGGGGGGCGCTTCAGACAAAGTCAATAAACACTCGCCTCTGACGGACCAGGTTGAGGTAGAGAGACGGAGCTCTCCTGCCACTGTTACGCAACGCCCTCGCCAAGTGACCCATCTCGAACCCTGCCCTCTTTTCTCGACGCCCTGATCACAACCGTTGCTTTCCTCAGGAACAGGAAGGTGGATCAGGAAAAGAGGGTTTAACCCTTTCACGACCACACTACCAAAGGGTTAACCCTTTCGGTAGTGAATGGTTAACCTTCTGTAGTGTGGTAGTGAAAGGGTTAGGATAGGTAAATTTGTTTGGGGGAGGGGGGGGGGGCACATGCATAATTATGCACACGCACATACGTCCCACACGCGCACAAAATCCCCAACACACTAGCGAGCACGCGCACACTTCCTGGGGCAACTCTGAATACCCTACTGTTTCAGGGCAAGAGAGGAACCCCATGCCTCCTCCGACACAAAGCTAGAGGCAGGAAATGAGCCGCGTTTATTCCTTAGAAGCTCAGATGGCCAAGTGCCAAGCTTCCTGACTGCCCCCCCCTCCATACACGCCACATACAGGGTTTTATAGCACAGCCAGTGGAGCACACAGCCCCCCCCCACCCCCCCGTACGCCCTTTAACCCCCCCCCCCCCCCCCCCCCCACCCCTGTTCCATGGAGACAAAATACAGGAATCAAGTCTGTCAACACACTCTCAACACCAGCATGCTAATAACAGAGGAAGTATGTATTCATCCGAGGAGTAGAGCTCACTGCATGAGTCGCAGCTCAACGCACTGATTCCATCTATCCACGCAGTAATGTTATAAACCTTCTACCAACCATCTGCAGGAAATCTATAGGATTCATTTCACTTTTTCACTTGCTATCCTACTATAGCCTATGATGCAATACCTACTCTAGAGGGGGGGGGGGGGGGGGGGGGGGGTTGTTACCGGGGGGGAATACTACATACTACAAAATCAGATTGTGGGGGGTTAGCGAGGTGCCTTCAAGTTTAACCTTGTCACGATGATGGCTCACTTTTTTACCAGAGTAGATTGCCCTGGTAGTTTGCCCTGGTAGTTTGCCCTGGTAGTTTGCCCTGGTAGATTGCCCTGCTGCTGCACACCTGATTTGCTCCAGAGCAGGTTATGTTCTATTTATAGAGCAACTCAACAACACCATGAATAAATCCACTGAGAGACTGCCATCTCATGGTTAAATGCACGCCATTGGCTGATCTTGGGTGCCGGGTGATGTCATCACACATCTAATTCACAGGTCACCTGGCGCCACGATCAGCCAATAGTGATAGCATGCGTTTAACCATTAGACGGCCATCTCTCAATGGATTTATTTGTGGTCTTTAGTTGCTCTTTAAGAGATGGAAACATACAGAAGCGCCATCTATTGACCAATCAACTCTTTGGAAAATGGAATGTCATCACTAGAACATCACATGAAACTAACTTTTAAGGTAGGTGCACTGATAAGAGATTGTCTTAGGTTGTTTTTCATTTTCCAGCAATATTTTTCAGTAGTCTAGCTATACCATCTACATTTACATTTAGCTGACGCTTTTATCCAAAGCAACTTACATGTTTTGTACAACAAGTCATCAGGAAGGGCACAACTCTATCAGCTGAGTAACAATGTTCATCAAAGTGGTGAGTGCTACAGTGTAGGTTAGTATATTAGGACAAGTGCATGATAGTAAGGTTAGTTTATATATATACCGTATATATATTTTCTATTTTTTTTTTATTTTAGATTGCATTTTTCATTAAAAACTGTGATGAAAGCAAGGCTTTGACCGCATAATATATTGTGTGTTTGAGGATGACATTTGCAAGCAAGCCTATACTGTACTTTGGATTATGTTTTCATATTTGTCAGGGCTCAAAATTAATGACATCCAGGCGTCCCTTCATACCAGGGACGATAAGAGTAAAGCCCATTGTAGGTGAGCCTGTTAAGCAAACCTGCATTGAGCTGGTCATACTGCATACATATAATTTTTTAAGTGATTTGCAAACCTTTATTCATCACCGATACTCGTATACATGATCCCGTTAATGACCCGCGGGGCTCTGGGCAGCAGCACCTGCTAAATGGTAAATGGCTGCATTTATAATAATTTACAATTTGTTCCTCACATTTGAGCCATTCACTCACACATTCACACACCGACGGCAGAGGCCACCATGCAAGGTGCCAACCTGCTCATCGGGAGCAATTAGGGGTTAAGTATCTTACTCAAGGACACTTCCGACACGCTGCCCGGGAGGAGCGGGAATCGAACCGGGAACCTCCGGATTACCAGACAACCGCTCTACCTACCGAGCCACTGTCGCCCCTGCCGTCAGAACTGAGAGAACAGCGGAACAGGACACTGCAGGACGAGCCTCTTGACAATCTACTATCGTAAAGCAACCGATTCGATGGTTATAAGATGGCCAACGTTTTGATAAGGGTTGCATTTGCTCGTGATAGTCGATTAAGTGGGCTTAGTTAACAGGATTCCCGAAAGCTAGCAATAATGTTACCAACGGAGGACTACCGTTAATGATTCATATGGACTTCTAAAATTGTTTGTAACATAACGTTGTTGCTCTCGTGTGTCTGTGTGTGTGTGTGTGTGTGTGTGTGTGTGTGTGTGTGTGTGTGTGTGTGTGTGTGTGTGTATGTGTGTGTGTGTGTTTGTGTATGTGTATGTGTGTATGTGTGTATGTGTGTGTGTGTGTATATGTGTATGTGTGTGTCTGTGTGTGTGTGTGTGTGTGTGTGTGTGTGTGTGCGTGTGTGTGTGTGTGTGTGTGTGTGTGTGTGTATGTGCTTTGATCCATCATGCTAAGAGAGATACCGTTAGATGTAGTGGATTCACAGGTCTGAATCTCTGCTCCATCACACATTTGGACACTTTACTGGTAGATCAAAGAAGCAGGCTGTGCAATGCCAGTAAGCTCCCAGAGTAAGTAATAATAATAAACGTTATTCGTATAACACCTTATAACACAAAATTGCAGCTCAAAGTGCTTCATAACAGAAGAAAGACATAAAATGAGCACATAAAGTACAAACATATAAAATCACAGTTTTTCACATTAGGATCTAACAGGCCACCTTGTTTATAGTTTGATTCAGTTTAAAAAAAAATAGACAATAATAAAAGGAGTAAGATAGAATAGACAGAGTAAAATAGTATCAAGTTTATCTACGTTGTATTTCAAAGTATTCCAACCTTTATTCCAAAGTCATTTTTTAAAGCCCTCGACAGGGTAATATCAGATTTTATTTGGAATGAACGTTCAGTTCAGTCCAAATAAATAAAACTGCTCTCCAGAAGCCTAAATCGCAGGGAGGCTTTGCACTACCCAATTTCCTGGCCTACTATTGGGCTGAGAATATACACAGCATTCTTTATTGGCGTCACTCCCATTACGGACTCTTGTCAGTGGGTGCCGGCATGGGTGGACATGGAGAGGGCATCTTGTGCTCGAACATCCTTGCGGTCCTTACTTTGCTCTCCACTCCCAGTCACAACCTCCCAGTACACTGCTCTCCACTCCCAGTCACAACCTCCCAGTACACTGCTCTCCACTCCCAGTCACAACCTCCCAGTACACTGCTCTCCACTCCCAGTCACAACCTCCCAGTACACTGCTCTCCACTCCCAGTCACAACCTCCCAGTACACCAACAACCCAGTTGTTGTACGAGTGTTGTGTTATTGTCGTGTTTTTGTTGTGGGCCTAACAGCCCTGGGACCATGACGGAAATAAGGGTTTTACTCTCTCATGTTATCCTTTGGATCCTTGTTGTGTGTTTTTAATCCATCAATAAAATAAAATAAATCAAATCAACCCCTTGGTACAACATTCCCTCCGGATCTGGACCCAGTTCAGAAAACACTTTGGTCTCCACGCCATGTCACCGTCTTCACCCGTTCACAAAAACTTCCTTTTCCCTCCCTCTATAGTGGATGAAGCCTTCAGCAACTGGTCTAAGAATGGCATTCTGAGCATTTACGACTTGTACCAAGACAGTTCATTTATGTCTTTCACACAATTGTCTCTAAAGTTTAATTTACCAAAAACTATTTTTTCTTCAGATATTTGCAGATACGTAATTTCGTTAAGAATAAATTAGCTCGGCGGCTGGGTGGTGCAGCGGACAAGGCGCTCGTCACCAACGCAAGAGACACTGGTATCGAATCCAGCTGTCAGCGTTGCTTCCGGCTTGGCCGGCCGTCATACGGTCTCGATTGTGGCAGAGTCAGCGGGAGGGAAGCCGGCGGGGTGGGTCTGGGTCGTTGTGGACAGCGACTCCTACAGTTCGGTCGGGGCGCCTGCACAGCGAGGGAAGGATCTAAGAGAGGTAGTGTGACCTTCCACACGTTACACTCTCCCAGTGAGAGTCCGCGCTGCCAGGTGAAAAGAAGCGGTGGGCTGGGTACACATGTGTCGGAGGAAGCATGTGAAAGTCTCCGCCCTCCCAGACCGACGGTAGGGGGTAGAGTGCGCAATGACCAGGAAGGGGATTGGGAATTGGCATAACGACGAACATTGGGAGAGAAGAAAAATGGAAAAAGGGGGAAAAAGATAATTAAAAAAAACGAAAAAGAATAAATTTGCTCAGTTCCCCCCATATGCCCCCAAAAACTGAGATTGACCATATCTTGGCGGTGAAGGCTGCAACCAAAGGCTCAATATCTAAACGATATAATATCATATCCTTATCCCTACCTTCTTCGGTATTGGCCACATAAGACAGAACTGGGAGACCGATCTAAATCACCAATTTACAGACGAAGAATGGGAAAAGGCTCTTTCCCAAATACACTCTCATCCTCAATATGTGCCGCCATTCATTGATACAGTTCAAGCTCCTCCACGTCTATATTGGTCAAAGACCAGAAATGCGAAGATAAACCCTGGCATGGATCCCACATGCAACCGGTGCCACCAAGCCCCTGGTTCGCTTATCCATATGTTTTGGCATTGTCCAGCACTGGCCCCTTTCTGGATTTCCATTTTAAAATCTTACTCAGATATTTTTGCTGTGAATGTGTTGACCCATGTCCTCTCATTGCATTATTTGGCCTGACACATCGCTATATCTATTGGGCAATCTAATGCCATGGCCTTTGCCTCACTCATTGCCAGACGCCTCATCCTACTCAATTGGAAGGCAGCCACTCCCCCTTCACATTTGCATTGGATGAGGGATGTTATGTCTCTCATACATATAGAGAAAATTAGATTCACAACACAAGGCCACACAAAACATGGCAGCCCTTCCTACTTAATTTCAAAACCCATATGACTTCAGTCCCTTCTCCTTCCAACCCCCTGACCCCCTTCCTTCCCCCACCCACCTTTCTGACACTGCTGGACCACGTATGGGAGATGGCATTGTGGTGGTCCTACTACCGCTGAGGGTGTTAAATTCACTTTCTATTCTTAATTTTATCTGGAAAACATGCTACCAGAATGGAGAGTACTACTTATACTATATATTATTATTACTGTTTTTTCTTTATTTTTATTATTATTTCATTTTAATTTAATTTAATTTATTTTTGCATGTGTGTATGCATGTATGTACTTAAGTGTATACATCCCGTTGTTATTATTATTGTTTCTTGTCGGGGCGGGTGGGTGTATGCTTTACTTTAAACAAACTTAACACATTAACCTTATAAGGGATAGCAAAGGGGGGGGGGGGGGGGGGGGGGGGGAAGAAAAATAAATGGGAATAGTCCAATCATGGACAACCTGTTGTAGAGCGTGAGCATACTCTACAATGTCGACCCTCATACTGCAGCCTGTTGTAACTTGTATGCGATGATACTAATAAAAAGAGATTATAAAAATAAAAAAAGTTTATCTACGTTGTCCTTTCACACACAAAACTAAGTACCAGTATTATGAACATTTAAGTCCTTGTAGCTGATTTTCTTTAGAGTGAATCAGTGCAGGCGGGGGGGGGGGGGGGGGGGGCGCTCATCAACAGAGAGAGAGAGAGATAGCATGCGAGAGAGAGTGTCCAGTGACTTGCACAAGCAACATTTTTAAGCAACTTTCATTGTGTTTGGTCGCTTAGATTGGCTATTTAGCTTGTAACTCCAACACTGTATTGACATTTGGTCAACAAGCACACAGTGTAACTAACTTAGGACTGATCCTAACTATTTGGATATTTCAACTTTTGCTATTTTGGAAGGCATCAGTTGTACTCGGTCCTTTTTTCTTTGTTATGCCCAAATAGAATTTCAATCTTTCTTATCTTTATTGAGTATCTGAATATGATCATAGATGATGTATACATCAGTCTCTAGATAATGTAATTTTGGGACGGTCAATTATACTCGATTGGGATGATTAAAATATTTCTGGGGGACGTGGTGAGAGAAGTTAGTTTGGAGTCCCGTTTGTTTGTCATTTGTGCCCAAAAGCTCTTGTGTGGTTTCATTTTAAAAGAAGAATGAAACAGATTATCTGCATGCCATTATTTGTCACAGATGTCATCTAATCAATAATTGAACACAATACACAATAGCCTACTATGTCTATAAACCCTAGGGAAGTCATATCTACTTGTGCCTTAATGATGTGATGTAATGACAGATGTGATAAGCCTATTCATTTGCGCATTAACACAGTTTTTTTTTTTTTACATTTCGCTAGCAGTCCTTTCTATTGACCAATACATTTGACTTGGATCCTGTTTGAATAATTCCTCAACCCTTAAATCCTTGGACTCGGTCCATCACTATGCCCTCAGATTCACCACTAACGATGAATACGACACTCATCACTGTGTCCTTTATGAGAAGGTTGGTTGGTCCTCGCTGATGGAGGCGCAGCAAACACTGGTATTTGTACATTTGTATGGCCCTTATTGGTAAGCTACCTCCTTATACTACATCATTATTGGAATGGAATTTTGGTACGTATGGAACCCATTCTAGTGAATGGCTGGTCCTTAACACATTGAGTGCCACGCCCCTTCCGGGAAGTGCATCTGGCCTTGTAAACGCGCACCTTGTTTGTAGAGCTAAACCTATATTTTATATTATAGCTATGGGTCTAATAACGCTGTCGATTGTCAGTGAGTTGCTTCCAGTCAACGTGCAAAAACAGATTCTTTTTTCATCCGTACATTTCCGCTTTGAATATGAATATAGTTTGGGTGCTTCTGAGTAATTCCAGGAAACAGACGCGAAAACAGTGTTTTTGTGTAATTCAATAAACACGTTGTAATTTTCCGCCCGATTATCGAATCTTCCTGAAATCAACGCTAGATTAGCATTATTATAATTATTATCCTTCCTCGTGCATACATGAAATGGGCCCTGGAGCGCGGCGCTCCCCAAATATCAGATCAACGCAAGATTGGATATATAGAGTCCTTACCTGGTCTCTGATGTAATGCAAAAAAAATAATAACACACTCACAATTATCTGATCGCCATTCCAGTTATCCACAGCGATCCCGTCTCCGACGTTATTGGGCATTGCACATGAACGGGCGGGCGGGGTCAGTTGTCCAAGCCATCCCTACAAGCGCGTGTTTTGCCGGAAGTGTTTAGGACCCCGCCCCCACCGCCGCAGCTCGGTAGAGAAAAGAAACTACACCGTTTCTAAATGGAGTGCAATAGCGGCCGAAAGGCGTTAAGAGGGCGGTATAAGAACCGTCTGCCAGCTCAGACACATTCAGAACAGTATGCACAAGGTGCCCCGCTGAATTATGAATGGCAATAGCGATTAAAAGAAATACCGTGAGAAAAACGTAGTTCTACGTTTCCGGGCACTCAACAGTCGGGCGACAGAAACGTAGTTCTATGTGAATGTGTTAAGGTCCCTCGAGTTTGCTCTGAACAGGGTAAATGTGCATTTTGCTATGATGCCCCTCTAGCTCATGAAGTGAAATGAATGTCCCTAAAGCTTGAGATTCTCCCCTGCTGTTGTAATCCCCCCCCCCCCCCCCCCCCCCCCCCCCCGTAATCTTGTATGTACACTGGACGTGACTATATAAACGAGGGAAACCTTAGTTGCCTTTCGAGTTGAGTCGCTAACACACTCACAGCTCCAAGCGGGGAAACTGGGGGTCGACTCACCACGTTAGGGGGTCAGTGACGCAGAGCGACCACAGAGACACCCTGGGTATGTTCAACTTGCTGGGCAGAGTACACGGCCCCCGGTCTGTTGATCTGTTTGTTTGTTTACCAAGGCATTATGACAACAGTTCACATAGGCCACGTCTCGCATGCAAGAGCCCACCTCGTATATCACAGCCAGATCAGCCCGTGTTCTCACCATGAAGCTATCAATAGATAAGCTGGGGAGGAAGCCACGTATGAAGGGGGGGTAACATTAGAAGCCCTGGCTGGACTCGGGGACGCTCAGCCTGGGAGCGTGTCGCCTTTCCTCCCAGCTTCCTGGAAGGACACCGGATCTCCGCTGAAGATGCCAGCTCTGTTTTTGAGAATGAAACTCTCTTTATTATTAATGGGATCTGCTAATGTGAGACCCCCCCCTCACTCCTGACCGGTGGCTTTCTAAATCCACCAACGTCAACGGCACTAAGTTATCAAACAAGAGAACCTTACAGTAACATGCCACAATTCATAAGCAGGTTTGCACAGTGTAGGGTTTTAGTTTTAGTTTAATAAACGTCAAAACTGATATTGTTGGATTGAAGCTGCCAGTAGCCGATATGTTGTGCAGATATTCAATACGTTTAAATGTTAAAAATTTCTTGAAAAAAAATTTATAAAAAAAGAAGCCTATATATTGATTGAATACTATTTAGGAGCTTCAAAATGTATCTAAATAACATGCTGTTTGGTGAGCGCTTTCATCCAAAGTGCCTTATAGCAACACGACAGCATAGATTTATAGCATAGGGGACCCGCTTCAACTGAGCCATTGAGCAACATGGGACCATCAAATAGTTGTCAGGCCCTGGTCAGCAGTCTGCCATTGGTTTGAGAATGTTATATAATATAATACCATTAATTAGTAACCTTGCTCAAAGGGAAAACACAAAACGTAATGTTGAATTTGATCAAAATCATCGAGTGTCAATGGTGTCATCATCTGCTGACCTCCACTGTTTACAGCTGTGCGTCACAGTGCAACCTCTGAATGCCGCCACCGGGGGGCAGCACTCTGCATGTTTTTGGTGGGGCAACACATTTCTGACCAGAGCAAATAAACAAGACTTTGGTCTAAAGAGACAGTTACAGTACAACAATGAGAAGAAAATGCTACTCACTGTGAGAGTCTGAGTTTCACATCAGCAACACTGTACTGGCCTTGGAACGGGTGGCTGCAAAATAACAGTAGGGATCAATGGCAAGCAATGTACTACGGTCGGTAATTAATTATTTATTATAATAACAATAATAATAGGGGGCTTCCCCTATTTAGTAGTGTCTAAACCTTTCTAATCAACCAAATAATGTGTCCCAAACATCCCACAACATGATTTCCATGGTATCCCCAGCCCCTTAAAAGGAACACACCAAGGATTAAAGCATTTCTATTCTATAACATTTTGGGAAATTAGCTCCAGAGAGAGACAAGTAGATAGATACCAGTTTCCTCTCTGTGCGTTCAGTAGAAAGCTTCCATTCATTGTGCTAAGCTAGGCTATTTCTTCTTTCCCAAAATGTTGGCGTGTTCTTTTTAAGGCTCGTTCCGGCCACCTCCAGCCAAGTCTAGCAGTGCGGCTGCACTCAATGCATTTCCAATGCGAGGTACACGCAAGGTACTGCACATTCTCCTCTACACTGGACATGAATTGACTGCTGCTAGACCTGGCGGCGGTCACAACAAGCCTTTAGTTTCCTCTAAGGCCATGTTCAGACTGCCAGCCCAAATACGTTTTTTTTGGCATATCCAGATTGTATCCAGACTGATTTTTTTAAAGTCTGGACAGTGAAGATGGTTTGAAATGCCATTCCAGACAGATCTCTACAGGAGGCGTCTCAAGACGCTCTCTCCTCTCAGCCTGGACTCTCTCTCCTCTCAGCCAGGACTCTCTCTCCCCTCTCCTCTCTCCTCTCAGCCCCGGACGCTCTCTCCTCTCTCCTCTCAGCCCGGACTCTCTCTCCTCTCTCCTCTCAGCCCGGACGCTCTCTTCCTCTCTCCTCTCAGCCCGGACGCTCACTCCTCTCTCCTCTCAGCCCGGACGCTTCCTCGCTCCCTCTCTCCTCTCAGCCCGGACGCTCACTCCTCTCATCCTCTCAGCCCGGACGCTCACTCCTCTCCTCTCAGCCCGGACGCTCACTCCTCTCTCCTCTCAGCCCGGACGCTCTCTCCTCTCTCCTCTCAGTCGGACGCTCTCTCCTCTCAGCCGACGCTCTCTCCTCTCTCCTCTCAGCCCGGACTCTCTCTCTCTCTCTCCTCTCAGCCAGGACGCTCTCTCCTCTCTCCTCTCATCCTGGACGCTCTCTCCTCTCTCCTCTCAGTCCGGACGCTCTCTCCTCTCTCCTCTCTCCTCTCAGCCCGGACGCTCTCTCCTCTCTCCTCTCAGCCCGGACTCTCTCTCCTCTCTCCTCTCAGCCAGGACGCTCTCTCCTCTCTCCTCTCAGCCCGGACGCTCTCTCCTCTCTCCTCTCAGCCCGGACTCTCTCTCCCCTCTCCTCTCAGCCCGGACGCTCTCTCCTCTCTCCCTCTCAGCCTCGGACTCTCTCTCCTCTCTCCTCTCAGCCCGGACTCTCTCTCCTCTCTCCTCTCAGCCCGGACTCTCTCTCCTCATCCTCTCAGCCCGGACGCTTTCTCCTCTCCCCTCTCCTCTCAGCCCGACACTCTCTCCTCTCAGCCCCGACACTCTCTCCTCTCAGCCCGGACGCTCTCTCCTCTCTCCTCTCAGCCCGGACTCTCTCTCCTCTCAGCCCGGACGCTCTCTTCCTCTCTCCTCTCTCCTCTCTCCTCTCAGCCCGGACGCTCTCTCCTCTCTCCTCTCAGCCCGGACTCTCTCTCCTCTCTCCTCTCAGCCCGGACGCTCTCTCCTCTCTACTCTCTCCTCAGCCCGGACGCTCTCTCCTCTCTCCTCTCAGCCCGGACGCTCTCTCCTCTATCTCCTCTCAGCCCGGACGCTCTCTCCTCTCTCCTCTCAGCCCGGACGCTCTCTCCTCTCTCCTCTCAGCCTGGACGCTCTCTCCTCTCTCCTCTCAGCCTGGACTCTCTCTCCTCTCTCCTCTCAGCCCGGACACTCTCTCCTCTCTCCTCTCAGCCAGGACGCTCTCTCCTCTCTCCTCTCAGCCCGGACGCTCTCTCCTCTCTCCTCTCAGCCCGGACTCTCGCTCCTCTCTCTCTCAGCCAGGACGCTCTCTCCTCTCTCCTCTCAGCTGGACGCTCCTCCCCCCCCCCCCCTCCCCCCCCTCCCTCCAAGCTCCCCCCCCCCCCCAACCCCCCCCGGCCCCCGGACGCTCTCTCCTCTCTCCTCTCTCCTCTCAGCCCGACGCTCTCCTCCTCTCTCCTCTCAGCCCGGACTCTCTCTCCTCTCTCCTCTCAGCCCGGACGCTCTCTCCTCTCTCCTCTCAGCCCGGACTCTCTCTCCCTCTCTCCTCTCAGCCCGGACGCTCTCTCCTCTCTCCTCTCAGCCCGGACTCTCTCTCCTCTCTCCTCTCAGCCCGGACTCTCTCTCCTCATCCTCTCAGCCCGGACGCTCTCTCCTCTCTCCTCTCAGCCCGGACTCTCTCTCCTCATCCTCTCAGCCCGGACGCTTTCTCCTCTCTCCCCTCTCCTCTCAGCCCCGACACTCTCTCCTCTCAGCCCGACACTCTCTCCTCTCAGCCCGGACGCTCTCTCCTCTCTCCTCTCTCCTCTCTCCTCTCAGCCCGGACGCTCTCTCCTCTCTCCTCTCTCCTCTCTCCTCTCTCCTCTCCCTCCTCTCTCCTCTCTCCTCTCAGCCCGGACGCTCTCTCCTCTCTCCTCTCAGCCCGGACTCTCTCTCCTCTCAGCCCGGACGCTCTCTCCTCTCTCCTCTCTCCTCTCAGCCCGGACGCTCTCTCCTCTCTCCTCTCTCCTCTCTCCTCTCTCCTCTCTCCTCTCTCCTCTCTCCTCTCTCCTCTCAGCCCGGACGCTCTCTCCTCTCTCCTCTCAGCCCGGACTCTCTCTCCTCTCTCCTCTCAGCCCGGACGCTCTCTCCTCTCTACTCTCTCCTCAGCCCGGACGCTCTCTCCTCTCTCCTCTCAGCCCGGACGCTCTCTCCTCTCTCCTCTCAGCCTGGACGCTCTCTCCTCTCTCCTCTCAGCCTGGACGCTCTCTCCTCTCTCCTCTCAGCCCGGACGCTCTCTCCTCTCTCCTCTCAGCCTGGACGCTCTCTCCTCTCTCCTCTCAGCCTGGACTCTCTCTCCTCTCTCCTCTCAGCCCGGACGCTCTCTCCTCTCTCCTCTCAGCCAGGACGCTCTCTCCTCTCTCCTCTCAGCCCGGACGCTCTCTCCTCTCAAGTCGGATATCAAAGTGTCTCATTGAGTCTCTCGACACACGGCGACGGCGTTAAATCCAGAGTGACGGAAGTGATGAGCGGCTGAGCAGCAGAGTGGTGTGGACACAGAGGACAACAGAGTGGTGTGGACACAGAGGACAACAGAGTGGTGTGGACACAGAGGACAACAGAGAGGTGTGGACACAGAGGACAACAGAGTGGTGTGGACACAGAGGACAACAGAGTGGTGTGGACACAGAGGACAACAGAGTGGTGTGGACACGGAGGACAACAGAGTGGTGTGGACACAGAGGACAACAGAGTGGTGTGGACACGGAGGACAACAGAGAGGACAACAGAGTGGTGTGGACACAGAGGACAACAGAGTGGTGTGGACACAGAGGACAACAGAGTGGTGTGGACACAGAGGACAACAGAGTGGTGTGGACACAGAGGACAAGACAGAGTGGTGTGGACACAGAGGACAACAGAGTGGTGTGGACACAGAGGACAACAGAGTGGTGTGGACACAGAGGACAACAGAGTGGTGTGGACACAGAGGACAACAGAGAGGTGTGGACACAGAGGACAAGACAGAGTGGTGTGGACACAGAGGACAACAGAGTGGTGTGGACACAGAGGACAACAGAGAGGTGTGGACACGGAGGACAACAGAGAGGACAACAGAGAGGACAACAGAGAGGACAACATAGGTGTGGACACAGAGGACAACAGAGAGGACAACAGAGGTGTGGACACAGAGGACAACAGAGTGGTGTGGACACAGAGGACAAGACAGAGTGGTGTGGACACAGAGGACAACAGAGTGGTGTGGACACGGAGGACAACAGAGTGGTGTGGACACAGAGGACAACAGAGAGGACAACATAGGTGTGGACACAGAGGACAACAGAGTGGTGTGGACACAGAGGACAACAGAGTGGTGTGGACACAGAGGACAACAGAGAGGACAACAGAGTGGTGTGGACACAGAGGACAACAGAGTGGTGTGGACACAGAGGACAACAGAGAGGTGTGGACACAGAGGACAACAGAGTGGTGTGGACACAGAGGACAACAGAGTGGTGTGGACACAGAGGACAACAGAGTGGTGTGGACACGGAGGACAACAGAGTGGTGTGGACACAGAGGACAACAGAGTGGTGTGGACACGGAGGACAACAGAGAGGACAACAGAGTGGTGTGGACACAGAGGACAACAGAGTGGTGTGGACACAGAGGACAACAGAGTGGTGTGGACACAGAGGACAACAGAGTGGTGTGGACACAGAGGACAAGACAGAGTGGTGTGGACACAGAGGACAACAGAGTGGTGTGGACACAGAGGACAACAGAGAGGTGTGGACACGGAGGACAACAGAGAGGACAACAGAGAGGACAACAGAGAGGACAACAGAGAGGACAACATAGGTGTGGACACAGAGGACAACAGAGAGGACAACAGAGGTGTGGACACAGAGGACAACAGAGTGGTGTGGACACAGAGGACAACAGAGTGGTGTGGACACGGAGGACAACAGAGTGGTGTGGACACAGAGGACAACAGAGAGGACAACAGAGGTGTGGACACAGAGGACAACAGAGAGGACAACAGAGGTGTGGACACAGAGGACAACAGAGAGGACAACAGAGAGGCGTGGACACGGAGGACAACAGTCTGTGGACAGATGCTGAAATAAATGGTCTGCTGGCACTTTGGGAGGTTTCTCCACACGTGCTTCCGTGATGGAAAGCCTACCGCCGTTACCGCAGCAACCCACGCGGACAGGTTGGTGATGTATGGAGACGCTGATCCGATCCGATCACTTAGCAAATAACAGTCCGTCTTAAAGATCCGATTTGAGAAACTAAAAATCAGATTTGCCTGCAGTCTCTGGACGTGAGCCTGGGGGATAAGATGCGTCCCTTAGCCAGTGCACCTACCCTGGGGTGATCTCCGCCATGGCCGGGTGCTTGTTGCTGTACCACACCCTGTAGTTGTGGGAGATCTTCCACGCCGCGACGAAAGGCGTGCCGTAATCGGCCAATAGCCTCTCGTTATCTGGACACAGGAAAAAGAGAACACACACGCAAGGAGACAAAAGAAGAGCCGGGGATCAGAGAGCAACACGACGACGGGCGATATAACTGGATTTACGCTCATATTCTGTACGGAGTTAATTATGCGTGATGACGGCTGTGTGTGTGTGTGTGTGTGTGTGTGTGCACAATGCAGTGATTATAGTGGAGATGGTAATTAGGGCCCACTGAGCAGAGGGGGCTCCATACAGCCATAACAAGAGGGGGGGGGGGGGGCTGTATTATGACGTAAGTATTACAGTAGCTATTGGCTCAGATTCATTAAAGATGGAGAGAGAGAGGGAGGAGAGAGAGAGAGAGAGAGAGAGAGAGAGAGAGAGAGAGAGAGAGAGAGAGAGAGCATCAGCAACAGATATATAGAGAAAGATGTAGGGAGAGAGGGGAGATATAGAGAGGGAGAGCGAGGGATAGATAGGGAGAGAGAGGAGACAGAGATGGAGAGAGAGAGAGCATCAGCAACAGATATATAGAGAAAGATGTAGGGAGAGATAAAGAGGGAGGGATAGATAGGGAGAGATGAGAGAGGAGACGGAAAGAGAAATGGGTGAGAGGGGGAGATATAGAGAGGATGTGAAAGAGAGGAGGGGAAGAGAGTAGATGGGGAGAGATATTGAAATGGGGAGAGGCGGTAGAGTAGAGAGAGAGAGAGAGAGAGAGAAAGAGAGATTACATACATGGAGTGGGTGAAGGGAGAGTAGAGAGGAGGGGTAGAAAGAGTGAAATGTGAATCTACATGGAATACAGTTGAGATGTACCCGGAAGAGAGCTCACATCACCCCTGTACTTGCCTCCCTCCACTGGCTCCCGGTGCGCTTTAGAATAGACTTCAAGGTCCTTTTATTGGTTTATAAAGCCCTAAATGGTAAGGCCCCTGCTTACCTAGCAGACCTCCTCACCCCCTATACCAACGCCAGGGCCCTCAGATCGGCTGATAAGGGTCTCCTAACCACCCGTAGGTCTAACTTCAAGTCTAGGGGGGCAGGTGCTTTTGCGGTCGCAGCCCCTGACCTCTGGAACAGCATCCCCATGTCCATTAAATCTGCCCCCTCCATCGAGTCTTTTAAATCAAAACTCAAAACCCACCTATATCGCCTGGCCTTCCCTGACTCACTTTGACTCTTGCCGTACTTGTTGACGTGTTGTTCCGTTTTTCCTTTGTCTATCCGTTGATTGTTTTTTTTTCTGTTTCTTTTATACTTTTCTTTGTTCTTAGCTTAGCTATGTGAAGCACTTTAGTTGACAAGCGTCATGTTTAAACGTGCTATATAAATACATTTGATTGATTGATTGATGTACATGATCAGATACTGTATAATGGGTGAGATGTACTACAGATACTGTATAACGGTTGAGATGTACTACAGATATCAATATCAAGGACCATGATCAAACTTATTTTTTTAATTTTTTTCAGAGAGTGAGTGAGTGAGTGAGTTGAGTGTTATGTTACCTGGCTGTAAGGTGGAGGAGAGCAGTGAGTGAACGTAGAGGGTGAACTGGGCTCTGATCCACTCGTCTCCTCCCTCCCAGCCCGTTCCGTCCAGGAACACATCCTCGCGGTTCTCCGTCACGTGTTTCACCAGGTAGTCGGCGAACCGCAGGTCGGCCGTGGACAGACTCAGCACCTTCCTCAGCTCCTGGTCCTGGATCAGGATACGAGCCTCCTCTATCTACACACACACGGACACACACGGACACACACGGACACACACACGGACACACACACGGACACACACACACACACACACACAATGATGTACTGTGAAATCATCAGCCGGTGATTGGTTTACTTTTGTGGGGACAGACAGACAGAAGGGACAGACCAACGCTGCTCTAAATTGACCATATTCACACGGTGGCCATTTTGCTCTTATGGGTGGGAAGTTGGGAACAGGGTGGAAAGGAATCCCATCCAAGTCAAGTCAAGTGTTCCTTTATTAATTCCCTTGGGGAAATTAAAGTGTCATAACAGCATGGGGGGTAAGATAGGTAGTAATACTAATAGAACATAGAACAAAGTGCAAGTAGTAATGATAATAGAGATAACAGTGGCAGTAGTGAACAGTAGTGAGTGGCAGGATTCAATCAGTAGTAATAGTAGTGATGATAGTGGGGGGGCGACAGTGGCTCAGCAGGTAGAGCAGTCGTCTGGCAATCCGGAGGTTCCCGGTTTCGATTCCCGCTCCTCCCGGGCAGCGTGTCCTTGTGTCCTTGAGCAAGACACTTAACCCCTAATTGCTCCCGATGAGCAGGTTGGCACCTTGCATGGTGGCCTCTGCCATCGGTGTGTGAATGTGTGAGTGAATGTGTGAGTGAATGGGTCAAATGTGAGTAACAAATTGTAAAGCGCTTTGGATAAAAGCGCTATATAAAAAAGCAGCCATTTACCATATACTTGGTCCAAACCGTAGTAACAAACTGCACCAGAGTCCGTGCAGCGTTTATTATAAGTTCACCAGTCGTTAGCTCTCCAGCAATTGGCAACAGTCTGTGCCCACGGTTGTGGAGCCTGATGGCTACTGGCACGAGAACTGGCCGAGGCGGTTTGTGGTGCGTTGTGGGGGGGATAAGTCTACGGCTGAATGGGCTCCTCATCCGGGCTGGCTCCCCATAGAGGGGGTGGGAGGGGTTTTCCAGTATAGCATCCAGCTACGTAATCCTGAGCATGACATGAGTCAGTCAGAGAAGAGCGCTATATAAATCCAATCCATTATTATTATTATTATGAGCAAAATGGCTGCCGCCGCGTGAATATGGCCAATGACAACAGGGGGTGATGAAAGACACAGGGTGAACTATACTAGAGCTGTATGCGACAGGGACATAACACAATAACACCACTCTGGAGAGGAAAGGATACTAGTATTGGATTGGGCTGATAACAGACAAAAACAGAGTACTGTTATTAAAAAGGATCTAAAGCCGTTAAAGAACACTAAAAACACAATTCCAAGAGCCACGTGTCAAATTCACAGCAAGGAGACTTTGATTAGTTTCCTCCTTAGAAGCGTGACGTACCTCTCTAATGGTGAAAATGAGATCCAGTTACCTCAAAATAAATAACAAGTCTAAAATCTATACTATTCAGTGGAAGTTGTGTCTTAACCCTTTTACTACCACACCACAGAAGGTTAACCCTTTCACCACCACACTACAGAAAGGGTTAACCTTCTGTAGTCTGGTAGTGAAAGGGTTAACCTTCTGTATTGTCGCAGTGAAAGGGTTAACCCTTTGTCATGTCGCAGTGAAAGGGTTAACCTTCTGTAGTGTGGTAGTGAAAGGTTAACCTTCTGTAGTGTGGTAGTGAAAGGTTAACCTTCTGTAGTGTAGTAGTGAAAGGTTAACCGCCTCTAGTGTGGTAGTGAAAGGTTAACCTTCTGTAGTGTAGTAGTGAAAGGTTAACCGCCTCTAGTGTGGTAGTGAAAGGTTAACCTTCTGTAGTGTGGTAGTGAAAGGTTAACCTTCTGTAGTGTGGTAGTGAAAGGTTAACCTTCTGTAGTGTGGTAGTGAAAGGTTAACCCTTCTGTAGTGTGGTAGTGAAAGGTTAACCTTCTGTAGTGTGGTAGTGAAAGGTTAACCTTCTGTAGTGTGGTAGTGAAAGGTTAACCTTCTGTAGTGTGGTAGTGAAAGGTTAACCGCCTGTAGTGTGGTAGTGAAAGGTTAACCGCCTGTAGTGTGGTAGTGAAAGGTTAACCCTTCTGTAGTGTGGTAGTGAAAGGTTAACCCTTCTGTAGTGTGGTAGTGAAAGGTTAACCGCCTCTAGTGTGGTAGTGAAAGGTTAACCCTTCTGTAGTGTGGTAGTGAAAGGTTAACCCTTCTGTAGTGTGGTAGTGAAAGGTTAACCGCCTGTAGTGTGGTAGTGAAAGGTTAACCGCCTCTAGTGTGGTAGTGAAAGGTTAACCGCCTGTAGTGTGGTAGTGAAAGGGTTAAACCACGTGGCACCGGTGCCTCCCGGGGCGATATACGTACGTCGACGACGGCGTCGCTCAGGTGCCTCTGTTGGCGGAAGAGGATGTTGGTCGCCCCGGCGACGAAGCCGCGCACCGTGACGTCGGAGAGGAGGTGGTGTTGCTGCAGGGCCATGTAGGGCAGGCACAGGTAACCCTGGTGACCAAGGGGCAAAGGACGCGGGTTATTATGACTTCTACACCTTAGATCTGGGTTACAGACAGACGACGAGTAGAAAGGAGAGGCCGTTTGCTTTGGAGCCGCTGGTCTTGGCGTGTCTATTCTATATCTAGTCTATATTTACCATGTCTATTCTAGTTATCTTTTTATTACTATTACTATTGTTTTATTGCACAATCGTAGTGGACATGGCCAACCGCATTTCAGGGAAAATATCCAACAAAGCATAGTAATCAACTCCACTTACCCTTCGGTCAGACATCTAGCCATCAATTCAACATTCGTTTTAGAGACCCGTCCTAAACTCTGGTCAACAGCCTCCTTATCGGTCTTTAGAAAGCAACTAAAAGGCCATTTAATTTCATCATGAATCATCAACTTATTAAGTTAGTCCTGTGTAGGCGGCTACGTGGCGTAGTGGGCAAGGCGCTCGCCACGAATGACGGAGACGCTGGGCTTGCCTGTTCGAGCCCAGCGCTCCACATTGCTTTCAGTTTAGCTGGTCGTTCATACTAATACACATTGGCCGTATTAGGGGGTGGGAAACTGATGGGTGGGGATCGGGCGTTGTGGACAGCGACTCCTACAGGTCGGTTGGTGCGCCTGCGCAGTAGAATCAGGAAGTGTCGGGGGCAGCGTGAGCCTCCCACACGTTACTCCTCGCCACTGAGAGATCGAGCTGCGCAGGTGAAAAGATGCGACTGCTGTTACCTCAAGTACCGGAGGGGACTTGTGCTATGTATGACTTAGTCCACATTTCAGCCGGCTTGTGGGAGGCAAGAAACAGCGTTCGTGACAGGGGAGGGTTGAATTGGATGATACGAAATTGGGATGGGAGAAAAATATAGAAAATGGGAGAAAAAGTGGATAAAAAAAAAAAAGTTAGTCCTGTGTAACAGTGTTACCAATATGGCTGGTTATTTTGTTCTTTTTCTTAATTATATTTTTCATATGTTATTCTCCTCTCCTTTGCCTTCTTGTACAGTACTTTCTTAATTTTTTTATCTTGTTATTGGCTCTTGTTGATGTGTTTTGAACATGATATGTATCCTTGTCTATCTTCCATTTTTCATTAGTGTTTGCCTCATGTCTCTGATCTTGTTTTGTGTTGACCTTTTTCTTGACCATGTTTACATGTACTGTATTACGTTCATATTTGATTATGGACATTGATGGGACGGGAGTGGAACTTTATACAAACCCTTTGGGCTTTGTTTCCCTCCTAGCACTGTTTTTAAATAATGTGCTAAATAAATAAACTAAACTAAACTAAAATCCACCCCAAAATAGAAGTCACATTATTAAGCTGAACGCCAGAAAGACCGGTCTCTAGTGATGACGATGTCATCAAGACACAAGTCCTGGAGCTAGTATAGTGAAACTCCTAGGACACTATGACAGTAACCATGGTGATTTCACTGGGCTATAGCTGCCGTGTCTGATTCAGAGCTGTACGCCCTACATTTAAATACAACTCATTTGGATATAGTAACTCAAAACAAAAATGCTATGAGCCCAGGAAACCTGCCATTCATTCATTCATTGTCAATGGACCAACACCAAAACGTGTCACTTGATGACATCACAAATCCAAGTCTTGACGCTCTGAATTCCAGCTTAGGGGAAACTGGCGGGGTGGGGGGGGGGAAAAATCGATACATAGTAGTATCGCGATACTTTGCGTGGCGATACTGTATCGATACAGGGACGCCAAGTATCGATATTAAATTATTCATACATTTTTGGAAATTGCATTGTTCATTTCAATACCTGTAATAGTACAGTAGTCCACACACACACGTGTGCATTCAGTTAAGTTGGAATATGACTGTAATACAAACAGTTCAGTTTGTCAGGTACATGCAACACAGATTACAGTGTTTACATCTTTCTGCTTGAGAAAATACCATGTTCTGCAATAAAAATTATTGAAGTGAGATGAACAGACTGAACTTTATTTTATTAGATAAAACATGTTGACAACGTTTTACTTTGCAGTTGAAAAAAGGTAATAAATCGCAATATATCGCAATATTAATATCGCAATACTCAGCATATCACAATATATTTTGTATCGCAATACTATCGTATTGTGAGGCCTCTGGTGATTCCCACCCCTAGAAACTGCCTTCTACATTTGTAGATATTGAACTGTCCATAAGAAATAGCACAATGTAAATTCTGTTTTAGGGTGGATATCTTTAAGCTTTTGAACGTTTGATAAGTGGGCGGTGAGATTATAGTGTACAGTACCCTCCTTGACTAATCATTCCAAGTGTTAACTTCTAAAATGTCCAAAGAAGATCTGTAGGGAGACAGTGTACCTTGCCGCGGTGAGCGAGTGAGTGAGTGGGTGGGTGAGTGAGTGAGTGAGTGAGTGAGTGAGTGAGTGAGTGAGTGAGTGAGTGAGTGAGTGAGTGAGTGAGTGAGTGAGTGAGTGGGTGAGTGAGTGAGTGAGTGAGTGAGTGAGTGAGTGAGTGAGTGAGTGAGTGAGTGGGTGGGTGAGTGAGTGAGTGAGTGAGTGAGCGAGCGAGCGAGTGAGTGGGTGGGTGAGTGGGTGAGTGGGTGAGTGAGCGAGTGAGTGAGCGGGTGGGTGAGTGGGTGAGTGAGTGAGTGAGTGAGTGAGTGAGTGAGTGAGTGAGTGAGTGAGTGAGTGAGTGAGTGAGCGAGCGAGCGAGCGAGTGGGTGGGTGAGTGAGTGGGTGAGTGGGTGAGTGAGCGAGTGAGTGAGTGGGTGGGTGAGTGGGTGAGTGAGTGAGTGAGTGAGTGAGTGAGTGAGTGAGTGAGTGAGCGGGTGAGTGAGCGGGTGGGTGAGTGAGTGAGTGGGTGGGTGAGTGGGTGAGTGAGTGATTGAGTGGATGGGTGGGTGGGTGAGCGAGTGAGTGGGTGGGTGAGTGAGTGAGTGAGTGAGTGGGTGGGTGAGTGAGTGAGCAGGTGAGTGAGCGAGCGAGCGAGCGAGTGAGTGAGTGAGTGAGTGGGTGAGTGAGTGATTGAGTGGATGGGTGGGTGGGTGAGCGAGTGAGTGGGTGGGTGAGTGAGTGAGTGAGTGAGTGAGTGAGTGAGTGAGTGGGTGGGTGAGTGAGTGAGCAGGTGAGTGAGCGAGCGAGCGAGCGAGTGAGTGAGTGAGTGAGTGAGTGAGTGAGTGAGCGAGTGAGCGAGTGAGCGAGTGAGCGAGTGAGTCAGTGAGCGAGCGAGCGAGCGAGCGAGCGAGTGAGCGAGTGAGTGAGTGAGTGAGTGAGTGAGTGAGTGAGTGAGTGAGTGAGTGAGTGAGTGAGTGAGTGAGTGAGTGAGCGAGTGGGTGAGTTTCAGTCTGGTGAGAGCTACCTTAGTGAAGACGGCGAGGGGCATGCCGTACTGGTCCTCCTCCAGCCCCGACACCAGGCCCTGGGTGACGGCGCCCCCCTGGCCCCCTGCCGACTGGGGCTGCACGGTGATGGGGACCCCCGGCTCCGGGTCGAAGGGCTCCGGGGGCTCCGGCACCGCGTCCCCCCTCCCTTCCGCCGGCTCTTTGGGGGGGGGGCCGCCGCCGCCGCCGTCCTCCAGCACGCTGGGGTCCAGCGTCTCCCAGTCGCTCT
Organism: Notolepis coatsorum; assembly: GCF_963971535.1. Taxonomy (NCBI): domain Eukaryota; kingdom Metazoa; phylum Chordata; class Actinopteri; order Aulopiformes; family Paralepididae; genus Notolepis; species Notolepis coatsorum. The sequence continues at coordinate 16,712,185 of NC_140176.1, forward strand.
CTGACGACTCCGGGGAGGGGCGGGACGGGGGCTTGAGGAGGTGGTGGTGGTGGTTGTCCCCCTCGGCGCCTGTGGGAGGAGCGTCCCCTTTCCCCCGCGGGGGGGTCGCCTCCTCCTCCTCCTCCTCCCCCACCAGCTCCATGGTGGCGTTGGCAATGTCGGTGACGGAGACGGAGACGAACTCCTCGGTGCCCAGGGCGCTCTCCACCAGGCTAGGCTCCTCCGACGTGCTGCTCTGTGGCCGGTAGTGCGACGAGTCCATCAGGCCGTGTTCGATCATACCTGGAGGGGCACAGGCGACGCCGTGAGAACACCGTTACAAACACAAACAATCACGCTTCTGTTTGGGGGGGAACTGTACATGAGCCATTTTGTTATTTAAATGTTATATTGTATAATATCTACATCCTGTTATCTGCACTGCACACTTTTTAGAACTGTACATATAGTCTTCTTTATTTTTGTCATTTTATCTTATTTTATTCTTATTCTATGCTAATTTTATTGTATTTATTTTATTGGAAGCTGCTATGGTCGAGGGACCGCAACTAATTTTATTTGACTCTTTCTTGCTGTAAGTTACTGAAGATACGTGACAATAAAGGAATCTGAAACAAACAACGGTTGACTTACAGAATAAAGATTTACAACAACAACAACAACAACAACAAAGAACTGCTGCTGACCTGGAAAGAGTGATAAAACGGACATGAGAGCTCCTACTAGTCTGTTGACAGGAGACACATAATACAGGACCTGGGGAGGTGGGCAAGAACACACACACACACACACTGTGAGGTCATTTGTCTTGAGGTATTTATCTGTTGGAGAAGGCATGCGTCGTAGACTCGTATTTTTTTAGTTTAAAAATCATACCTTCTTCTCCAGCAGAATAAGTTTGAAGAGAATGAGAACCTGTGGGAGGAAAAGAGAGCGGAGAATTGTTCAGATTCCAGAAATCAGGTCAACAGACATCTTAAGTGATCGTTAAGTGAGCTCCCAGACTGTGCAGAATCAATAATACTATACTCATTTCAAACATTACTCGTTTGTGGCATTATTTTTCTGTTACCTTGTGTCGAAAGTGCAGTATTAAATCTCTGGGCGATAGACCTAGAGGGAGAAAGTGGACATCGGGAATGTGGTTATTTGCGCCAAAGAAAATGCCCTGAACTTCGATCCCATGAAAATATAACGCTCGCATTACAACATGGCAGAGATGGGTGAGTCACGAGCATGTTTCAAATCTTATTCAAAGTCACAAGCATGTTTCAAGTCTTATTCAAGTCACAAGCATGTTTCACGTCTTAACCTTCAATTGTTCACTGTTACTTGCCATTATTACTTCTTCATTTTACTCCAGGAGGGTGTATTCCAGCTGTGAGCTGGTGACTGCACTCCTCAGCCAAGCTCATTTAACCTACATGTACTTTGTACTATGCGTTTCACTATTAAACCTATGTTGATCATGAAGATCCGTCTACAACCATAATTGATGAGTCTGGTTACACCACAATGATCATGGCAGATTTTAAATCTTTATCTAAGACCTTTTGAATGCCGAGATATATACCCACAACACTAAACTAAACTAAACAGTTTCCCATTTTGTATTTATTATGCAGCACGTGTCAGGTTTGGGGTGATCCCCCTTTGGTTACCCATATAGGTTTTGTCCATAAATCATGTCATTTGTCAGCTCTGAGCCCCGCCCCATGAAAGGATATCATGAAAGGACTTCAGTTACTGCTGTTAAGCTCATGGTCGACAAAAACAATAATTGCAATCAAGTGTCAGGGATTTCCAATTGAGCGCTATTATGAACCCAGCAAGCACACAAGGGACTGCTGCTGTTCATTTGATATACTATGTCTATCTGTGCTTGTTAATGTTGAACATAAATTAACCACACGGTCAACCTCACAAACCACCTACATCTACATGTTGAAACTGAGAGGTTCACACTTCCCTAGGGATGGGAATTGATCAGATTTTATCGATACGATTCCATTATCGATTCTGCTTATCGATTCGATTCCCTTATCGATTCCTGATACATTTATAATTTAAATAAATAAATTAGAAATGCAACAGAACTAAGCTGGTTAGAATAACAACATGCAACTTGATATTTCTGATTGTCATTTATTGTTGAGCCCCCACCAAAATGGTCGCAATTTCGAGCCCTTACAAATTGTGTGACTCTGTGACACTCGTTCACCTTTCCCTGAGTCAGTTTACCCCGCTGTGCTAGCGTGAAAGGATTTTCCTGAGGTGCGCGAGAACCACTAGCTACAGCCTCAGTCTATTGTGATCATCTAAAATGGATGAAATGGGAGAATATTTATACAGTGAAAGCATTCGTTTTCATTTAGATTTTCCTAGTCAAGGAATCAAATAGTCTGCTATGGCTGCATGTGTGGCGCTAATGTTATTGTTTTAAAATGCGCAACTGTCGGAAAAACATGGCATCGATAAGAGGAATCGATAGTCACAGAGGCATGCGATTCCAGGAATCTGACAATTAGGAACCGATTCCCATCCCTACACTTCCCCCTACTAGAAAACCCCTGAGCTTTATCTGAGAACGGCATCAGCTACATTCTCACATACTGCACTGTGGTAAGGGGCTTCAGGGCAAGATAAAGATTACACATTTTGTGAAGTAAGCAAATAGGAGTTCTATGGAAATCAAGGTGCAGTTCTGTGAAAAGCTAGGCTGAACTAGCACCTTGCCTCTTCAAGTCAATAGAGGCCTTGCGCAGCATGTTTGTGTAGTTCACTTCCTTCCTGAATGGCTGCCTGTAACCATCAGTAACCACTTTCAAAAGAAAATGCCTAATTTCTGTGCAGTGGTAGAGTAGGTAAAACACCGGAAAAGCATGATATTACTGTTCCACTGTGAGCCGTTTACAAAATCCAGTAATTATTTATGTTTTTATTATGTAATTATTATGTTTTGTTGATATACAGCATCTCTCATATAACACATAGCAACCATTGTTTTGCACAGTGGTTCTCAACTGGTCTAGCCTCGGGACCCAACATTTTCCTTAGTCATTAAGTCGCGACCCAAAATGTTTAACCACTATGATTTATGTAAAAAAAAAAGATTGCAGTAATAAGCAATCTTTCAAAACATGAAATAAACACAAAAAAGTGCAACAAAAGTGCAACTATTGCTAAAAACCCAATGAAATAAAAGAATAATAAATAATATATGCTTCTTAGCAGATTTCTTAGCTTAACATAACAGACCTAAATTTGGGGGAACTAATGGGATAACTGGGGTTGCAACAAAAGTGCAACTAGGGCTAAAAACCCAATGAAATTAAATAATAATAATAAATAATTATGCTTCTTAGACTTCTTAGCTTAACATAACAGACCTAAGTTTGGGGGAACTAATGGGATAACTGGGGTTGCAACAAAAGTGCAACTAGGGCTAAAAACCCAATGAAATTAAATAATAATAATAAATAATTATGCTTCTTAGCAGACTTCTTAGCTTAACATAACAGACCTAAGTTTGGGGGAACTAATGGGATAACTGGGGTTGCAACAAAAGTGCAACTAAGGGCTAAAAACACAATGAAATAAAATAATAATAATAATAAATAATATATCCTTCTTAGCAGAATTCTTAGCTTAACATGCAGGGGACTAATGGGATAACTGGGGATGATGTTTGCTCCTGACAAGAGTCTCAAAGTCTGGGGTGATTGTAGACAAAGCAACTCTGAGGTCATGCTCAATGTCCAATCTGTTCCTCCGCTTTGTCTTCAGCTGGACCAGAGCTGAGAAGCCACTTTCACAAAGATAGGTAGTGAAAAAAAAAAGTAAAAAAAAAAAAAAAAACATTTTTTTTTACACACACATCCGCGACCCACTCAAAATGGCCCCGCGACCCACTTTTGGGTCGCGACCCACCAGTTGAGAAACACTGGTTTTGCACATAGAAAACATCGTCTCTTCCATTGCCATGTACAAAACAATTGTTGCCATGTTGGAAGAACTACACAAACATTCTGTGCAAGGCCTCCATCATCTCCGCCAAACCTACACGCCTTCCATCTCTATTATTGAGACCAGCACAAACACAAGCTATACCTGTCAAAATGTATATATACACACAAGTTACACAACACAACACAAACGCCTCGTCTCGGTCAGAGCTGACAGGCTCTAATCCAGGACAAGAAAGAGGGCAGGGGAAGTGGTAAAGGAATGTCCTTCTGGTTCAGAGAAGTGTTTCCGTCAGCTCTGACCAAGCGCGGGTGTCGTTGACGTGCTTCACATCACTCGCAGGTTGATGATGGAATGGTGGTTTTGTTTTACCCAGGTAGACTTGCGACCCCTCCAGACTAGACCCCCTCAGAGAGCTGTTCATGTGTTCGTACAGTTCCTGTGGAAACGGGGAACGCAACAAAGTAAGACATGGTGACAATTCACAAAGTGATATATAGTCAGGCAAGAGACTCAGCTTCTCCCCCCCCGGCCATCAGAACACTGATCTCTCCACACACACACACACACACACATCCTCACTTACTCTCACACACCCCACGCAAATACACTACAAAAAGGTAACTTTAAAAACAGATCTGTATATTTGTATATTATTGTATATATTACTCATTGCCTTTATTCTTAAGCTTAGCATTGTATTTTATTCGTATTACTTATTTTTTTTATCATGTCTACTCTATTTTATTATTTGTATTTTTGCACAATCGAGGCGAGCATGGCCACCTACATTTCACTGCATGTCTTGTGTATGTATGTGACAAATAGAACTCTTGAATCTTGAATCTTGAAGTGATCTCAGTTTGGAACACGAGAGATACAAATCAACTCTCACCTTTAAAATGGATATCTGGGAGAAGTCTTTCTCCTCGAAGTAGGCGTGTGTGATGAGCTGTAGTTTTGCTTGGAGAAGCCCAAACAGAGGCTGAAAATGAAAGCAAACACTTCAGTACACCGACCACAAGCTGCCGATAGTCCGGTTTTCTGGTTTTCAATGCAGGGCCCAGACAACACCGGCCAGCGCCAATTCATTACTCCCGTCAGAAATGTAAATGGTAAACGGCTGCATTTATATAGCAGCTTTTATCCAAAGCGCTTTACAATTTGTTCCTCACATTTTACCCATTCAATCACACATTCACACACCGACGGCATGAATGCAAGGTGCCAACCTGCTCATCGGGAGCAATTAGGGGTTAAGTGTCTTGCTCAAGGACACTTCGACACGCTGCCCGGGAGGAGTGGGAATCGAATCGGAAATCTCCGGATTACCAAACGACTGCTCTACCTCCTGAGCCACTGTCGCCCCCCCCAAATGTCTCCCAAAACAATGTTTCTGTGAATCTTTTTGTATCTCATTGCCAAGAGAAATAATTTTGACATCTGTGGAAGTAAACAAATTGAAGGAGTTCATTCCGGTATAGAAATAACACATTACCTAATCTTCAGCGTTTCGATATTAAATGTAATAATAAATTAGCACACCTGTTAAAAAGCTCACAGTTTTGCAAGCAGAAGTAAGATAAGTCTAAGCTAGCGAATTACATCAGTGATATTCCATAACAAGTTTCACTTCCGTGCACACAACCACTTTGCAAGATTCGGTTATCTTTTATATATGAACGCCGGCTATCTCATCTCATTCGTCACACGCTCAGCTGGCTTGGCCGTGGTGAAGCCTACTCTGACTCGCTGTGGAGGAGTGGCGACCGTGTTTGTTTACAGAGCTTGGGGCAGAAATAGCAACATTGGGTCTGGGGAGAGAGGCGGTTGAGACAGAGGGTCAATAGTGCAGAGTCAGACAGACACTAATTAACAACTATACACTTTCACTGCCCGGGCTGCGCTCAACACATTCACTCTTCTCTGGAAACAGTGACACAGACAGTTAACCCCCTTGTGTCTGATAAGGACAAAATTGAATTTTGTCCTTTGAGATTCTTATTTTTCTTATAACTTTGCAGTGGTTATGTTGTAGCCAAGATATGTGGCAAAGGTGTGTATCTTTGAGCCCTGATCATAACGACCAAATATTCAATTAATTTTAGAATTGTAAGCCTTTAAATGCCCGTGTTTTGTGATGGCACAAAACTTTTTCTATTTTCAATATATCAAATGCAATTCTTCTGAGGGGGATTATTACAGGCTAGCATGTGTCAATGATTAGGATTTTTTTTTTTGTAATGTCAGATTTAACAACAACTCTTTTCAGAAAAATGGCAGTATTTTATTTTTAATCTAAAAGAGTTGTTTCCGACATTACAAAAAAAAGATCCATCAAAATGTGTTGTTGCTAATCATTGACACATGCTAGCCTGTAATAACCCCCCCCCCCAGGAAAATCCACTTTGCATTTGATATATTGAAAACATTTTATTATTTTTTTTTTTTTAACAATAATTTGCACAAACACTGCCATTTAAAGGATTATTTGAATATTTGGTGGTTATGATCAGGGCTGAAGTTGAATACAATTTATTTCAACATATAATATTTGTATGGCCTATTTGAAGAGGACAATTTAGTTTTCAGACACAAGGGTTAAAGATGTTGTTGCGCTGTCATCTGAATGGTGACATTCAAATTCTCACACCCATCCATCCAAAGATGCAATCTGGATAGAATATTTGGCTTGTGTATTTTTCACAGTGGAGGAGGTGTTCACAGTGTATGAGTTATCTCTATGTACTCCAGATCAGAGCTGATATACTAATGACTATTTAAGTAATCGATTCATCCCAACAATTATTTTATTGACTAATTAGATTTAAAAAAAGTTTTATTTTTTTAAGTATCGTCATTATATATAGCACACATACAGTACAACGAAAACAGTAATGTAACAGTAAAGTGCAATAGCAATATATCATGTACAAGTGATTCAACTGGAGTATATATATAAATGAGTACTACTGAGTAATAATGCTAATCAGATGTATGTAGAGTGTTATAGTATCATGTGTCTAATCACTCGATTAATCGTGACACCCCTACTCCAGATTGTAAACCCCCCCCTCCCCACCCTCTCTCTCTCTCATTCCTCAGCACGAACCGTCCAGTGCAGTCGGCGTCCTGTCACTGTGGATTATAGGAGATCTCTCCTGAACCCCAGGTTTTACAGTGGGCGCGCTCAGAAGTCGCCTCTTTCCAAGATGCCCCGCCCCCTCCCCGCGCCCGCCAGCGCTGCACCGTCCACTGACATCAGATCACTGTAACATCCTACGGCACACGTCACGTCACGTCGCCCGGCCCGCGCCATCCCTCGGCATCTCCCTAGAGATCGTCATGTGTGACCTTTGACCTATTCGCCGCATAGTGGAGTCGAGTCTCCAGTGAGTTCTCTTTGTTGCTTCACTGGAGGAGAGGGAGTTGCTTTAGGATGGTCCCACTAATAAGCTTAGGAATGTGAGGAGGAGGTGAAGACAACGCGGGGAATCTTAAAAAGGAACACGCCAACATTATGGGAAATGCGCTTACCGTCTTCTTCAGAGTCAGACAAGAAGATGGATACCAGCGGCTAAGTGGCGCAGTGGGCAAGGCGCTCGCCACTAACGGAGGAGACGCTGGGTTCGAGCCCAGCTCTCGGCGTTGCTACCAGCTTGGCTGGTCGTTCATACTAACACAATTGGCAGTGTTAGGGGGTGGGAAAGCGGGTGGGTGGGGATTGGACGTTGTGGACGGTGACTCCTACAGGTCGGTTGGTGCGCCTGTACAGCAGAATCAGGAAGCATCGGGGGCAGCGTGAGCCTCCCACGCGTTACTCCTCGCCACTGAGAGATCGTGCTGTACAGGTGAAAAAGATGCGACAGCTGCCTCCTCGTGTACCGGAGGGGACACGTGATGCAAGGCTTGGTCCACACTGCAGCCGACCAGTGGGAGGCATAGTCTAGCAACGTTCGAGACAGGGGAGGGGAGAATTGAAGGGAGAATTGGCGAGGCGAAATTGGGATGGGAGAATAGAAAAATAAGGAGAAAAAGTGGATAAAAAAAAAATAAGATGGATACCAATGTCCTCTCTGTGTGTTCAGTAGAAGGTTATCTGGCAGCGGCTGCAAGCTAGCCTAGCACAGCACAAAATAATGGAAGCGGATACGGACCAGCTAGCCTAACTGTTGGCCAAAAATACCTCTCCCTGAGTTTTAAGCTAGGCTAGCTGGTCCGTATCCACTTCCATTGATTTGTGCTAAACTAGGCTAGCTTGCAGCGGGATAGCTTTCTACTGAACACACAGGAGAGGAAATTGGTATCCATCATCCGATAATGTTGGCGTGTTCCTTTACAATGCCGATTTATTTTGCACATAATCTCACACACATCCAAAAACTGTTTTGCACACAGTTTGACAGTAGTTGAGAGTAAATGGCCACCAGTGACTACCTCACCAACGGACCACGGTACGTCCGACTGCAGGGCAGCGAGTCAGATGTGCTGGCATGCAACACCGGTGCCCCCCCCCCCCCCCCCCCCCCCAGGGAACTGTGCTGTCACCCTTCCTGTTCACCCTCTACACCTCCGACTTCAGCCACAACACGAGCATGTGCCACCTACAGAGGTTCTCCGACGACTCCTCCATCGTCAGTTACATCACGGACGACAACGTGGATGAGTACATGAGTACAGAGCCCTGGTGCTGATGGAGAGCTCCGTAGGGATGAGTACAGGGCCCTGGTGCTGATGGAGAGCTCCGTAGGGATGAGTACAGAGCCCTGGTGGAGAGCTTCGTAGGGATGAGTACAGGGCCCTGGTGGAGAGCTTCGTAGGGATGAGTACAGGGCCCTGGTGGAGAGCTTCGTAGGGATGAGTACAGGGCCCTGGTGGAGAGCTTCGTAGGGATGAGTACAGAGCCCTGGTGGAGAGCTTCGTAGGGATGAGTACAGGGCCCTGGTGGAGAGCTTCGTAGGGATGAGTACAGAGCCCTGGTGGAGAGCTTCGTAGGGATGCGTACAGGGCCCTGGTGGAGAGCTTCGTAGGGATGAGTACAGGGCCCTGGTGGAGAGCTTCGTAGGGATGAGTACAGAGCCCTGGTGGAGAGCTTCGTAGGGATGAGTACAGGGCCCTGGTGGAGAGCTTCGTAGGGATGCGTACAGGGCCCTGGTGGAGAGCTTCGTAGGGATGAGTACAGAGCCCTGGTGGAGAGCTTCGTAGGGATGAGTACAGGGCCCTGGTGGAGAGCTTCGTAGGGATGAGTACAGAGCCCTGGTGGAGAGCTTCGTAGGGTGGTGCGACAGCAACCACCTTCAACTCAACACCCGCAAGACCAAGGAGCTGGTGGTGGACTTCAGGCAAGAGGAGGCCCCCCACTCCCATCACTATCCGAGGGGAGGATGTGGAGATGGTGGAGACCTACAAGTTGGAGCACACTTGAACAGTCGACTGGACTGTTCACCAAGGCCCTTTACAGGAAGGGACAAAGCTGACTGTTCTTCCTGAGGAGACTCGGTTCTTTCAACGTGTGCAGTCGGCTACTGCAGTCTGTGGTTGCCATTGTCCTCTTCTTCACCTTTGTATGCTGGGGGGGGGGGGGGGGGGTAACATCAACTCAAGAGACACTAACAAGCTGGTGAGGAAGGCTAGCTCCGTAGTGGGAGTCAAACTAGAGGTGGTGGCCGGGCGGAGAACAAGGAAAAAGCTGGATGCTATACTGGAAAACCCTTCTCACCCCCATGAGGAGCTAGCCAAGATAAGGAGCATGTTCAGCCATAGACTACTAGTCACCCCACGACACACCACCAGTAGCCAGTAGCCATCAGGCTCCACAACTGTAGGCATTGAAGGAGGCAATTTCCACCCTACATTGTGGGGAGCGCTTTGAGTGTCTAGAAAAGCGCTATATAAATGTAATGAATTATTATTATTATTATTATTATTGACTGCTGGCAATTGCTGGAGAGCTAATGGCTGGGGAACTTGAGAACTGTTAGGACTATCTGACTCTTAATAATAAACACTGCACAGACGGTTTGGACCATGTATACAATCATCACTATTACTACTGTGATTGAATCCTGCCACTCACTACTGTTCACTACTACTACTGTTATCATTACTACTTTGCTCTATGTTCTATTATTATATTATTACTACCTATCCTACCTGGTCTAAGTGCCCCGTAACCTTTCTGAGAATGTAACAGCCACTTCAACCACCACCCCGACTGACTGACTGACTGACTCACCACTCGACTGAGGACACAAACACTCTTCTGGACCGTCTCTCTGGTGACATCAGCCTGCCGTACCTTCAGGGCCTGGAAAGAGAAAAACACACACACACACACGTTGTGGGGACAATGTGTGACTTAACTGCTCGTACTACTGCTGGCCTTATTGTCTTTTGATATCCTCAATCTGGTTGTCATTACATTTCCCCTACTGCTGTCACAAACCACTATGCCGACTGTATTTCATGTCCAAAACAAATTCACTTTAAAATCCTTTGTTTTTCCACCAAGGAACTGCATACAGTACAGTGAGCTCCATACAGATTTTGACAGTGAATCACAGTTTGATTTTTCTTTGGCTCCATTCTCATTACTACATTACTTCTTTGTAGGGGTGTAACGGTACACAAAAACCACGGTACGGTACATACCTCGGTTTTGAAGTCAAGGTTCGGTACGGGTTTTCGGTACAGTGGGGGAAAGTTTGGCTTTCTATGTTCCACTCAGGGGTGATGTAGTGTGCAGTAACTAATTGTTCTAACGAATATTCTATATTGAAATTAATAATAGACTTGTAAAAAAATTATAATAATTATATTAGATTGTGAAAAAAACAGCCCCCGGTGGGCGGTCGTTAGTGGTTAACATACCGTTGTACTTGTATTAGTTCGGTACACTACACAGCCGTTCGGTACGGTACACACTGAAACGGTTCGGTTCGGTATGGATACGTGTACCTTTACACCCCTACTTCTTTGTGAGGTGAAATTGTGACAATCTGCACTTTTAACTTCATGGTGATAAGTGTCACGTCTAACATTGCCATTAAAATGATGTCATTAATCCTTGGGCAATATTAAAAAAAATTAACAATTAAGAGGAGGGGCTGGGAGACCCCAGAGAGCGTTGCCTTCCTTTATGAAGCAAGGTGACGCAGGGCAGTGGTGGCTTAATTCATACCTAGGACCCCCAAATTGATACACAATAGGCTGTGGACCCCTGATTGGTAAGATCTTGTCCTACTAGGGACCCCCATTTGAGAAAATGTTAGTTGTTACATGTGGTTTAGTGCAGAATTCCATAACCGTCTGCACTGTAGGTGCTGAGGGAGTGACACCTATGATCAGAAATAGTCATTCTTATAAGTTGGGCTAATTTATAGTCAACATTAAATAAATAGTGAAATTAAACTATTTCCCAATATTTCTGGGGACCCTCTGATACCACCCCCCCCCCCCCCCCCCCCCCCACGCTGAGAGCCACTGACAATGAGCACTGACCTTAGCTTCTATTAGATGATAACAGGACACACACACTGACCTTAGCTTCTATTAGATGATAACAGGACACACACACACTGACCTTAGCTTCCATTAGACAATAACAGGACACACACACACTGACCTTAGCTTCTATTAGACGATAACAGGACACACACACACTGACCTTAGCTTCCATTAGATGATAACAGGACACACACACAGACCTTAGCTTCTATTAGATGATAACAGGACACACACACACTGACCTTAGCTTCTATTAGATGATAACAGGACACACACACACTGACCTTAGCTTCTATTAGATGATAACAGGACACACACACACTGACCTTAGCTTCCATTACTTCTAATTTTACTATGTTATTTTATTTCATACTTATCTTGTCTTGCACAGTCTCTGGAGCGCAACAGTAAGAAGCATTTTGTATAAAAGTATTCTGTACTTCTGTATGACAACTATTAAAGAAACTTGAAACTTGAACTTGAAACACACACACTGACCTTAGCTTCTATTAGATGATAACAGGACACACACACACTGACCTTAGCTTCTATTAAGACGATAACAGGACACACACACACACACTGACCTTAGCTTCTATTTGACGATAACAGGACACTCCATACACACACTTCATGTCATCACTCAGAGGGGGGAGGTGAAAGTAGACGGTGTCTGCAAAACAACAACAACAACAACAACACTGTGAATGGAACGCTCGCTCCTCGGGGGAGATTGACAAGTTCAGCTAGAAACACCATCCTTGTTGTGATGGAGGCCTGATTCCAAACTTGTTCCAGACCCTTCATCTGTTGCCTCCATTTGAAGATGTTTGGCTGATGTTGCATATGGATGTATACTGATGGTGTCTGGGCAATATGCCTTGGCTCACTCGGTATGAAGACTAGTCACTACTTCAAGGCTTACACCAATAACAACACCAGACACACCACGGTAGAAGGTTTATTAAGCTAAATCGAATAGGTGAACACATGCAAAGCACATGCCAGGGACATCTATGTGGCATGGATGCATTCTGAGGGGGCCACGCGGTCCGGCCTCTTAACACTTTGAATGCCCAAAACGACATAACTCGTTTTATCAGCCCCCCCATTGAGTGCCCACGACGACAAATATCGTTTTATTTTTTTATTAGCGATCTGAATTCATATTTCATCAACCGAGTCTACCGTTGGGAAACCAGCCCCGCCAGGCGCTCAGATGTGAAAAAAGCGCCCCCTATCGTCTCTCAGATGGTAATGCACCCTTTTGGAATGGACTCAATGAAAATGGACGAGAAAAAAAAAAACTCCGGAATCCACATTTTACTTCTCACGCATGTAACGAGAGCCGATCGGATTCATTGTGGACCATCAGAACAGCGTGTAATATGTCTTTACAGTACGTAGCATTGGATCAATAAAAGGATAGATTTTTGGAATGGCGATCAGGAATTGGAATAATCTTTTTGGATACCATCTGATCTCAGGTAAGGAATCTATTTTACCAGTCTTAGGATAATCAGACATGTTTTCACGGAGATATAAGCTTTTCCCCTGTTTGGCCATGCGAGCGATCAGGAAATAAGAGAATCGATTTTCAGCTCGCGGCACCAGCATGCATACGTACACATATACTATCGATAATCTAGCGTTTATTTGAAAACGATTCATAAATAGGCCGAAAGATTACAACGTTCTAGAATATTCCAGTACAGGGCGTTTATCACGGAATATTTTTATTTTACGTGAAAACGAGGGCTTTTCAAAATGCTATAAAACGGAAATTAACCGATAAAAAAACAATCCGCTTCGACAATGTTGACTGGAAAATGAGTCATTGATAAGCGACGGGCAGATTAGACACATAGCCATAATTTAAAACATAGATTAGGCGATATTAACGTTAACATTGAAGTGGTTGATGGGCATTCAAGGGGGTAAAAAGGAAAACACGGCTGGCTCTAAAAGTGTTAAAGGAACACGACAACATTTGGGAAATTAGCTTACAGTCTTCTCCAGGGAGAGACAAGAAGATAGATACCAGTTTCCTCTCTGTGCGTTCAGTAGAAAGCTATCTGGCTGCACGTTAGCCTAGCTTAGCACAATGAAGGAAGCAGACAGTGCCGGTTAGCCTTCGGGAGAGGTGTTAGTTGAACAATGCCTAGGCTAACCGGCACTGTCCGCTTCCATTCATTGTGCTAAGCTAGGCTAAGGTGCAGCCAGATAAGATAAGATAAGATATTCCTTTATTGATCCCCTTGGGGAAATTCAGGGACAGATAGCTTTCTACTGAACGCACAGAGAGGAAACTGGTATCTATCTACTTGTCTCTCTCTGGAGAAGACAGTAAGCTAATTTCCCAAAATGTTGGCGTGTTCCTTTAATGCTCCAGAAGTGTGAAGCTTGGAAAGGTAAAGGGAGGATGCTTCGGACAGCCTCCGAACGGTTGTGAGTGCACGCTCTATAACGGTGCTGTCCAGCCTCCGAGCATGAGAGACCTCAGATTCAGATGACTTCAATCGCCATATTATGTTTATAAAAAACACATAGGAACGTGATACAGCGTTTACAGTACAGTGCATACACTTTTTTCAGATCAAATGTTTGCAAAACAGGACAAAACAGTATTACAACGAGACAAGACAATAAAGTGCAATGGCTAATCATCTGGTAAAATAGGGTTTACAATTCCAATCCTAGCAGCTCCCCATAGTGAGGGGGGGGGGGGGGAGCAGGGGGACACCTGACTCATTAACTAGGCGAGCTGCTGAGGGAAAGAAACTGAGTCTGTGGCGGGTTTTCAGTGTCTTGGGCAGCCGTGGGGAAGCATGGTGAAAAGGTCGTGACCCGGGTGGGGGCGGGGTCTGTTGTGAGTGTGCGTGTGGGGAGCTGAGCTCAACCGTCACTTCCCTCGGACAAACAAAGTTTGAGAGAGGTCCGTTGAACACACTATATGCACGCCGCAGTGTGCTCTTAAAAAAAGTTACGGGGAATGGCGTGAAGAGGGAATACTCTGTGTACATCGCTGGTGATCGCTTTCCTCCTGAAGTGTTGTTATTCAAACTCAAATTCCCCGTGACACCAGATCACAGTGTGTGAAGTGACAGTGGGATCTACACAAGCCATGGAAAACATTCAGTCATTAGTGTCATTATTGTTCAATTACCAAACCTTTCAAGACCTCAATTATACATTTAATAATTTCCCCTCCTCCAGCAGATTCTCATTATTCCACATTTTATTCAATACATTTGTTTACGTTATTATTATAATATTTATTAACACTATTTGCATCCCTTACTCAACACGAGCCCATAAATCAAACCCTGGACTGACTGATAGTAGTTGTGTTTTCAACAGCAAGATAAAAAAAAAGGAGGAAGCGAGGTTCCTACACAGTCAGCAGTGAGCAGGGCCCCCGGCTGAACGCTTCTCTGTGGCAGCATCACGGCCAACCCCCAGAGCCATCAATATCCATCCTGTCTGAAGGAAGGGGGGTGGGGGGGTGGGGGGGGTGGAGAGGGCTAGGGAGGCCAGCGAGCGACCATAATGGCAGAGTGGTTTCCAATGCGGTTAAAGTCTCCTCTTCTAACTGCTACAGCACTGCGACCACCAGGGTTAAGATTGCGGATGACGGGTCACCGAGAGCGGTTGTGCAGTAGTAGCCTCTCACTGAGAGCGGTTATACAGTAGTAGCCGCTCACTGAGAGAGGTTATACAGTAGTAGCCGCTCACTGAGAGAGGTTATACATTAGTAGCCGCTCACTGAGAGCGGTTATACAGTAGTAGCCTCTCACTGAGAGTGGTTATACAGTAGTAGCGTCTCACTGAGAGCGGTTATACAGTAGTAGCCTCTCACTGAGAGCGGTTATACAGTAGTAGCCTCTCACTGAGAGCGGTTATACAGTAGTAGCCTCTCACTGAGAGTGGTTATACAGTAGTAGCCTCTCACTGAGAGTGGTTATACATTAGTAGCCGCTCACTGAGAGAGGTTATACATTAGTAGCCGCTCACTGAGAGTGGTTATACAGTAGTAGCGTCTCACTGAGAGCGGTTATACAGTAGTAGCCTCTCACTGAGAGCGGTTATACAGTAGTAGCCTCTCACAGAGAGCGGTTATACAGTAGTAGCCTCTCACTGAGAGCGGTTATACAGTAGTAGCCTCTCACAGAGAGCGGTTATACAGTAGTAGCCTCTCACAGAGAGCGGTTATACAGTAGTAGCCTCTCACTGAGAGCGGTTATACAGTAGTAGCCTCTCACAGAGAGCGGTTATACAGTAGTAGCCTCTCACTGAGAGCGGTTATACAGTAGTAGCCTCTCACTGAGAGCGGTTATACAGTAGTAGCCTCTCACAGAGAGCGGTTATACAGTAGTAGCCTCTCACTGAGAGCGGTTATACAGTAGTAGCCTCTCACTGAGAGCGGTTATACAGTAGTAGCCTCTCACAGAGAGCGGTTATACAGTAGTAGCCTCTCACTGAGAGCGGTTATACAGTAGTAGCCTCTCACTGAGAGCGGTTATACAGTAGTAGCCTCTCAGGAGACAGAGCGGTTATGCAGTAGTAGCCTCTCACTGAGAGCGGTTATGCAGTAGTAGCCTCTCAGGAGACAGAGCGGTTATGCAGTAGTAGCCTCTCACTGAGAGCGGTTATACTGTAGTAGCCTCTCACAGAGAGCGGTTATACAGTAGTAGCCTCTCACAGAGAGCGGTTATGCAGTAGTAGCCTCTCACAGAGCGGTTATGCAGTAGTAGCCTCTCAGACAGCTGGGTGCTGGACCCTGGCTAACCAACACAGGGACATCTGAAAACCGCCACAGCTGCAGTGTGTTTGTGTGGCACAATTATTTTTTAAACACCGCACTGCAGAGGGAAGCAGTCACTTCAAGTTATTTTAAATCAGCCAAAACCCTGCTGTGGCAAAGCACAAACACACACACAGTGGATCTAGCTGCATCAAACAGGATGTTTCTTCCCAGCACGGGAGCGAGCGGACCGCAGGGAAGTCGCACGAGTGTCAACAGCCTCTGTGACTGTGAGCAGCGTGAGGGGCGCTCTGCCAAGAGAGAGGACCTCCGAGACAGAGGGGCGCTCTGCCAAGAGAGAGGACCTCCGAGACAGGCCCCCGGTGAGGGGGCGCTCTGCCAAGAGAGAGGACCTCCGAGACAGGCCCCCGGTGAGGGGCGCTCTGCCAAGAGAGAGGACCTCCGAGACAGGCCCCCGGTGAGGGGGCGCTCTGCCAAGAGAGAGGACCTCCGAGACAGGCCCCCGGTGAGGGGCGCTCTGCCAAGAGAGAGGACCTCCGAGACAGGCCCCCGGTGAGGGGCGCTCTGCCAAGAGAGAGGACCTCCGAGACAGGCCCCCGGTGAGGGGCGCTCTGCCAAGAGAGAGGACCTCCGAGACAGGCCCCCGGTGAGGGGCGCTCTGCCAAGAGAGAGGACCTCCGAGACAGGCCCCCGGTGAGGGGCGCTCTGCCAAGAGAGAGGACCTCCGAGACAGGCCCCCGGTGAGGGGTCGCTCTGCCAAGAGAGAGGACCTCCGAGACAGGCCCCCGGTGAGGGGTCGCTCTGCCAAGAGAGAGGACCTCCGAGACAGGCCCCCGGTGATCTGTCACACTCACCATGTCGAGCGTGGGCTAACGTACTACTCCCGGATCTATTTTCAGTCCGGATGCAATTTCAGTTTTCATCCCCCGCCTTACCTCGGTTGTTATTTAGGATCCAGGAGGCATTCACACGCCTAACTCTGGCGCAGCGAGGAGCCACATTTGATTTGAAAACGAAAGAAAAGTGCACGCCGGCACAAAATCTGATTTGTGAATAATAGCAGTGTGCACTTTTTTTTTTTTTTTTTTTTTTTTAAATGTATTAAATATCAAATGTGACTGATTTGAAATAAAGTCCCAGTTTTAACCTGCATGAGAGCAACCGTGGGAAATAAACCCTGTGATTAAGACATGCTGCAATACCTTAATACTTATACTACCACTTTAGCCCATAAATTAAAGCATCTTAGGGAGATCACGTTTGAACTGAGAGAAGGCTGTAGGCCAGGTTGGCTCATAGCAGCTTTTGGTAACATAATGGACCAACACAAGGAGAGAAAAGGGATGTGTGTATGTATATATATATATATGTGTATGGGAGGGGCGACAGTGGCTCAGGAGGTAGAGGTAGAACAGTCGTCTGGTAATCCAAAGCTTCCCGGTTTGATTCCCGCTCCTCCCGGGCAGCGTGTCGAAGTGTCCGTGAGCAAGACACTTAACCCCTAATTGCTCCCGATGAGCAGGTTGGCACCTTGCATGGTTGCCTCCGCCGTCGGTGAGTAAATGGGCAAAATGTGAGGAACAAATTGTAAAGCGCTTTGAATAAAAGCACAATATAAATGTACCATTTACGTATGCATGTATATATGCATGTATGGTTGCAGTAGTTGTTTCAGTGTAACTTGAGGGCACAACCTCTTAACATGCAACGGCCCGTATTCGGGCCGACGTGGGCGGAACGCACAAACTCACGGCACTTTGCGAGCATCTAGCGGCTCGGGCTGCAGAACATATAAATTACAGAATGAATGAACATTACATTTTCACCACCACTGGTAGCACCCAACCTTGGGCTACGCAGGCTCAATGGCTGCCATACACTGGCACCAGGCACACATCACACTACACAATGGCTGAAAGGCTCAGGAGACAGGGATTGATATTATCAACCAATTAAGGGGAAGGGATGATTAGGTGGCCTTGGTGTCAGAGACCTGATCTATTTGTTGTCGTTCGAACGCCACCTCACTCGACCAAATCCGTTCACCTCACTCGACGCTCCAGAACTGGCAATCATACGCTGATGGCGAAAATTATTGGTCAGCGTTGTAGCCAATGAGTGTAGCTTTCCAATGATACCCCACGTGGGGGGGGGGGTGAATACGAGATATATGTGAAAGTTGACGAGCGAAAACCAGAAGTGAATCACATTTAGAATGAATGGCCGTGGACGAGGAAATGGAATTCTAGAGAGCTTTTTTTTGGGCACACGGTTACCCGGATCTCTCTCAAAGACCCATTTCTGAACGGATTTTTTTTTTTTTTACTTTTTTTTTTAGCGTTTATCGCTTTTTCTGGTCAAGCATGACCGACAGAAACAGGTTGAAATGGGATGTAGAGCAGGGGAAGACATTCTGAGAAATGACGGCGGGTCCGGGAATCGAACTCGTGTCCCCCAGATCCGTGACGAGCACAGTTTTCCCCGACGCAGAAATAGCGCCGAGATATGCGGTGAGCTACGGGAGCTCCCCTCTGAACGGATTTTTATAGAATTTGGACCTGTACTACATAAGACTTCAGGCTATGGATCTGCAGTGATTTCCAGCTTATACCCATTTAATATTTATATGGGGGGGGGATTGCAACCACTACAGAAAAATGTGAGTACAGTACACAAGTTCAAGTTCAACTAAAGTTCAGACCTCTGTTACTCTATTTCATTAGCACTAAAAGTGATTTTCCCTTTTTGCATTATTAACTTCAGAATGTTATCTTTCAAAAGAGACCAGGCTCATGCATGTGCTATAAGTATCAAGTATAAAGCTAAGCTGGCCACTTTTCTGGGTGACTGTTAAGAGGTTAAAAGGGGAATGCCACCCATTTAAATAATTCACATATGTCCTTCCTGTGCCCCGGGACAGTAGAGTCAGTATTTGCAAACACGCACCACTCTCTCCTAAAACTAGAATTCAGAGAGAAAGAACCCTCCAATGGGTGATGTCACTGGGATGTAAAATCTGGGGCTGCTCCAGACAATGAATAGGGCTCTGATTTTATGAAGGCATGAAATATTTGTGCATGCTCTTACACGCAAAGGTTTATATTCTAGCGTTGCTACGTCTGAACCTGAATTAAAGTCTCATTTGGGTGTAAGAGCTCACGCAAACATTTTATGGCCTTATAAAGTCATAACCCCATTCATTGTCTATGGAGCAGAAGATCAGGCCTGGATTTCACGTTCCAGTTTGGATTCCTGTCCATGATTTCTAGCTTGAGGAGAGAAGTATTGATTTAACTGTCCTGGGGGCGTGTATGCTTTTACCAACGCGTTCGTGTTTCCGGGTTCCCGTTTTGCGCTCTGATTGGCCACTGACCTACGCGCGTACGCCCCCCTCGCTATATGAGCGGCTGTGTCTGTGCGCTATTGTTTATTATTATCCGGCCACAGTGTGGGTTCGCTGGTCGGTGATGATGAGCTCAAATAGGTTATTATAATAAACACTGAATGGAGCAATATAGCCTTGTTGTTAGTTAGACAGCAGGCTATACTGTCTTCTTCAGTTGAGTTACACTTTGAAACATTTATAGCGAGTCTTGCTCTAGCGATGCATCATCACAACAACACGGGCGGCTCTACAACAACAATGGCTTATTTATCTATAAAGAAGACAATCCCATCGCTGACAACAAGTACTATAGTCACACACAGGCCTGCCGTGTTTTATGAATGAAGTCTGTTACAAAGGGTCAGATTAAACCGAATATATGTATTTATTGATTGATGTATATTGCATGGTATTTGTGTGTCGTTTGATATCCCTTGTATATTCTTTGTACATATGCACGGAATATCCCTTTAACCTAGTAGTTACTATAGCCCATAATAGTTCATTCTCTCATTGGACAAGAACCTGGCGCCAGCAGACAGGCCCCTTGAGGCAAGTTCAATAGTGCCGACGAACATGTCCCAACTGGCCCCGGTTCCGCGTAGGAATACGGCTACCGAAATACGAATGGTACTATTTGTTCACCGTGCATATGGATAGGGCGCAAGAAATGTAGAATTCCTCTTAGTCCCTTGTCCCGTTCAGTCTCGTTCAGTTCCAGTTATCCAAGCGACGCCTCTCCCCATTATGCAACGTGCGGTAGAGTAGGCTCGTATTGCCTCAAATAGAGTCGTGTTTATCCTACTACGTTTGTTAAACGTATCGTTCGCTACTTACTAGTAAAGGCCTTCATTACGAGTCAAAGACCACGTGAAGTGGGTAATTGTGTGTCTACATAGAGCACTTATTGCCGCGTGCTGATAGGATAGTAACGTCAAGTTCAACCGTAGACCACCGCGCACCACGGAGGATACCTACACCGGTGATTGCAGAGCCACTTACAACCGGTAGTACACCCCTTCCCAGAGTACAATAGAGAATTCCTAATATTCAGTATTGACTTGCCTACGCACATTCTTTGCCTTACAAGTGCATTCAAATGATAAATGTAATAATACCTTTTGATGTAATAAATATTCTAAACGAGTATTTGTGTGGAAACCGTGTTATTGTGGAGAAGTTCTCATCATATACCTGTGTACGGTATTGGCCAGTAATGTACATAAGACGGTAGTAGTTTAATGATACTAATACTTGATTAATACAGTCAGGGAATTGTACCCCTCAGTTACAATTGGTCCTTCGAGCCCCGGATAATAATTAGCGTAATATTAATATAATATTAATATTGACATGGCCGATGACGAACACTCCACAAACGGTTCTCCTAAGCTAGATCGCCCGCAGCGCAGACGGCAGCCACCTCCCTATCTAGAGGCATACGCTGTCAGTCCAATACCTAGCTTTAAAGGGAAATTAGAGACGGATAAAATAACTAAAGCGGATAGTAAAATTATGTCCGACCCTACCAACCAGGCTACCCCGCCAACAGAGGCCCTAGTGGGTTCTAATGTAACTGACCAAGCTCACGGTGGGGACCAGGAGGGAACTGACACGACTTTATCCCCCGACAACGTCGACAAGGTAGTCCCCGGAGAGCTCCAGGATAAAGAAAGCCCTCCCGGGATGGAACCCGACCCACCACAAGAAGAGACGCGCACCCAGGAGATGGGTCTCCTCGGTACGCAACAGGAGAACGGGTCTCCAACAAGTACTGCCGGGAGCCGATCGCCCCGAACGGCGTCTTCCCCCAGCGCGGCGGACAAGATGCTGGCGCAAGCACTCATCGCCACCCTGGCAGCCTCCACCGAACGCGATCGAATTCAAGCGCAACAGACGCGCGAGCGCGTACAGTTTGCAGGCGAGCGAGAGCGCTTCCAAGCGCAACAAAGGAGTGAAGACGACCGCATAAGACTGGAGACCAGACGCCTCCAGACAGAAGAGAACATTGAGAGAAGCCGCGCCAATGCACAGCACGCCGCCGCCAATGCACAGCGCGACGTCGCACATGCCCAGCGCGACGCCGCCAACGCACAGCGCGACGCTGCCCAGGCCAGCGCCAATGCGCAGCGCGACGTCGCCGATGCCCAGCGCGAAGCAGCGCGCGACGCAGCCCATGCCCAGCGCGAGGCAGAGCGCGACCGGCTGCAGGCGGAGCTGATGGACAAACTGGTTGCCATGGCGACACCCCCTCACTCCACACGGAGCTCTCAGAGATCGTCAAGACATGGGTCTAGGACACATTCCCCTACCCGACGAAGCGACCCGGGACCCCGCCAACAGGAGGATCCTGTCCACGTCTCCGAACCCCCTCCCCAGCCGTTCCATACGAGACCCAGCAACCAGGAACAACCGGACCACGCCGAGAGACTGAACAGAAGACTCCAGGTCCTAGCAGAGGAAGAGGAGGAGGAAGAGGAGGAATGTCAAGCCGACCAGCAGCAACGTACTCTGGCCCAGGAGGCCCAGTACAGCCCCGACCAGCAGCAACGTACTCTGGACCAGGAGGTCCAGTACAGCCCAGAAGTCAGCCCCGAGGCCCTGCGCTACAAACCCCCGACTCAACTCACGGGTGAGTTTGACGCACCGCCAGCCCCGAGGGACAGCACCTGGGTACCCGACCTTCGGTACCCACCAAGTACCAGCCCAAGACGACACGCACGGGGAGACTCGCCTAGGAGGCCTCTTCCCCAACGCTCACCGATGTGCCAGTCATCCATGGCATCGTACCTTGGCGCACCGACGTTTCCAGACTTCACCCATGAGAACCGAGCACAGTACACGGAGCTACGGATGTGCTTAGAGACAATGATGGTTGATGTAGCTGATGAACGCCACAAGTATGCTACCCTATTGAAGCACCTCAAGGTGCCCCGAGCGCACAATATAGCGCTGGCCTATGCCAACTCTACTACCCCATACACAGCGGCTCTAGCAGCACTCGACCAACGGTATGGACGCGTATGGGACTACGTGATACAGGAGATAAGAGACATTGACCGTCTCCCCCCAGCCAGAGACAACAGAGCGCTAGATGACCTGTCTATCAAGGTACAGTACCTGGTAGGGATGCTGGGGTCCCAAAAGGAAAAGGGTATCTACGAACTGTACGCTAACTCCAACGTAGAGAGGATATTAGAAAAGCTCCCTCCCGCCCGACAAGAGCGCTTCAGGCGGCAGAGAGACTACCGCGACCCCAACGGTCCAGAGGCATCCCTCCTAGACCTATCTGAGTTCCTCGCCAGGGAGGTCAGTAGCCTACGACTCGACACGTTCGTATGGAGTGGACCAAGCCCAAGACTCGGACCTCGGGGACAAACGGATAACCGCCGGTTGGTGACCGTTATGCACCAAGCCGAATCAGTACCACACAAGAACCACAACACCCCCTCGACGAAAGAGGACCAGTGGAAGATTGAGTGCCAGTACTGTGAGGGAGAACATCGGCTGTATCAGTGCGAAGATTTCAAGAAGCTGACCACGGATGATGTGAGTCAGTGGGTCAAGGACCACCGCCGCTGCTTCCGCTGCACGCGCAGCCACCTAGCAGCTGAGTGCCGCTTGAAGAAGAAGTGCAGCAGGTGCGGTGGCACCCACTTGGAGGTCCTGCATGACATCAACAGGCGTCAGCCAGGACAACAGAGTGGGCCCGTCGCGGTAATGTACCATGCCGAGGCGGTGGCACCAGCACCAAAGTTCCACCAGACCGCTCCCTGGTGTCCCGACTGCTACGGCAGACACTGGGAGCCGCGGTGCGACTCGCACCATATAGATTCTACGTCACTACCCACAGGAGTGCTCCACATTGACCAGCATAGCGGGACCCCCCGTGTGCTCCTCAAAGTGGTCAGAGTGCTCCTGAGCTACGAGGACAAGGTCCTGGACACTTACGCCGTCCTGGACGATGGGTCTGAAAAGACTCTCCTCCTCGCTTCCGCAGCAGCCCAGTTGGGCCTGCGAGGTGTCAAAGATACAATGACCATACGCACCATCAGAAGGGACCAGAAGACCATAAAGGGTGAAAGGGTCTCCTTCAAGATAGCAGCGGTGGACCAGCCCGAGAAGCAGTATAGTATAACTAACGTCTTCACTAGCCACAACATAGGCCTGTCTCAGTACACCTACCCCATCCCACAGCTGATGGCTAAGTATGTGCACCTACGTCAACTACCTATACCGCTTATCGACGGCGCCACACCGACCCTGCTCATCGGCTCCGACCACGTGGACCTCATTCTCCCAATTGAGGCGGCCCACGTCGGACCCAAAGGATGCCCAGTCGCGGTTCAGACCCGACTGGGATGGACGCTCCAGGGCCCCCTCTACGGACTTGACAGTCAACCCACGTCTACACGCTGCCTACACACAGAGGCAAGCGACACCGGCCTCTCCCCCGTACAGCAGAGGCTATTGACATTAAGCGAGAGGCCCGTGAGAGAACCGTGGGTACCAGAGGGAGTTCGGAACTCCACCCCCCTCAGCTGCGCTTCAGACGTAGCTGACATCGAACCCAGCACCCCAAGCGACTCCTTGACGGGGCGGCCGGGACCGGCCTCTCCTCAGACGGGGTACAGAGCAAACAAGAGAAACAGACGGAGGAGGAGAAAGCACAGCCAAGCACAGATCAAAGCAGTCTCAGGCCCGCTCCCTCCTGAGCCCCCCTTCATCCCGTCCAGTCGTCATGACCATAGACCAGTCACTACCCCGAGCTGCGTGGCCGGCCGGCCGCGTAAGCAAAGTGACCACTGGTGCCGACGGAAAGGTCAGAGTGGCAGAAGTGCTCGGCCAAGGGCGGACCTACAACCGACTCGTGGCGAGGCTGATAGAGTCGCCAAGGCTCCCCGACTCGCTTAATGACGACCATGACCCATGACTTTGTGAACTGACCGACCCCTCACGACGGACATTGAGTAGTGGACAGTGCGGTTAATCTGTCTCTGCTTAGCTAATTAGGTGGGACTAATTAGGGGGCGGCTGTTACAAAGGGTCAGATTAAACCGAATATATGTATTTATTGATTGATGTATATTGCATGGTATTTGTGTGTCGTTTGATATCCCTTGTATATTCTTTGTACATATGCACGGAATATCCCTTTAACCTAGTAGTTACTATAGCCCATAATAGTTCATTCTCTCATTGGACAAGAACCTGGCGCCAGCAGACAGGCCCCTTGAGTCAAGTTCAATAGTGCCGACGAACATGTCCCAACTGGCCCCGGTTCCGCGTAGGAATACGGCTACCGAAATACGAATGGTACTATTTGTTCACCGTGCATATGGATAGGGCACAAGAAATGTAGAATTCCTCTTAGTCCCTTGTCCCGTTCAGTCTCGTTCAGTTCCAGTTATCCAAGCGACGCCTCTCCCCATTATGCAACGTGCGGTAGAGTAGGCTCGTATTGCCTCAAATAGAGTCGTGTTTATCCTACTACGTTTGTTAAACGTATCGTTCGCTACTTACTAGTAAAGGCCTTCATTACGAGTCAAAGACCACGTGAAGTGGGTAATTGTGTGTCTACATAGAGCACTTATTGCCGCGTGCTGATAGGATAGTAACGTCAAGTTCAACCGTAGACCACCGCGCACCACGGAGGATACCTACACCGGTGATTGCAGAGCCACTTTCCGGCAAGGATTATTATTCTTCATTGCTTTGACCAAGCTGCTGGAGCAGAGAACCGTCTACCCCACTGCTGTGAGATCTACACATGCCCGTGAGGACATCACTCGAGCCCGTCTCTGTCGGAGCAGAGACTCCACGGCTTCATCTGCGGCGCGCACCCTAGGATTACAGCTGCTGCTTTCCCCGCTGACACAGGGGTGATATCGCCTCCGTGGACCCTTGACTTTCATAGAGCATTGCCTCCCCCTGCTGGCTTACAACCGGTAGTACACCCCTTCCCAGAGTACAATAGAGAATTCCTAATATTCAGTATTGACTTGCCTACGCACATTCTTTGCCTTACAAGTGCATTCAAATGATAAATGTAATAATACCTTTTGATGTAATAAATATTCTAAACGAGTATTTGTGTGGAAACCGTGTTATTGTGGAGAAGTTCTCATCATATACCTGTGTACGGTATTGGCCAGTAATGTACATAAGACGGTAGTAGTTTAATGATACTAATACTTGATTAATACAGTCAGGGAATTGTACCCCTCAGTTACAAAGTCGATTTTAATTTAATCGCCTTTGGGGACATGAGGTTATTATAGGATGATGCACGTCTGGTCTATTCTCCTGGTGACAATTCACTGAATTGAAAATGGGGGACCCTGATGTAAACAAGACGAAAGTCTTTCTCTGGTCTGCATCCCCTTAACAATTGTGTGTATTGAGCCGTACTGTATTGTACCCATTCTGCAATCTGTTAAATAAAGTTTTCATTCATTCATTCATTCTCCTCCCGATGTGTTCATTCAACTCGCGTCTCTGCGACCAGCCGCTCTATCGGAGATAGGATCACATTGTGTCATGTTTTGCTAGAGGGTGTATACGTTTATTATTCCGAATAGATCTACACAGGCTTATAGCCTATAATACGTGATATTTGAAGCAGGCACCACTGCTGTTGTAATTGTCTGGTAATAGCTGTTGAGTGTTTATTATTGGGTTGTTGTCGCAGACTCACTGCATGTTCAATTTGCGGCTCGTATGGTACTTCCTTCCTATACCCAGTTAAATCTGTCTTCATATCTCACGCCCCAAAGGCGATTAAATGAAAATCTACTTCATTCATAAAACACGGCAGGCCTGTGTGTGACTATAGTACTTGTTGTCAGCGATGGGATTGTCTTCTTTATAGATAAATAAGCCATTGTTGTTGTGATAATGCATCGCTAGAGCAAGACTCGCTATAAATGTTTCAAAGTGTAACTCAACTGAAGAAGACCGTATAGCCTGCTGTCTAACTAACAACAAGGCTATATTGCTCCATTCAGTGTTTATTATAATAACCTATTTGAGCTCATCATCACCGACCAGCGAACCCACACTGTGGCCGGATAATAATAAACAATAGCGCACAGACACAGCCGCTCATAGCGAGGGGGGCGTACGCGCGTAGGTCAGTGGCCAATCAGAGCGCAAAACGGGAACCCGGAAACACGAACGCGTTGTTAAAAGCATACACGCGTCCTGGCGGCCTAAATTCTTATCCCAACCCATGTTTGCTTCCGCGTTCGCGTTTTGCGCTCCGATTGGCCACTGACGTTTCTGGTCACGCCTATCGTGTGACGGCAAGTTCTTTCGCCGGTTAAGCTTAGGCACTCTTTCGAAGTTGGTTAAGGTTAGAGTTTGTCTTAGAGCAGGGCGATATCGTGTGACGGCAAGTTCTTTCGCCGGTTAAGCTTAGGCACTCTTTCGAAGTTGGTTAAGGTTAGAGTGTGGATCGTAGGCGTTAGGTAGTTTGCTGCTGGTCGAGGCGGAAATGGTCGCGTCACGCGATTGGGCGCACATGTCACATGACCAGAAACGTCAGTGGCCAATCAGATCGCAAACATGGGTTCGGATAAGAATAGACGTGTCCTGGGGCGTTGAAATGGGTGTTATACACCTTTAAATGACAGGTCTGGACAGTCCCCACATCAGATTTAGCTTGCACTGTGATCCTCTGGACCTGAATGGATCCTGAAGAGGTCAGGCTGAATGGATCCTGAAGAGGTTAGGCTGAATGGATCCTGAAGAGGTCAGGCTGAATGGATCTTGAAGAGGTCAGGCTGAATGGATCCTGAAGAGGTCAGGCTGAATGGATCTTGAAGAGGTAAGGCTTGCATATTGACCACATTTCAAAACAACAACAATGTTAACGGATGGGAAGGAAGGGAGTGGGGTAAAGTGATACAGAGACAGGTCGGTAGAATGGGGCATTTTCAGGGTGGACACAGTGTTAGAGCCAGTATTTTGATTTTATAAGAAAAGCCACTTAATTGTGATGTCTGTAGTGAACGCACTATGAAGGACTACAAATCCCACGGCGCCCGCGCTAGAAGCCGCTATGAAGGCAACCTGTTGAGAGACGCGGTCGGGAAATAGTTTTTAACCTTTTCATAACGTACCGTATAGTATTACACGTACATACAAATCGTACAAATACAATTTATGTTATAAATCTGTCCAGATACCAAAAAACAATGATATATATACGTTCAGTATTATACCTTCTTGGTAGTTGTGGGCCCCGTCAGGAAGCGCTAGAAAGGGCAGGTACCTCCACTCTTCTGGTACAGAGTTACTGTCATGTCCCTCATCAGGGACAAGTGGTGGGTACGAGAATTCCACCTGAAGACAAGGACAAAGACAGAGAGAGAGGGAGAGAGAACAAGACAAGGTTAGACTATACACTAGAATATATGATGAGAGTATAGAGGAGCTGGACGATAACTCATTCTCCTTAACACTATGAATTAACAATATCAACTGGAAGCGACAAGTGAGAAAATCAAGTGCAGGTAGGACTGAACAATAATACAACATTATCATAAAATAAAATCTATACAGCGATATATTGCGATCATTTGGGTGTGCCAATATCAATACACAGACGCCAAATATCAATATTACATTTATTTTTTTATTGTGATTGACAATCCCATTTTGCTGCAATAAAAATGATTGGAATGAGGTGAACAGCAATATATATTGCAAAATATCTTGACTCTAGTAGTATCACAATAATATGATTGTGATTCCCAAATACCAACCCTACCGAGTAGCACACAAACAGCATTTTCTCATTGGGGAATAAACACAAACCTGTCCGTGGTTACACTCAAGTTACAAAACCTAATTTATGGAACATGGGAGAGAGCATGTGTGCATGATGACAGACTGATGTTTTTACAGTATGTCAGATGAGGAGGCAAAGTCACACTAGTAGTCACCATGCCTTAGCTCGCCCTCTCTGCCTCTAGTCTGAATAACAGCCTAAGTATGTCTCTGGGCTGAGAGACTAGAGGACACTATTTTAAGGAGGAGGAAGTCCATTCAAAACACAGCCAAGAGACACAGCGCACAAGAGTAATTCATTAAGTCAATGGTTCTTGACTCTTTAATAATGGTGTCGTCATCCCTCCTCTACTTAAAGGAACACGCTAACATTTTGGGAAATTAGAGAGAGAGAGGAGGTCATCATTCGGCACGCATGCGATGCATGAATGCGATTCGTATCTGCGATTAACCCATCCCGTCGTCCTTCCCCCCCAAGGGCAGCCGGGAGCAGACAGGCGTCAACGTGAGCCGCGCCAGGGGACCAATCCAAGTGCTCCTGTCCGTCTTCGTCAAGGACGCCACAGCGTTAGCGATCTATTGTTGTTGTGCATGTTTTTCCATTGGGTTTATCTTATCGGGGGGGGGAACCCTTGCGAGCACGGGGAGAACATGCAAACTCCACACAGAAAGGCCTGGGAGATACCCCACCTGGGTAACTGGCATCATGGAAACCTGGTCCCCAAGCGGGAATCGAACCCTGGACCTTCTTGCTGTGAGGCGACAGTGTTAACCACTACACCACCGTGCCGCCTATAGCTTATCGTCTTCTCCAGAGAGATACAAGAAGATAGATAGATACCAGTTTCCTCTCTGTACGTTCAGTAGAAAGCTATCTGGCTGCACGTTAGCCTAGCTTAGCACAATGAATGGAACCGGACAGTGCCGGTTAACACCTCTCCCGAAGGCTAAGCGACACTGCCCGCTTCCATTCATTGTGCTAAGCTAGCCTAACATGCAGCCAGATAGCTTTCTACTGAACTCAGAGAGAGGAAACTGGTATCTATCTATCTATCTTCTCGTCTCTCTCTGGAGAAGACGGTAAGCTAATTTCCCAAAATGTTGGCGTGTTCCTTTAAAGTACCTGTATGAGACTCCCCAGAAAACATGCTAGTCAGGTGTAGATCATCCCACAACACCTCATACATTATGTATGATTATACCATCTCCTCTGACGTATTCCCTGAAGGTGAAATGCAATACAACACTCAACTATGAAAAGCGAATGCTTTAATACTTGAGTGCACCTTCAATATGCCTGCTGCCAAGCCAAACAGATGGACAGCAGGAGAGAGAGAGGAGACATACATAGAGAACCCAAAAGAAATGTAGAGAGACGAGAGAGACGCATACATTCGAGAGGAGAACCCAATCTTCTAATACCCAGCCAGCAGGAGGTCACTTGCCCCTATCGGGTAACCTCTCTCGCCACTGACATGCCAGCCTACTACCTGGAATAAAGAGCTCTTACTGTCTGCTCTCTAACCCGTCATTAGCTAACAGGTTTGGTGCAAGTAGGGGGGGACTAGGGGGTGGGGTTTGGCCTCATTCTTCCATGAAAACATGACTTCTATATCTCTCTCAGAGATCAATAGCTGTGTCTCTCTCAGGCAGCTCTGCTCTGTAAAACAGATCCATTGAAAGACACTCCCTTCTATTTGTCATCTGCAGGGACAGGTGGTAAGCGGAAACAAAGAAGCATGGGGTTTTTGTGCTCTGGCTACTTTTAGATAGCATGGTATTGAAATCTGGCAGGGTAG
The DNA here is from genome assembly GCF_963971535.1 of Notolepis coatsorum. Lineage (NCBI taxonomy): Eukaryota > Metazoa > Chordata > Actinopteri > Aulopiformes > Paralepididae > Notolepis > Notolepis coatsorum. The sequence goes on from NC_140176.1 coordinate 16,742,399, forward strand.
GAGAAGCAACGTTAATTACCCATAAGCCATAACTGTCATAAGCTACTTCATTTGCAAACTCATGCATGCATGTATGCACACACACACACACACTTGTTTGGTGTGCTGCTGACATGACATGTTGAGTATTACTGTCCTCATATAGAAGTGATAATCAAATAAGGGGCAATACTTCAGATCCATGTTGAAAGCATTTCTATGGGTGATGCATAGATTGGAAAGATTCCAAATGTAGGAATAATACATACCTTTGTGTGCCCCTAGGGCAAAATGTATCTAGTATCTTCTACGGTATCGTTTACTGTGGCTATACAGAATGCACAGAATGTGTGCAAGACTAGTCACAATATACATTATTCGTTTAATAGACTGGTTGGTTTCATAACCATCATGCAGTATCATTATCAAATTATCAGCACACAAACATGCTCGTTGTCTGTGTTGTTGTGTTGCAACTTGCAAGGCAGTTATAGCTCCAATTACTTCATATATCATTAGTTATTCTTCTCATCTTTCAGCTGAGCTGAGCTTCACCATGTGTATGTAGCAGTACTGTCTACCCTGTATGTCATGTATGTCATATTATGTTATGATGAATTGAAAATGGGGGACCCTGATGTAAACAATACGAAAGTCTTTCTCTGGTCTGCATCCCCTTAACAATTGTGTGTATTGAGCTGTAGTGTGTATTGTACCCATTCTGCAATCTGTTAATAAAATTGTCAATCAATCAAACATCAACTGGTCCCACAGATCAACAACACATCAGCCTAACATTTACCGAACCTATGACTTATCCATGGCAGGGGTTGTGCCAGGTTGTTGCTCAGGTGGAGCAACGTCAACACCGGGGGACAGTTGAAATATAATATTGTGGAGCTTTTAGCAGCAGCCACAGTTCTAGCAACTGTTCCTGGTGGGCTGGCGCTAACAACAAGCTGCTAGCATTGAACACTAGCTTCACGTACCTGACAGCCTTTTTTATGATGAAATCCAACCACAACAATATGCAACACGGGTCCCTTGAGTTCTTCTTTGCCGTGCGACTCCATGGCCCCTGGTGTTTGGAGAACGGTGTGTTGTTTTCACTCGCGGGTCCTCAGTGTAAACACACTAACAGGGCGACTGTTGTGCTGCTTCTCCTTGAGTGAGTCGAGCTGCTCCGCAACAATCAACGCGAAACGCATTTTCTCTTCCGCCTAGTCCTGCGATGACGCCACTCGGTGGACACAAGAAAAACAGCGCCCCCGCGAGGTAGTAGTTTCAAGTTCAAGTTTCTTTATTAGTTGTCGTACAAAAATACAGAATATGTTTGTTATATGAAATGCTTTTTTCCTGTTCTGCTCCTGAGTGTGCTAGATAAAAATAAAATAAAATAGATAAGTAAAAAATAGAAGTCAAAAGTACAGTAACAAGTGTAAACAAAGGTGTTCAAAACAAAAGTGTCAATATACAATATACAATACAGAGTAGAAAGAAAAAAAGAAATTAATAAATTAGTAACTGAGTTACAATACAATATAAAGTGCAATGCAGAAATGGGATGAGGTACAACTTAGGGTAAGGGTAGTAGCAGCTAACTGTATAGAGTACAGTCTAAAAAAGAGGGGAAAACACAGGAAAAACACATTTGACCATAAAAATGTGTCATTTATTTGCCGTGAATTCCACCGCTTTAATCCCAACACATGTAAACTTTTCATTGAGTATGACCTTCTTGGGACCAAGAAAGGTTTCGTCGATATTCCAATTTACAGTTTTGCTTGTACAGTTGTACATTTACCCCACCGCCTACCCAACCTCCTCCAATGTACAGTTTCTACGTCAAATGTATATACTCTTAACTCTCTTTTTTAGACTATTTTTTGTATCACAAACAGTACTGTATTTGCAAATCTGGTATGTCATTTACATTTACATTTTTTACATTTAGTCATTTAGCTGACGCTTTTATCCAAAGCGACTTACAAGTTCTGTGCGACAAGACAGCAAGAAGGGTATAACTCTATCAGCTGAGTAACAATGTTCATCAAAGTGTTGCGTGTTACAGTGTAGGTTAGTTTATTAGGACAAGTGCATGACATTAAGGTTAGTCGGGGTTAGATTTTTTTTTTTTTTTTTTTTTTTTTATCATTTCAGATAATGGTTGAAGAAGTGAGTCTTTAGTCGACGGCGAAAGATTGGACGGGATTCGGCTGTCCTAACTGGGATGTCATAAATGTATAGATGTAGCAGTACTGTCTGTCATATTATGTTATGATGAATTGAAAATGGGGGACCCTGATGTAAACAAGACGAAAGTCTTTGGTCTGCATCCCCTTAACAATTGTGTGTATTGAGCTGTATTGTATTGTACCCATTCTAAAATCTGTTAATAAAGTTTTCAATCAATCAATCAATCAAATCAAAAACCCCGAACGACTGCTCCGTGCGTGATTGCTTTCACCTGAATAATGGCGTCACTCCGTTCTTCTCTCGATTGCTTCAGACTTTTCATCAAGTGAACATGGCGGCAACACCAGCAACAAACCCATCGCAATTGCTCCCACTGGGTTCGTAATTTAACACATTCGGTTTTTGTATTTTGTTAAGCAGTAATAGTTAAACACAAACCCATATTGCGGTGGCGTGGCGTTAGGAGGGTATCCATAATGTGTTATGTTTAATGTGTTTGATAGCTTGGTAGGTAGCTCACGTTAGCATCACACCGGCCAGCATGACACTAACGTTAGTGTTTGTTTGCATCTCTGATAACGTTAACGTGAACAGAGACTGCATTTTTAATCAGACTTTAAGCAGGATTTGACGATACACAGTGTTACATACAGTCAAACGCTATCTAGTTTATCTAGTTTTGGTAGCTTTTTCCTAAATGTTGTCCGTAGTCAGGATTGGCTATAAATTAAATTGATTCAGTTCTCGTCTAATTCCATTCTCAAATACCCGCGAGAGTTTGTAATGTAACTCTCGCGGGTATTTGAGAATGGGAATTGGACGAGAACTATTCCATTTAATTTGGTAGCTATAACTTTTTGGTATTGTTGTAATTGTCAACCTGCCCTGTCGTGCGAATAAACTCTTCTCTCTTCACCTTTCAGAGCTGGTGGACAAATGTATCGGTTCACGAATTCATATAGTCATGAAGAATGACAAAGAAATAGTTGGAACTCTGTTGGGTTTCGATGACTTTGTCAGTATCCTTTCATCATAAAATCTTGTTTTATGCAAGCAAATTATTTGTTGTATTATAAAACTGTCCCAGAGAGCTTCCTTAACGTGTCACTTCAGACATGGTCCTAGAGGATGTGACAGAATTGTAAGTACATACATTTCATTAGAATGAATTGGGCTACAATGGCCAGCCAAGTATTGTGCTTATGGTTTCATTCATTATATTAAAGGAACACGCCAAAGTTATTGGAAATGCACTTACAGTCTTCTTCAGAGTCGGACACGAAGAAGATGGATACCAATTTCCTCACTGTGCATTCAGTAAAAACATCCAGCTGCAAGCTAGCCTAGCTTAGCACAAATTAATGGATGCGGATTGATTGATTGAAAATTGTATTAACAGATTGCAGAATGGGGGGCGGCTAGGTGGTGTAGTGGGCAAGGCACTCGCCACCAGTGTGGAGACGCTAGGATTCGCGTGTTCGAATCCAGCTCTCCACATTGTTTTCAGTTTAGCTGGTCGTCCGCAGTAATACACATTGGCCGTATTACGGGGAGGGAAAACTGAAGGGTGGGGATCGAACGTTGTGGACAGCGACTCCTACAGGTCGGTTGGTGCGCCTGCGCAGTAGAATCAGGAAGTGTCGGGGGCAGCATGAGCCTCCCACGCGTTACTCCTCGCCACTGAGAGATCGAGCTGCGCAGGTGAAAAGATGCGACTGCTGTTACCTCAAGTACCGGAGGGGACTTGTGCTATGTATGACTTAGTCCACATTGCAGCCGGCTTGTGGGAGGCAAGAAACAGCGTTCGTGACAGGGGAGGGTTGAATTGGATGATACGAAATTGGGATGGGAGAAAAATACAGAAAAATGGGAGAAAAAGTGGATAAAAAAAAAAAATTGCAGAATGGGTACAATACAGTACAGCTCAATACACACAATTGTTAAGGGGATGCAGACCAGAGAAAGACTTTCGTCTTGTTTACATCAGGATCCCCCATTTTCAATTCATAGTGACATTTATGACATACATGACATACAGGTAGACAGTACTGCTACATCTATACATTTATGACATACCAGATTTACAAATACAGTACTGTTTGATACAAAAAGAGTCTCAAAAAGAGAGTATATACATTTGACGAAGAAACTGCATTGGAGGGGGGTGGGGGGGGAAACAGTACATTGGAGGTGGATGGGGTGGGGGGGTTGGGTAGGGGGGTAACTGTACATTGGATTATCGACGAAACCTTACTTGGTCCCAAGAAGAGGGTCTCATGTATTATTGGGTTAGGACATTTACTCTACATTGGTGGGGGTTGGACATTTACAGGGGCCAGTTTCGAATTGCAGTCTCCCGTAGGTGCTCTTTGAGAGTGATTTTGAAAGTGGGTAATGATTCACATTCCTGTGAATCCAGCTGTGGGTAGGGCGTTCCACATTGATGTGGCATAATTGCGAAACGTGTTTAGTCCCTTGTTTGAGCCGAATCTGGGTTTCACATGATTTGTGGAGCTCCCTCTGGTGTTGTGGTCGTGGTATTCACTGACCTTTGGGAAGTATTTTGACATGTTGTACATGAGTACCTTAGTCGTGTAGTGTATCTTGTAGACCAGGCCCATTGCAAGTTGCTGTACTCTGTCGTCTACTCTAAACTAGGGCTGGGCTATATGGCCAAAAACGTTATCACGATAAAATTATTTTCATATAACTCGATATCGATAATTATCGTCGATATAATGTCTGTCAAGTTTAATTAACTTATTATGCCCGGCGCCGATGGACGGGCTATTAATAGACTTGTTTTGCTTCTGTGAATGTCTCGAGAGTCGAGTTGATGTCGTCATCAGTCCGCGCACGTTAGCAGTTAGCCAAAGCAAGCAGAGTATCTCATGACAATGTACTAAAAATGACCCTAAAATACTCTGTTCCGCCCAATTCATTGCAACGACGTCCACCGTATACCCCACACTACTATAACAGTTACCCTCAGAATTCAAAACACACACCAACTCGGCAGGTAACCTGTAAAATAGCGCCGTGCAAGCTAATTAGCCCTAGCCAGCCTTGTTTACTGAGTCCTACCTCCGCGTCTCCTTCCGGGTCTCCTTCCGCTATCGGCCATCTCCTTCACTGATTGGTTGTTAGTGCGTGTGCTCATATCCAAGCTTGGAAAATCGATATATCGAAACTTTGCGACCACGTTTCATGTTTATTTCGAGGAAATAATTTATCGCGATAGTTATCGTTATCGTTTTATCGCCCAGCCCTACTCTAAACCATCCTAGGTTGTCAAAGTGGGAAGGGGTGAGGTGGGTTCTAGGAGTAAGGTCAAGCAGTAGTCTGACCAGTTTGTTTTGTGATGTTTGTAATTTTGTTTTTAGCCCCTTTGAGTTGCTTTTGGTACCATGCGGTGCAAGCATAGTCGTAGTACCCTTGAATGAGTGCTCTTGCCAGAGTCTTCAGGGTATTCTTGTTTACCAGAGAGGAGATCCGGTACAAGAATCTAGTTTGTTGGTTGACTTTTTTTATTACATTGGATGCCATTTTGTCACAGGAAACATTTGCCTCTAGGATGGAACCTAGGTATGTAATTTCATCTTTCCTTGTGACAATATTGTCACCCACTGTAACTGAGAAGCCGTCGGTCTTGCTGAGTTTGTTATTTGAACCAAAGAGAATGGACTCTGTTGTGACTCTCTAGATGTGACTGTTTTGTGACAGCCGGCCTTTTGTTTTAGCTTTTTGCGGGTACAGAATATCATATAATGATCGCTTAACCCGCATGCTATAACCCCTTTATTGGAGATCTTGGACTTGTCAGAGGTCAGAATGAGGTCAATGGTAGTCTGTGTTGATTCACAAATTTCACATACACGTGTGGGTTGGGTGATTAGCTGGCTGATGCTGTGCCGATCGCAAAACCTACTGAATGACATGAAGACGGGTGCATCTTTTCGTTGCATATCCGATATGCGGATACGGACCTATAGCCTAGATTAAAACTCTGGGAGAGGTATTTATTAACAACAGCTAGGCTAGCTATTCCGTATCCGCTTCCATTCATTTGTGCTAAGCTAGGCTCGCTTGCAGCCGGATAGCTTTCTACTGAACGCACAGAGAGGAAATTGGTATCTATCTAATTGTCAGACTCTGGAGAAGATGGAAGCACATTTCCCATCATTTTGCTGTGTTCTAATGTTGGATACTATGCTTGTGTTTCAGTGAAATCACACCAGAGGGAAGAAGGATAACAAAACTTGACCAGATCCTACTCAATGGCAATAACATCACCATGGTATGTAAATGTGCTCCATGTTTTTCTATCATAACATGTTCTGGCCACATTATGAATTGAAAATGGGGGACCCTGATGTAAACAAGGCGAAAATCTTTCTCTGGTCTGCATCCCCTTAACAATTGTGTGTATTGAGCCGTACTGTATTGTACCCACCCAATCTGTTAATAAAGTTTTCAATCAATCAAAACCATACTTTTTGGCTTTAGCTTAACACTAAATACCATAACTAGATATGTTAATAAATAAAGAATATAAATGTTGCCCATTCAGCCTTTGCCCTCCTTCAAACAGACAAGTTTGGGTGAGTGCTCCTGTGTCTTTGTAACACCATATGCAAAAACAAAATCCAAAATGAAGAACACAACATACAAAACAGCAGTATTACTGTTGCAGGTATAGACACAGGGTATTCATTCACAAAATAATTCAAGTCCTCGTTTAGGCCTTTAGCGGCCAAAGTGCCATGTGTCCAGAAGAGTTCACGTTTTAGGAGCATATAGTTTGTGTCTCCCCCTCTACATGGATATTTCATTACCTCAATTCCCACACATTGGAGAGTGGAAGTTTTGTGTTTTTTCTTGGAAAAGTGTACAGCCACAGGACTAGATGTTACATTGCTTCTCATAGTACTGCAATGTTCAGTGATTCCAGTTTTTAAAGGTCTGGTGGTGTATGCCAGTCCACATGGGCATTTAATCATGTATATGACATTAGCAGTAGAGCATGAGATTACACCTTTGATACTGTATTTTCGTCCCATGTGGGGGTGTTTGAAGGAGTCAGTTTTGTGTATGAAATGGCATTGTTGGCAATGACCACATGGGTCATTTCCAGAGGGGACAGAGCTGAGGATGAGGTGATGGAAGGGGAAGGCCTGCTCTCACCAGCATGTTAAGTAGGTTATGGACCTTCTGTACCACATGAGGGGGCTTAGAAGAACTGTTCTTTTCAAGTACTGGATCTGTATCAACCATATGCCAATGTTCTTTGATTGCCCTCTCTATGGCCTTGGATACAGGTGAGTATTGAATGGCACAAACAACTCTTTGTTCTGTTTATTTTGGTCTAGTAGTAGCAAGGCATGCAGTTTGTTGTAATTTGGAGAAACACAATTAGGCACTTTCAAATCCAAGTCTCTTTTATATCCTCTTTTTCTAAAAGGATTTTTTTGTTTGGGTGTTGGAGGCCTTGTTAGAGCTGCACATCCATCATTTTAGATCTGATTCACTATGGAGAAGAGTTTCCATCTGTAGGTTTACAGTATAGGTCAGTTTTCAAGTTGTTATTTTCTTCAGCATGATTCAAAAGTAAATTTGATTTGCATCAGAGACATAGTGAGGTGTTTGGTTTTTTTAGTTTACTTGTGAGAAAGCCATGGGAAATCTTATGAGTAGGGATGTACCAATATCAGATTCTCAAGTGGTCTTATGAGTGTAGGAGGTTACGACATCCTCCTATTAAAAAATAATAATGAAGGACAACCATATATTAAGTAGCAGGAATGCATTTGTCCATTTAATAAAATACCTTATGTTCTTCACTTGTATTAAGCAATACATACTCTTCTGGTAAAAAGGTCAAACAAATATCAAATCCGGTTTCAGCCAAATATAGGCTATTATAAAAAACTATAATAAATACAACTGGGCAGATACAGATGGTGCTTTTTAAAGCCTTTATTGGCAGATCCAGAATTTCCAGATTATCTGGCAATACAGTATGTCAGTGCTTCCCTATTCACGAGACCATTACATATCAGTATATAAATGGACATGGAGCTGTGAGTTACCGGAGAACAGAGACTTTAAAACCTCTCCCTTCCTACTTCACGCAGGCTTAATATACCAGTCCTTATGGATTGTGCTGCAGTGTTGTTAGCCTAATTCTTTTAAATGCAACATGTGTTTTTTTCCTTTTCTTTAGCTCATACCTGGAGGAGAAGGACCTGAAGTATGAAAGGAGGATCAATGTTGAGCTGAAACTTTTATTATTTTTGTTTTGAATACATGTCTTGTCTTGTCTGTTTGTGTAAAACGTCTAGAATGCATTTGAACATGCGTATAATGAATCACATACTTGTGACAAGAGACTTTTTGTTATAAATAAATCAGAATTTCACACAATTTGACATGAACTATCCTGTGTTTATTTCAGACCCTTTTCTGAGGTCTATAAGATAATGTTCAATTTAGTTTAATGATGCAAGTGTTACTGTGATTATTAGGGGTCCAAGTAGCGAAGCTTCTGGAACCCTATTGTATCTGTCAGGATTATTATTAATATAAATATAAAGATTACTACGGAGCTAGCCATCCTCACCAGCGTGTTCAGTTTGTCTCTTCAGTTGATGTTACACCCCATCAATGTTTATTGTTCAAGTGTACTCCCAAAAGGAAGTTAACTGTTTAGAGGTGCTATCTGGTACTAATTTGCTGTAATTGGCTTAGAAGAATAATGGGCGTGGCCGTATTTATAAAAAATGTAAAACATGCATACACAGCCATAGCTACTGCTACTTCTGTCCAACTCTGACCATGACACCATTCACATGATCCCCATACAAGACTGGCCTAAAGACCAGTAAACCTCTGGTTAAACCTATCAATCCAATTCAAATTTGCCAACCATGTAGCACGTTTATAAACTCTTCTGAAGGTCATGAATTCAAAATACCTTTTGATAGATTTTGATATTAGTCACCAAATTTGGACCATGTCGGAAACGGTAATCTTTTCAGATTTGATAATCCATACAGTTCTGCTATAGCTGGCCGTTTGCTCAAATGCTATGAGCAGGGTTTGTTACAAAAAAAAACTTCAAGGCTTTGTGCTATTGCAACCACATTCGTTGGACATGTATAGATACGATGTCTGAGTGAACAAGACAAATCTGGTGCCATTTGGCAAATAGGTGGCACTGTAGCAGCATCATAAGTTTTAAGTAGCCATAATGCTGCCGTTTGGCCTGTCATTTTGTTACCTCAATGTGAGAAGGTGCCTGACAAACCAATGTCCTATTGTCACATAAGTAACCTTACCTGAGGATAGAGGTTGTGGGTTGTCCCAGGGTGAGTAAGTCCTTCTGAACACTTGTGCATTTTCATCATGGGAGATCTTAATCATTGCTACTTAAACTCTGCATTGCCAGGTTTTGAACATGTGATACCAGGATGGATTGGACTTTAGACAAGTGCTATAATGCTATGCTTCCTAACATGCATGCTTGTGTTTCTAAAACCACACATTTTGCTTGGACCCCGTCATTGCCGCTTGTGGCTATATTCATATACGTTATTGTAAATTGACAATGATAACATCCCACTCAAGCTTGAAATAGTGGCAGTTTATTGGTTGGATCACATGTTGACAGCAGTAACTTGTTTATGAATGATGTGCGTTAGTGGAATTGTTGGCAAAAGGTGTTGATTGAGGTGCCAGGAAGTGAGAGGAAAGTGCTTTTCTTTCCCAGTGGTTCCCGCCTACTTCCCTCCAATCTTCTTAGTACATTGAGGGCTTCTCTTCACCTTTAGGATTGGTCACCTTTTCAAGGTTCTTGCTGATGATGTCATAAAGTTCAACCTGTACCAAATGAATAGGAATATAAAGGATGACTGACATGGCATCTGCTCCAACACCCACAGTGGCTGGTTCACTCCAACATTCACTATATCAAATGATGTAAACTTCCAAATGATAGTTGGTTACCTACTAACGTGGCTGACACAATAGACGATCTTACCACTGCTAGGCAAAGATTAAGCTACCAGTATTTGGCTAGTGGCTGTTATTTCCCCACCATGCATTGCTTTATTATTAATATGGCCAACATCAGACAACTGACTTACATAGAAGCCACGGATATCCAGGACGATCACTCTGATCTCAGAGTAGATCGCTTCATCCTTATCATGTACAAGAGAGCGGTAGTCCATCTAGGGAAAAAAAAATACATTTCATGGGTCAGAAGAATAGCATGTATGTTGTGGAAATGTCTTTATATTGATTCTAATAATACATTTATTTGATATAGCACCTTACATATGGTATCTCAAAGCACTTTACATACATTGCATTACAGTACATGGACAAACACAGTACATGGACTTTCACAATGACAACATGGTGGTGATACTACAGAGAAAGGGAGACAGCTTAGAGACTAAACAGAAAAAATAAATATATAGATGTGTAAATGTAAGTGATGCAGGGGTTGGGGGGTCAGGAGTGACTGAGTATGCAAGGTTGAACAGGTGGGTTTTGATGTGGGACTTAAATGTTTCTACGGATGGGGCTTCTTTGATGTATGATGGGAGTTGATTCCAGACCCTATACAGACTCAAATGATCGCATATGACGGACGACAGAGCATTTACCGGTACCTTTCTTCTTATCTTCATCATCATTCTTGTCTGTCTCCATTTCCTGTTATGAATGTTCATGTTTAAAAGGCATGTCTGGAAAGAAATTGACCACTTACCACATGAGTTTCTTTTGAGGCTTTGGCCACTGCATCTCCCCTTTCTGAAAAGTACCTAGACAATCCAGAAGAGTGTTATTGTAAAATAAAGGCTGATGACAGGAACGGAAAGACACATTCTCAGATCTACCAATTACACTGTGGTGCATCTTACTTGTTTATGTTGGTCTGAAAGCCATCCACTTTGGTCTTCACTGCAGCCATCCTCTCCAAGACTTTCTCCTGTTGGAACACAATTATTTCCATGAACTATTTGGGACATTTGGGGGGGCGACAGTGGCTCGGGAGGTAGAGCAGTCGTCTGGTAATCCGGTTGGATTTCCACTCCTCCCGGGCAGCGTGTCAAAGTGTCCTTGAGCAAGACACTTAACCTCTAATTGCTCCTGATGAGCAGGTTGGCACCTTACATGGTGTGTGAGTGAATGAGTAAATGTGAGGAACCAATTGTAAAGTGCTTTGGATAAAGGCGCTATATAAATGCAGCCATTTACCAAAATGTTTGTGCACTAAGGATGAACTGTATATTAAAATGCAGTCTACTTTACCTGAACAGCAACCCCAAAGTCATTTCCATCCTCTATTTTAGGAATTAGATGCTGAATCCAGCAGGTTACCTAGAAGAGGAACACCACAGTATTGAGTTTGAGGGACTATTTTGCCAGTGTTTGCAAGTTTATCATCCAACCACATAGTGTCACTGTTGCTTAAATGGCCTCTCTACTTACCAACTCTTCACCCAGTTGTGTTTATTTGTACAGCAAGTGAACACTCTAGACAGGGTTGAGCAATGAACGGGAAGTTCACCCAAAATAAATAAAAACAAAAGTATTTTTCCTCTTACCCGGATCTATCCATCCAGATCTGTCTGCGGCCACGCCAATACAATAAGATATTAGTGGGGCAGATAAGCTCATATGGAAGGTATTGTGCATTTTATGAAAGAAGCATGAAACTTTCTAAAGTGTTTCTATATACCATGAAGTTTGTTTTCAGACGTGGAAACACTTCTGAGTTGACCTCTGAAACTCGTCAGAGGCTGTACACATTTTGGGCTCTCAAAAACATGTTATTTTAAACTTTTTTCCAGGCACAAAGGTATTATATCAAATAAGAGTTGGGAACCCACTGGTCATCATAAAAGTGCTTTAATAGATTAAATCAGCTGTATAGGATATGGCAATTGGGTTTTATGTCATAAACACACCTCACACAAACAAAGACTAAAAAAAGGACTCAACAATATGCGTGTTATATTTGATTGAACAGTTGACATCTCTTAACCTACCCTAGTTGTAGTAAGTAGTACCTGCCCTACGATGACATCATTAGTGAGGCCGAACAGTCTCCTGAGCATGAGGAAAGGGCAGTACACTTGAGGGCAGCCTGTTTGCACTTGCAGCGTGTTGTACACCCTTTCTTGCAACCACAATGGATCAGTTCATAGCAGCTCTGTGATGCTTCTGGAAGGGTGGTCCACAGTGGCTGCCATCCCATTTCTTCTTTCACCCAGCCCCAATCAGCAGGGCTTGGCAGCTGAGGATCAGGTTCCAAGGCGTTGCTCCAAACATTGGCCCGATAGCTGGCACGCTTGTGTTGCTCTAGCGCAGCCTTCGTTGGGGGCATGTTCACCAGAGCTCTGGATTTCTGAGTGAAGAGCTGTTTTCTAGCTTAATTTACATCTGTGGTTTCGCTTGTCCGGTCATACATCAGTACGACAAAGCGCTCCAACCGTGACTTGGACAGCTCACTCACATCACCCTGAATCTGCAGGAGCTCATTGAAAGCCTCAGTCACTTCAGGGAAAGCCTTCCAAGTCTGCCATGCTCTTTTCTTTCCTCTTCCAGCAAATGCACCCTGCGAGTGCGTGGAACAATGGGAGAGCAGCACAGGTACTTGGACCCAGCTTGTTGGCTATTTCATGAACGCCAATATATCTGAGGTTGGTTCCACTACCAAGAGCAATCCACATTTCCTCTGGCTTGATCTTCCTAAACATGGCCACGGCCAGGACTACAACATCGGTGTCAACAGTACGAATAGTCACCTTCTTGCAACCCTTCTGAACAGCATCTGACACATGCAGAAGCAAGCGTGTGTCTGCTTCCTCGTGAGAACATGGGGTGAGATTTGTCACGTCACAATGGGGAGGAGAGCAGAGCACCATTTTGCCATGGGTTGCGTAAACTTCTTTTCTCTCATCTACTGTGATGCAAATTACTTGCCGAGAGAGGAATCCAAACAATTCTGTTTTGTTCTCATCAACACGCAGGAAGTCTTTCCAGTGCTTTGGCAGTGCAGTGGTAGGCATCACCCGTCTCCTGATTCCCTTCCCTCTCTTCTGTTGGGTGGTTCCTTTCAGACTGTCTGGGATATAGATGTCCCAGATAACATCAATACACCTTGTTTTCTCAAGCTGGGATTTTGCATATATACTATCTGCATAGTTGAAATGGCTAATCCTTCACGAAATTCCATTTAGCCATTGGGGTTAGTTGCAGAGTTGGCCGACACACATTCATCATAAAGCATGCACGGAGAGGCTGTAAGTAGATGTACATTTATTAAACAAACTCCGGTTGACTTTTCTATACTAAATAAAATAATATCGAACAGGATCTCGACAAAGTAAACTGTATAACGTGATGCGGTCAGAAAACTGTTGCTCACCCGTCTCCGCTGTCTAACTCAGCTGTCAGACATTCCATTCAATAATTTGAAGACTCCAGACGGGGGGAGTGAATCTATGCCACGCCCCCACAGTCATCAACAGATAAGTGTCCAGGTAATTATCCATTTCAAGATTAATTTAAATCATACAGGTAAATACAATTTCATATCAATTATTAATATAATCCATAAATCAGGGCGGCTACGTGGCATAGTGGGCAAGGCGCTCGCCACAAATGCGGAGACGCTGGGCTCGCCTGTTCGAGCCCAGCGCTCCACATTGCTTTCAGTTTAGCTGGTCGTTCATACTAATACACATTGGCCGTATTAGGGGGTGGGAAACTGATGGGTGGGGATCGGGCGTTGTGGATATTGACTCCTACAGGTTGGTTGGTGCGCCTGCGCAGTAGAATCAGGAAGTGTTGGGGGCAGCGTGAGCCTCCCACGCGTTACTCCTCAACACTGAGAGATCGAGCTGCGCAGGTGAAAAGATGAGACTGCTGTTACCTCAAGTACCGGAGGGGACTTGTGCTATGTATGACTTAGTCCACATTGCAGCCGGCTTGTGGGAGGCAAGAAACAGCGTTCGTGACAGGGGAGGGTTGAATTGGATGATACGAAATTGGGATGGGAGAAAATATAGAAAATGGGAGAAAAAGTGGATAAAAAAAAATATATAATCCATAAATCAAAATATATATTTTTTGTTACAGGTTTCCCATCAAACTCAAATTTGGTCAATATGGCTCCAACAATAGTCCTGGAAGGTCTTTGCTGGACCAGGATTCAGCATCTGGACCACAGCTGCACCATCAAGGAACACAGCATCAACCACAAGAGGAGGTTGTGAGTCAGTGTCATCAATCATTATGCAGTGCAAGAGGTCTGATTTTGTACCAAGCCACATCTTCCCTCCTTGAGATAAAGATGGTTTTCATGACTGAAGAACTGATCCAGATTGCCATCACGTGTTTGGCAAGCCACATACAGCCACGAGAAGAGATTGCAATCACGCTTCAAGTTGTATCTTCTGCTTTGACTGTTTTCACTGGTGGGCAGCTGAACAGAGGCAATTTGTTCTTGGGCAGGGTATCTGTGACTGGCTTTGTTTGCTGCTCCAGGCGTTCTTCCACAGATCTTCCAAGGGACTCCACTTTCCTTACTGTGTCTGCAACTGATGAACTTATGATGCCTTTAGAGTCAAGCACCAGGAGATCCTGACTCTCTTCAAGAAATGGGTTCCCCATCTCTTCAATCACTGCTGTGAGGTTTCTTGCACTGCTGGCTGCTGTGAGTGGTGACGATTTTCACTTTCTGGGGTGCTTTCATTCTCGAAATCTGTAGTCATTCTGGCAATTTCTGGACCTGCCACCATCCAGCGATGCAGTGCCCCAGGATTCTCTGTCAGGCCAACTGCTCCACCAGATCCTTTGATGAGTGCGTTGTTCTGTTCGTGGCAATGGTCAATTGCCAATAGCAGAGAATTTGTGACTTGTTTTATGCACACAACAAACTTTCCAACACGGAGGACCATCATGTCACGGACATGCACTGATAGCCACCTGGAGTAATGACTGTGGTCCATAGCAAACATCCAGGGTAGTAGCTGTGTGAGGGTTTACACATAAGAGCTGAAAGTTGCCCTCCTGCAGTGATCTGACGTACCGGTATATTATGAGCATGAGGACCTCAAGTGATAAGGTTTTCAACCAGTAATCGAAATGCACACTTTCCCTGACTTGCTGTAGGCACCATTCTTCAAATGTTGGAGGGGCTGCTTCAGGTATGCAGTGCTGATATGTAGGCCAGGTGCAGTAGCTTGTACAGGCTAGCAGCAGTAACTTGGTGGGCCTGTTTAGATCCAGCTCAGTGGGTATCTGTCCAAATTCTTGAAATTCAAGAAGATGCCTGGCCAATGACACATAACCACTGCCTAGTGGTGGCTTGCTTGAGCGGGCAGGGCATTGCAAAGCTTCCCTTGTTTCCACTTGGCAGAGAGCACAGAGTTCCCAGTTAGTGGGGCAATGCAGCTTCTATGGCGTTTTGACATGATGCAGGCACAGTGTTGCATCAAATGGCTCAAGAGTGTCGTAGGCTGCCTTGCCAGTAGCTAGCTGACACATACAAAAATCCTGTAGTGAACATGAACATACCATATTGTAGATGCAAGTATATATTGGTATTATTTTACGCATGTATTTATTTTTGTACATATTTAGTGAGAACATTTTCATTAACACCCTCTTTGGAGGAATTAATGGTGAAGAGGTTGGAGGTGGATTGGCTAACATTACACAATGGCTAGCTAGCTAGATAGCTAACTGTATTTCATTTCATTCATCAACAGCTAGAAATAGTATTTGATCAATAAGAACATGATACAAATTCTCACCTGTCCATACATCAAAATCTCTTCTCTGCAGTAAAATCATGCAACAAACTGACACATGGACACAAGGCCATGGCTGAGCAAGTGAATGTCTTTATTAGAAAAATAAACATTTTAACAAACATAATATATTATTATAAAGGAGAATAATGGGACGAAAAGTGGAAAAATGCAATGCTGAGGTCAATGACCCCTCAAGGTCACCAGAGGTCAGTCTGAAAGTGTTTCCACGTCTGAAATCAAACCTTGAGGTATGTAGATATGCTAAAAGTTTCATGCTTCTTTCATAAAATGGACAATTAGTTTGCTTAACCGCCCCACTATATAAGATACCGTATTCCTTTGTTGATCCCCTTGGGGAAATGCAGGCATCAATAGAGCTCAAGGTTACAAAATTACATTTGAAATACTCTAAAGCAACATAATTTTCCTGAAATCATGGCACAATCACTTGTGGTATTCGACAGAAGAAAAAAAAATGTCCCCGTTTTGTGTGAACTTCCCATTTAAGCTTAAGTCAACAGTTGTAGTTGTAGAACGGTTCGGTTCACAGCTTACCGTGATGATGGTCTCTCTCAGTGCAACAATCTCTGGTTTGACACCGTCTAGCAGTTTCATAATCTTCTCATTCCCTTTGATGAATCCACATTTTGGAGCTGAGGAGCACAGGGGAGAGAAATCCAAGTTGATTTATCTCTTTCTTTTACATATAGGGGACACTATACAGACTCAAATGATCCCATATGACTGACGACTGAGAGCATTTACCTTTTTTCTTCTTATCTTCATTCTTGTCCGTCTCCATTTCCTGTTATGAATGTTCATGTTTAAAAATAATTTGAACAATATTGATCATGGGACTGACTGAATGACAGAGAGAAGCTCAGATCATTTTTGTGCAGGCGGGCATACTATTAATAATAGATTAGATTTAGAGAAAAGCACCTTTCTCAGACTCAAGGACACTTTACATAAAAAGAGAAGCTATATAAAATACAAGATAAGAATATGAATATACGGTATATATACTGTATAGTAACAGGAAAATAAAACAAATACAAAAGGAAGCAAGGTGCAGTCCATTTGGAAGAAACAGTAACACAAAATAAACAAAAACAACAGGATCAGTAGCTTAAAAGAAAAGAGTCAGGGGGGGAAAGGGGTGGGCTACTTGGGAGCAGTGCCGTGTTGCGAGAAGGTAAGTGTGAACAGGTGTGTTTTTAGATGGGTTTTGAAGAGGTTGATGGTGTCGAAGCCTCAGATGGAATGGGAGAGGGAGTTCCACAGCCTGGGGGCAGCTACGGAGAAAGCTCGGTCTCCCAGTGTGGAACGCCTGGTGCGGGGGATGGTGAGGAGGTCGGAGTTGGAGGAGCGGAGGCCTCGTGCTGGAGTGTGTAGGCCAATCCAAGAATGAATCCCATACATTTGTCTTTGTATTATGTAGGATTTGGGTCAAACCGTTTCACAAGCTCACCTCCTCGTCTGGAGCAGGGGGGTCTGGGATGGGGATGTCCAGGGGAGCTTTGAGAGAAGACATGTCTGCAATGTTCAGAGCCTCTTCCTAAAGAAAAAAAAGAGAGAACATGCACAACAGGATAAAAGCGCTGCTAAGCCTTATTTCACATGATCTGATGTAAATATCACTTTTTGTATTGCTGAAAATGCCTACCTTGAGCAGGCCATCCAGCCATACGATCTTCGTGGGTATGTAAGTGGAGAACAAATGATCTGCCTGGAAAACAGACAAGACTAATTGTAAAATCTGCAAAACTGTTGAACTTGATACTCAAGAATGTTGCTATAGTTTCTGGGACCAACCTCCTGATAAAGGGACTGATGGAACTTGTCCACCTATTAGGGAATAAACGAAAATCAATTAGACACTAGAAAGAACGTCATGAATATCCTAACCCAACCCCCTCCAATGTACAGTCATTTACCTAGTATGGTTGTCAATAGTCCAATGTACAATTTTGTTTGTTTGTACAGAGTCTCCCCCCCCCTCAATGTACAGTTTTGCTTGTTTATACAGTGTGCCCCCCCCCCCCCCCCCCCCCCCCAACCACCTCCAATGTAGGTTGCCCAGTGTGGTTGTCAGTATCCCAGTGTACCCAACCCCCCCCCACCCAACCTCCTCCAATGTACAGTTTCTACGTCAAATGTATATACTCCCTTTTCTTGACTCCTTCTGTATCACAAACAGTACTGTATTTGCAAATCTGGTATGTCATAGATGTATAGATGTAGCAGTACTGACTATCTGTATGTCATGTGATGTATGTCATATATGTCCTGATGAATTGAAAATGGGGGACCCTGATGTAAACAAGACGAAAGTCTTTCTCTGGTCTGCATCCCCTTAACAATTGTGTGTATTGAGCTGTACTGTATTGTACCCATTCTGCAATCTGTTAATAAAGTTTTCAATCAATCAATCAATCAATCAATGACCACACGAAAACAACGCCTCCATTTCAAACCATGTACGGTTTGGAGAGTTGGTTGGTTTGCTTTTGTTTTCTGTACAGAATGACACGGGGCTTGCTTTCCATGTTGTCTGCATGTGCCTTCAAGCAGCTGTTCACCACGAATTGAAATTGCCCGCTTTAAATTAACTTTATAATAATAACAATTGTCATCATCAGTGTCACACACATACGTGTATCCTAAACAATAACAATGCAAGTTGGCTATCTTACCTTAGCTGCGTTGTCTCTGCTTATTTTCAGAACACATGTTTTCGACATGTTGAATGCCCTTTGAACCTGAGTAACGAATAAATAGTTGTGTAAAACAAGGAAGCACTTGCAGGAGAATCGCTAAAAAGTTCAAACCCCCGAATAAACCCACCCTATTTCATTAGATCCGTTGGATTACTTTCGATATCACGATGATCACAATGGCTGGTGCAGCTTGGCACCTCCCACTTTCTCCTTCAAACGTTGGTAGTTTCCTACAAGGAGGAGTCGAGTTCATAATACGATTTTGCATTAATTAATTTCATAATAGGTAGCATCTGTAAAAGAAAAACACATTTTTATAAAGAATTGAAAAATAGTTTTAAATTACCTATGACTTTTAATAGACTGTTTCACTGGAATCTTGTTGCTAGGGAACAGGTTGGACCTGCGTGTGTGTGCATGAATGAATGTTATATGTAATGTTGCTTCTCTCCTAGACTCCTACCCTGCCAAACTATTGCAATATAAAATAAGTCAGTAGCCAGAGAACAACGCCATGCTTCTTTGTTTCTGCTTGCCACCTGTCCCTGCTTACGACAAATAAAAGAGTGTAGGGTCCAGCTGCAGCGCCGGAGAACCTTTTATAGAAGCATCTCGGAGGTGCGCTGTTTTAAGGGGAGACCACCCACCTAAAATAAAATGTTCCTGATTTTGGGTCAATTTTGAGATTTTTGTATAATGTTGCCCCTTTACATGTCTTCTTTCAAACTAGTGACAAGAAAACTTATAAACACATTTAGTTGCTTATTTTGCTTCATTTTGCATGATTACGAGACCGCCGCCATCTTGGTATGGGGGAAAGAAACGGATTTCTACTGATCAAATGTATGCATGGAGCTCCGTTTTTATTACATGTTTTTAGCACACTCTTGTTAATTTCATAACCTTTTCATTTAATTTGTTTTGATAATATTGAGGCCAACATGGCATTCCACTATTTTGAAAGCCTTTCTGGTAGTTCTAAGGTGTAGTGCCGAGAGATGGGAGTCGGAGATGGTGGCTCGAGGCAGAGCGAATAGTATTTATTGAGTACATCTACACAATACAGTACATTACTGGAAAGCTAAACAGAATGCGCTTAAATGAGAATGTTCGATGTTCTAGAAGGTACTACTATGACATCATCACCAACGTTCCAGAATGACTGGCTACTATGACATCATCACAAACGTTGCAGCTTGTTCGGGCAGATTTAAGGTTCTAGAATAATCTACTATGACATCATCACAAACGTTCCAGAATGTTCGGGCAGAACTAATGTAAGGTTCCTAACAATAGTGCCGTGGGTGAATTATGTACCATTACAATCACTACAAAGGCGAGATATGAGTCAAAGCTTGCCCTGATTGACTTACAATCTTGTCCATACAAGACACCTGCAGACCACTGGGAGAACAATCCAAAGACTTGGCCATCTCTCGAATACCCAAATGTGTACCACTACCTGATCAAACATCCATGTAAGATTCGATAAGATAAGATAAGATAAGCTGATATCGGTACTGTAGTACTACTACAAGCTATGAATGAATGAATGAAAACTTTATTTAACAGATTGCAGAATGGGTACAATACAGTACGGCTCAATACATACAATTGTTAAGGGGATGCAGACCTGAGAAAGACGTTTGTCTTGTTTCCATCAGGGTCCCCCATTTTCAATTCATATAGACATATATGACATACATGACATACAGATAGTCAGTACTGCTACATCTATACATTTATGACATACCAGATTTGCAAATACAGTACTGTTTGTGATACAGAAGGAGTCAAGAAAAGGGAGTATATACATTTGACGTAGAAACTGTACATTGGAGGAGGTTGGGTGGGGGGGGTTGGGTACATTGGGATATTGACAACCATACTGGGTAATTTACATTGGAGGTGGTTGGGGGGGGGGGGGGCCGGGGGGCACACTGTATAAACAAGTAACACTGTACATTGAGGGGGGGGGGGGGAGGAGACACTGTACAAACAAACACAATTGTACATTGAACTATTGACAAAACCATACTAGGTAAATGACTGTACATTGGAGGGGGTTGGGTTAGGATATTTACAGGGGCCAGTGTTGAATTGCAGTCTCCCGTAGGTGTCCCTTGAGAGAGGTTTTGAAAGTGGGTAGTGATCCACATTCCTTTACAGCTTTGGGTAGGGCGTTCCACATTGATGTGGCATAATTGCGAAACGTGTTTAGTCCCTTATTTGAGCCGAATCTGGGTTTAACATGATTTGTGGAGCTCCCTCTGGTGTTGTGATCGTGGTATTCACTGACCTTTGGGAAGTATTTTGACATGTACATGGGTACCTTGGTCGTGTAGTGTATCTTGTAGACCAGGCCCATTGCAAGTTGTTGTACTCTGTCGTCTACTCTAAGCCATCCTAGGTTGTCAAAGTGGGCAGGGGTGAGGTGGGTTCTAGGAGTAAGGTCAAGCAGTAGTCTGACCAGTTTGTTTTGAGATGTTTGTAATTTTGTTTTTAGCGCCTTTGAGGTGCTTTGGTACCATGAGGTGCAAGCATAGTCGTAGTACCCCTGAATGAGTGCTCCTGCCAGAGTCTTCAGGGTGTTCTTGTTTACCAGAGAGGAGATCCGGTACAAGAATCGAGTTTGTTGGTTGACTTTTTTTATTACATTGGATGCCATTTTGTCACAGGAGAGATTAGCCTCTAGCTATGCTAGCTGTCATGAACTAGAGCTAGCAAACTTTACTAACAGATTGCAGAATGGGAATACAGTACAGCTCAATACACACAATTGTTAAGGGGATGCAGACCAGAGAAAGACTTTAGTCTTGTTTAAATCAGGGTCCCCCATTTTCAATTCATAATGACAACAGTACCGATAGGAGATAAGATAAAAAACTGAAGAATATTGATCAGGCCAGAGTTACATTATGTCTTATGTTATTTCAGGTGTATTCTCATCAGAAGCCATGGAGAACTATAAGTCTTTAGAGGCATACCGCTTCTTTGTCTCTGGTTGGGTATAGAAACAGTGTTCCACCGGAAACTGACAAGGTGCACCTTGTTGCGGGCGGATGTCAGACCATCCTACAGAGTGAATGATGATCCACATCATCCTTGGGTGGCCTTAGATGGCACGGGAAAGGTGGTTGCAGGTCACTGTGACTGTATGGAGGGGTGAGTTATACAAAATAATATTTTTTAAATAAAAAAGAAATAATAAAAAGAAATGTTGCCACACATTTTGTGAATTATCGATACATGTTATATAGCTGCACCAATACTAGTGTCCTTGTCTCGAGTGACGAGATTTGTGCGTAGAGCTTACATTGTTTCATATTATTTATTCAGCTTAGGCGAAACATGCAGCCATGTAGCAGCCTTGCTCTTCAAGGTGGAGGCCGCCGGCCGCCTCGGCTACACCAGGACCGTGGGCACAGATGAATCCTGCCTCAGCTGATAGAGGTGTACCCTTCTTGCTGTCTTGTTTTGTACCATAGAAGAGATGGATGTTGACAATAAATGTATTTTAGTTACACTTACATTTTATTGTGTATGTGTTTTTTTTTGTAAGATAGTCTACTACACCATAACAATATTTACACAAAACATTTACTACACGCTGTTGTAACACAATCATTGTAATCTGGCTCACAGGGCAAAGACAGTACACTGCAAAAAATGTAATCGTATCAAGTGAAAATATCTTGTATTTGATCAAATATTGAGTAGAATATCTTTTGCAGATACTTTTGCTTATTATACTATTTCCCCCTGATTGGTCAATTTAATCTTGTTTTTACTTACAATGGCTCATAGTGCAAAATTATCAGCGAGATCTAACGAAAAACATCTGCAATAATAATCCTAGTCCTGTATCACAGGTCAATCACAAATGTCTCTCTAATCCTTGAGAACAATGCTGTCTCCCAGATTCACCAAAGCAGCACAGACTCGGATGATCTTGTCGATGCTGCTGTATTGATCACGATTGGCTTCACCTGCTAGACTCTGAACACAGCGAATTGGAACTGGACCCTTTAGTATTGTGTATCGGTTCTTGACTAGTCCAATCACCCTCTCAATGTGGATCCGCACTGATGAGATTTTCCGGGCTCTCTCCACCTCCTCTGCAGACAGCTGCTTCTTGTTCCTCGTAAATGGGGGTAGAATGAGTTGTGCACCGCAAACAGATGCAAAGTCATCCTCGAGTGTGAAACCCCTGTCTGCCAGGATCTGATCCCCGGGCATGTGCAGCGCAGGGTTTACAAATCCACACTCCCTGACAATGTGGATATCTGAGGCTCTGCCTCCCCAGGCCTGGGACACAAAGTTAATGTGACCCACTGGGCTGCACGATATGAACACTTTCACTGTGGCGTGGCGTTTGTAGGAGGAATAGCACTGAGCACGAGCTTTGAGATTTCTGGGTGCATCGATGAAGATTTCAAAACAATCTATGATCGATGTGAGACGAGGAAACTGTTTCTTTTCTTTTTTTTTCTTTTTTTTTTTGATATTTTTGCACAAATCTTTCCACAGCATAATATGCAACATCCAAGATTTGTCTTTTTCTTTTTCGTAACATCATACAAAACATACAAAAGTTTAACAACTGACATGGAAATTAAAAAAGCACTTACAAAAAAAAAGAAAAAAAAATTACTATACATTGTGCATATATATCCCTGATGCACATACGTTACATGTAGACCGATCTACCTGCGAGCAGGTATGTGCTGCATCTTCTATCGGGATGCCATCTTTCTCCATAGTGCATGTGAGAGGATGCGTCTCAAATATATGTAGGTGTGTGTGAGAACATTGAAGTATCTCTCTGTTCTTCGTTTATCTCTATCTAAGTTCATTGATCGTATAGTTTTCTATATCACCCTTCTCCTGCATTGGTTAGGTAGTTCTCAGATGTTCGGTTCAAGTAAGGAGAGACTGCTGACAAAGTGGTCAAAATAACTGCGGTGTTTATTAATACCACAGCTTAGGAATCAACAAGTACATCGTCTCTTTGGTTCAATCTAATTGTCTCTTTCATGTGGCTGTTGTCCATGCTCGGATCAGCTAGGGTTATCAGAGTTTTCTTCTTCCGGTGCGGTCCTCTGGTTGTTGTCTTGGTTTCCAGGCCAACACGCGCCTTCTCTCTCGTGGTTCGCTGGTCTGGTTGTCAAGGCAACCTGGTCTCCTCGCCGATCAGGCAGGGAGCGCTCGATTTCGTATCGGCGGAGTCTGCTATGAACCTCGGCTCGGTCATCTGGTCTCAATGGCTCTCTGTGTCATCGGCTCTCCCGTAGCCGGCTTGGCGAGTCTCCCTCTGTCGGTGGAGGTTTTCAGCGCTCCAGCTGCGATGCGATCTCTGTCATCGTCTGTGTCCATGGCTCTGTGTCTCCATGCTCTCAGGATCCTTCTCGCTGTGTCTCAGGCTCGGCTCTCGAGTTCTGTGTGTCTCTCCAGGTCCTTTCTGGTGTGTCTTCTTTTTTGTGTGTCGCCATCAGCCCTTTTTATCAGGGGGAGAGAGAGAGAGAGAGAGAGAGAGAGAGAGAGAGAGAGAGAGAGGGGGAGGGGGAGAGAGAGAGCGTCCCTGCCTGCCTATTCATGTCTATAATCTGCCTTTCCTTATTTGGCCATATTCCTTGTAGCCGGCTTGTCTCAACATGTTACACTTATTCTGCTGACACAACCGTTTCACCATAGAATCTTGCCGGGCTGTTTAATCATTGATTAGTTTAATGCGTGCCATCTCTTCATGCTTCTTGTGACAACAGTTTTCATAGTCTATGGGGAGACAGACTGGCTCTTGATGCATAGATAATAAAACATGAGCTATTTCCATCTACAAACTCTTTACCATTCTGTAATTGCATTTTAGAATACTAAGATAATTCTTTATTGTCTAGCCAGTGACTCACTGTCTTGTCTTCAGTTGGGTCCACTTTTTACTTTATTTGATTGAACTATTTATCTTACTGTTTGTTTTTCCTATTCTAAAGTAATCTGTAATCTAGGTTGTAGCTCTATTTTGATCACTAAGTATTTTGTTCAGTATTAACATTAATTAACAAACGATGTAACTGGTGGCATTCTACTGTGTAAGGGGAGATTTCCAAATAGTCTGTGTCACCTTTCTGACCTCTGGGTCTTCGTCAGCAGCTGCCGTGTATCTCAACTGTTATTTCCGTTTTGTTTTAGTTCCTTCCTTCAAAGATAATGATCTCCTCTCTTGTCAGTTGGAGGTGGCCTAAACCACAGCTGCTAACCAACCAGTGGAATGTGCATTAACGTCATAAACAGTCTTTTGCCCTATCTCCCTCTCAAGCCTAGGGTCACAGAAATAACTCACAAGGGGATATCTAAATGGCCCTTCTATCAATCAGCATTTTGTCTTTCTAATCATTACCTTGTACATTTCAGTT
This sequence comes from Notolepis coatsorum, assembly GCF_963971535.1. Lineage (NCBI taxonomy): Eukaryota > Metazoa > Chordata > Actinopteri > Aulopiformes > Paralepididae > Notolepis > Notolepis coatsorum. The sequence continues at coordinate 16,767,542 of NC_140176.1, forward strand.
GGCTATGTTCATGTTTTCATTTAGAAATATACGACAACATGTATGAATGTGTGTCTCAGATATGTGTATGTGGGTACGTGTCTCACGTAAGTATGTGTGTATGTCTCATACGTGTGTGTGTGTGCATCTCTCAGGTACGTGACTGTAATCCTACCTTCTGTGTGTTCAGCCGAACGCACAATTGGAGGGGGGCTTCCCACCCTCCAGAACATTTACAACAAGCGGTGCAAGGGGAAGGCTAAGAGAATTATTAAGGACTCGAGCCACCCGAACAACTGCCTCTTTGAACTGCTGCGGTCAGGCAAGCGATACCGGAGTCTTAAGGCGAGCACAGAAAGACTCAGAAGAAGCTTCTATCCCCAGGCCATCAGGCTGCTAAACGAACAATAATCGCTAAACGAACAATAATCACTATGCAACAACCATCAAATGCACACAGCACACACACCCACACGCACACACTCACTCAAACAAACAACACACACTGGGGAGCTCCAGTAGCTCACCACGTACCGCGAGTGCTATTTCAGCGGCGTGGACAACCGCGCTCGCGCGGATCTGGGGCTGAGTGCGTTCGAATCCCGGACGGCAACCGTGCCTTTCCCAGAGTGTCTTCCCCCCCATCTGAACCCTTTCAGCCTGCTTCTGTCGGTCGAACTTGACCAAGTATGAATGCGAAGAAAAGCGATAAACGCTAAAAAGAACCAGGTGACTGGTCAAAGTTTAAAAAAAAAAAAAAAACACTGCAGCACCCACTCTCCACACTTTAGATCACACAAACACACTTACACTTTATATTTATTGATAAAGGATTTGCACTACAACTCGTACACCTACTGTGAATTGTACCTAAATTGCACCTCGTCCCATTTCTCCATTTCTGCCTTGCACTATATAGTATTGTATATTAGTACACTGCACAGTATTGTATATTGTATGGTAACTACGTCTATTCTGCATCGAACATTGTACATATGTCTAAACTGAACACTGTGACCTCATTTTTTTACTTCTAATTTTACTATGTTATTTTATTTCATACTTATCTTGTCTTGCACAGTCTCGGGAGCGCAACAGTAAGAAGCATTTTGTACAAAAGTATTCTGTACTTCTGTATGACAACTATTAAAGAAACTTGAAACTTGTCTCGTATCCATGTGCGTCTCTGCCACCTGTGTGAGTGTATATCTCAGGTGTGTATATGCATGTGCGTCTCAGCTATGTATGTGTGTGTCCCCTATGTATGTGTATATCCCCTATATGTGTAAGTGAGAGCTTACGCTTCAAATATGTGTATAAGTACGTGTGTGTATGCCTGTTCCCTACAAGTGAGTATATGCGTGTATGTGTGCCTCTGGCATGTATATCTCAGCCTTGTGCATATGAGTGTGTGTAATTCAGTTATGTACACATACGAGTATGTGTGTCCTAGACATGCGTATGCGGCTAGATATGCGCATGTGAGAGTGTGATAGAGAAAGAGGCCATTCCATAGATACACCATCCGGACATACAATCTATGCATATACATATATAATACAATATAAAGTATAGGTACCATCAGGTCAGATCCCATTTTTCACATTCATCTTTGATAATACTGAAACCCCACCTTAATCATTCGTCCCCAAACCGTTCAGTCAGGCGTAGAAAACTGTCCCATACCTCAGCAAAGATATCCTCTCTCCCTGCGACTCTATATGTTACCCTTTCATATGATGCTGTCCGGAACATTAGTTCCATCCATTCTTTAAAAGTAATATCAATGGGTGATTTCCAATGTCGTAAGGCACGAGGAAACTGTTTGAATACTGGGGGGATGATTGAGATATGTGGTCCCTGTCCTGCCATCTAATCAAGAAGTCAAGCTTGGGGGAGCTCCAGTAGCTCACCGCATATCTCGGCGCTATTTCTGCGTCGGGGAAAACCGTGCTCGTCACGGATCTGGGGGACACGAGTTCGATTCCCGGACCCGCCGTCATTTCTCAGAATGTCTTCCCCTGCTCTGCATCCCGTTTCAACCTGTTTCTGTCGGTCATGCTTGACCAGAAAAGCGATAAACGCTAAAAAAGAAGTCAAGCTTGACGTACATCAGGTCTATCCAGGTCCAGAACACTTTGATGACTGTTGCCTTTGACACACCTCTGATGTGGGAGATGAGGTCAAAGGACATGTCGTGACGCAGTTTGACAAGGGTGATAAATAGCTGATCTATGGGTGAGATAATGGTGGTCCTTGTCTTCTCTGTGTGCAAGTAAGAAAACAAGTGCAGAAGCACTGGCCAGGTAACACCTGTCATCATCTTGCATTTGGTGTCGTTGCTGTCCACAGATGAAGCGGTCAAGGAGCTTGACTCGACCTTGGTTCTCTGTTGGTCACCATCCTCCTTGGCTGCATCCCTCTCCTCTCTGATAGACTGTATCTCGTTAAACAGACACTGCTCTGTGATGGGAGGTGTGGCTGCTTCCTCAACATGGGCTGCTTCCTCAACTTGGATGTCTTGGCTGCAACGTTTAGGCCTCTTGTGGGGAGTCACTTTAAATGACATAAAAACCATACTAATAAGAAACTGCAATTTAGGAACCCATTGATTTTGGCACATAACTGAAAACTAGATGATATCACTTACCATGGTATGAAGAGAAGTTCCTTTTTGCATGCCGCTCATGGCAACTGATGTTCGTTGACGTAGATGGTGTAGACTGTGATGTTGAAGGGAATACAGATGGAATGTAGTCTGGGTGTGTTTGGTCATTGACCTTTGCACCTGAATGAATGAATGAATGAAAACTTTATTTAACAGCTTGCAGAATGGGTACAATACAGTACAGCTCAATACACACAATTGTTAAGGGGATACAGACCAGAGAAAGACGTTTGTCTTGTTTACATCAGGGTCCCCCATTTTCAATTCATAGTGACATTTATGACATACACAACATACATGACATCATGACATTTATGGCATAGGGACATACATGACATACAGGTATATAGTACTGTTACATTTGTGACATAATATGATATGCAAATATACAGTACTGTTACCCATAGATCCTGACAGAGAGTATACATATGAAATGTATATTACAAGCAATACAACTATTCAATAACAAGTCCTTAGAGCAAGGACAACAACACTGAATGTGATTGATAAATAGTATACTAGTAGTAACATATAAAAATGAAAAAGGCATGTAGGCTACACTGAGAATGGACTATATGGCGAAGTAGCTAGCAGAGACGGCTAGCTAATCAATCAATCAGCTAGCAGCTAACATCTATCTGCTGTTTACAGCCTCACAGCCAATACAACTTAATTTACTATATAAATATTTGTACCTTATTCTCACCTGTTATGAATTGGGTAGAGCAGACATACGTAGAATTTGACTTGGGGGACCAGGGTCTGCTTTGGTCGACTCTCCCGTCTGCATCTACGTACGTGTGCTCTCTTGATAGCTGCCAGCCACTTTTTTCTCCGTGATTCCTCGACTGGTATTATATAAAACTGCTGATTTGGATTTTTGTTTTTGTTATTAGTACAACGCGTAACACAGCAGCTCTTTGGCATTGTGATGCACTGAAGAAAATTTCGCTTGATTGTCTTTAATTTGCCGCTTTTCCGATCCGTTTCTCCACTAAATGAAGCGTACACAATGTACCAGGCGGGACAGTTTCCCCCACGCTGCAGTTGCCTAGCAACAACAGACAGGAAGTTGACTTCGAGAATAAATGTGCACATATTGAATGGGGAAGTGCCTAATTTGCATATATAAACATAAAATTCAGAAAACTTGCAATACATTTTTTCTTAGTTTATATGTACATAACAAACTGGGGTAGTTTTTTTTTTTTTTTTTTTTTTTTAGCGTTTATCGCTTTTCTGGTCAAGCATGACCGACAGATACAGGGTGAAACGGGATATAGAGCAGGGGAAGACATTCTGGCAAATGACGGCGGGTCCGGGAATCGAACTCGGAGTCCACCAGATCCGTGACGTATCACGGTTTTCCCCAATGCAGAAATAGCGCTGAGATATGCGGTGAGCTACTGGAGCCCCCCTAAACTGGGATAGTTTCATAGTGATATCTATTCAAATATTTTTTTTGCCTATTAGGGGGTACAGTAATCGGTTGTGTTGTTTGTTACTACACTGTTACTACTACTACATCATTATTATTATGTTATTATGTTATTCAGTTATCAGGCATGTGTTTAGGTTGTCTATTACTAGTGGTTTGATTGGGTGTTGTGTTTGTAAATAGTGTTTAAAAAAAAAAAAAAGGCGTTTTCCCAAAGGGTAGACATGTACCATTTCCCTAGCATCTACACACACCAAACTTTCCACCTTTATTCATATCTATATCCTGCTTCTTTGTGCCAAAGGGTTTGTTGATATGTCATACATAGCCTGATATACAGACAATACAAAACTTTAAAGGCGTTTTTCTCAAAATGAGATTTTATGAGTTTGTATTACACATAAAACAAAAAATTTCAATTTCTAGTACCTCCACAAACCAAACTGGCCACGTTTCCTCCTATCCATATACCACAACTTTCTGTTAGATGATTTTTTGATAGATCACTCGTCCAGATTTTTAGAACATTTTATACAAAAAATGTATGCGAAAAATAGATTTCTTTATGACTAGGGGGTCATAAAAGGTCATAAATCCCTGTTCGAGTGGCATATCAAAAAATCCTCTAACAAAAAGTTAGTTTTTTAATGTAGTAACATGAAAAACCATGAGAAAATATCTATATATCATCCATTTGAGCTAAATTTTGCTCGGGGTAACATGCAAAAAGGGCTTATTTTGAATAGACCACGCCCTTTTTGGGTAATAAAATTATGCGACCAAAACTATTTTAATAAAAAAAAAATTTTTTGACTATTCTAAACAATGTTTGCAAATGATTTCATCCCTTATTATTTTTTTCCCTATCTAGGTGGATGGTCTCCCCTAAGTGAGCGTGTGTTATTGGATTGATTGATTGATTGATTGATTGATTGATTGATTGAAAATTGTATTAATGTCCGCCTTGTTTCAAACTGGTTATGCTTAGGCCCTCTTTCGAAGTCGGTTATGCTTAGAGTTTGGAATCAGGGCTGGTGGTCTATCGCCCTGCTCTAAAGATAAACTCTAAGCATAACCGACTTCGAAAATGGGCCTAAGCATAACCAGTTCGAAACAAGGCGGACAATAATAACATTTTCAATCAATCAATCATTCCAATAACACACGCTCACTTCATTCTTAGATGGCATGCACCGCCAATCAGCGCGCTCTCCTTGGCTGCCACAGGCTTGCCCCTTGAGTAACCTCGTTCCCAGTTTTATCTCCTCCGTGAGATAAAGACTGGTAAAGCACTACAGCCGAAAGTGTCTATGCCTGGGGTAGAATTTCCGGTGTATACTTCCCCTGGAAGCTGCCTCCGAACGGACCAAACTTTTCCCGAATCCTGTCGGCAAACAAGCTAGAACGTCCCGGTCACAGTGGCGGCCGGCCGATAGAGGGCGCTGGGGCGCCGCCCCCCCCCCCTGGTGAAGAGAGAAGGAGAAGAAGAAAATGCTTAATTTAAATTTTAATTTTAGACCCCTAAAAATAAACTAAACATGTTTACTACTAAACTAATAATATTTACTCATTTTAAGTATGTTTGTGTTTCAAATGCACAATAACGTTAATATATCAAATATAAATCATTGTTTTGTGCGTGATTCCCATGACGTCACTCTCTCTCCTGATAGAGAGTACCTCTAAAGCTGGGTGCATAGACGTAGCGTGCACACTGTATACACTGTATCGTCGCAGCCAATGTAAATAGGTCAAGCAAATACATTTCGCCTATCAGTGCGTTCAAATATGATGTCTTGGGGCGTGTTTTTCTAGCGTTCGAAGCAAGCTCTGCGCCACTGTACTCGTCACGTCAGACAGAAAAGCATGCGAGGAGGAGCCAGTCAGTCCAGTTAGTAGTATTTTAGTTTCGATTCAGTGCGTTAGCTTAGCTAGGCTTGTGGTTCGGTAATAAGATATAAGAAGTGTATTCTCAGGAGTTGGAGAGATCAGCACGAGATACTGTATATTACTGACAGTGTTGGATTTGGATTTATATGGAGTCTGGACACACACTTTATCAAGCCCGGACGCGTGTCGTCTTTTACCAACAAACTTGTAGTTCCGCGTTTGGGTTCTGCGATCTGATTGGCCACTGACGTACGCTCTCTCTACGCCAAAACAGCGCGTTACGCTAGTTCTGCCTCTAACCTCTAACAGACTGCAGCCTGCTAGCATTATCCAATTCATATCAATTCGAAATAACGTATTGTTTTCATCTCTCTATATTAACGTGATTCCATCAACACAACATAAATGTTCAAAACACGAGAATACTTCATTGGCGGGGAAGAAGAACACTGATAGCGGTGTGTGGACCGTCCTGCGAGCCCCACGGGACGAGACCAGGTAGAATTTTAGGCGCACAGGAAACAAGTCTCGCGGGACGGTGGCCTGTGGCTCGCGGGGCGGTGGTCTGGGGCTCGCGGGACGGTGGCCTGGGGCTCGCGGGGCGGTGGTCTGGGGCTCGCGGGACGGTGGCCTGGGGCTCGCGGGACGGTGGCCTGGAGCTCGCAGGACTGTCCACACACCGCTATCAGTGTTCTTCTTCCCCGCCAATGAAGTATTCACCGAAAGACCCAATACTGTGGCAACAACTACCGCACTACCGGTAGAATAAGTGCCGAGAACCGTGGGAAGTGATGCAAACTGTCTTGTCGTGTTTTGAACATTTATGTTGTGTTGATGGAATCACGTTAATATAGAGAGATGAAAACAATACGTTATTTCGATTGATATGAATTGGATAATGCTAGCAGGCTGCAGGCTGTTAGAGGCAGAACTAGCGTAACGCGCTGTTTGGGCGTAGAGAGAGCGTACGTCAGTGGCCAATCAGATCGCAGAACCCGAACGCGGAACTGCAAGTTTGTTGGTAAAAGACTACACGCAGCCCGGACGGACCGCAAAAGCTTCTCGAAGGGTTAACGCAACGGCTCGAGGCTTGTTCCAAACAACAAGTGAGTCTAACAATATGTACTGTTCTGTAGTTACTGAAACTGATTGAATATGGCATGTCAAGATTCAAGAGGTTTATTTGTCACATACATACACAAGGCGTGCAGTGAGGTCTGATATATGAGTGAGTGGCCGCGATATATATCTCTCTCTCTCTCTTTCTCTCTCTCTCTCTCTTTCTCTCTCTCTCTCTCGCTCTCTCTCTCTCACACACGCAGTACGTGTTGATTCATGATTCATGATCATTACATTATGATCGACTGGAATAAAAAAAAAATAGCTTTACAATTTACATACTGTAGCTGTCCCTTTGTTCATTAACCCTTTCCCCGACAAAAACGTCGTACAATGGGTTTCAAGTCCATGCGAATTCTGCCAATAACGGCGTACGACGTGATTCTGATCATAATTTCATATTTTCGCCATGGTATTCATATTTCATTCACGGAGCCTTGTCAGATGCTGTGGGACTCAGCACAACTCTGCAACGCTTCAATACTGCCACCTGGTGGCTGATCGGCGAGTTGCCAAACCGGAAATGCCCGTTGCAGCTCGGTCCGTCCCCTAATTCCGTCCGGCCACTCGTTTATCGTCGCGGGACTCAATACACACACCGTGGATATGGATCTTTGCCATAACTCAATAATCTACATGATTTGGGCGTGTATTAGTAATATACAAACCGGAAATGGATCGCCTAGATCCCCACCACATAACTGGGATCTGTTTGCTCCACTCTCATCGCCCAACGGTACGAGGAGACTGACGTGAGTTTCAGCGTTTTTGTTTATAATTTTCGATACAAACTGCTCTGATCAATATATCACCCATACTACATGAAGCATCTAACGACTATCACGGAATTATAAACGACCCCCCCCCTCCGTTCACCCGCGCATGATCAGTCATAACCCTTAGGACCATGTACAGTTGACATTTTTTATATAGCGTCGATCGGTATCAAACTGCATTTGATGATCTAATATATGCATTTGTGCCTATATCTCACGTTCTGGGAAATACTGCAGAAAACGATAAAAACATATTTATACTCTAGACGGTATTTTCGTATGAATGTGTGAATGAAAAAGTAAAACGTTCCTACATCCTGAACGATAGGTAATCGATGTTGAATGGACCATAGTAATGTCAATTTAGCAATACAATTTAAAAAGTTATAGCCCTGCAAAGAAGGTGAACATCTCCATAGACTTACAGTACTGGCAGAGATCAAACAGCGATGGATATAAGCGTGGCAGAGAATGGGTTAATGTTTAACCTAAATGTAGAACAACTCACCAAAAGTGACCATTGCAAAAACTATTTGACAAAAAAATCTAGGAGGAGGGGGGGTTTAGCCACTGCCCGGTCATGTAGTAAATTCTTCAGGCAAAGCTGTTGCAGTGGCTTAAACGAGGAAATATTGTGTACTTCACACGTTTCTATAATTGTTTTGTCGAAACCGGAAAGCCTGTAGCCGGTACTTCCTGTACTTTACACACTTTAGGAGGCATAGCTTTACCAGCCTACCCCTTGAGAGGATTCTCCGGCGCTGCAGCTGGACCCTATTGAATAAATGGTTTGTTTTACAAAGCGGAGCTGTGTGGCACGTGGTGCATGTAGGTCCGTGTACGTTTTGATAGTGGCCCGCCTCCTTCGCGTGACGTTTTCTAACCCCCTCCTCAAATGTCAAACAGCTAGAACTTTAGTTCCGTATCAATGCATAGTCGTAGTCGGTCAACTGCGAATGCATTTGACATAAATGGTATATTATGAGTCCATATTTTGCTGCTCACAGCGTCTCGGCTTTGGGGGGCATGGATCACTGAATCGCTAATATCAGAAGGATTGGAAGCTTGGAAACGAACACTGTATAGGCAAGTCTCTGTCTTGTTGTTTAGCCTACTGTACTAAACTTTCGATTTCAACCACGTCCAGCTCTCTGCCTCTGGATTCTTGTTAACGCTAACCCGTGCAACCCGTTTACTAAAGCGAAACCATCTCAAATATATATATTCATCCTCCTTGTTTAAAAAAAATGTAGCTTTTAGTTTTGTTATTTGTTTGATTTATTCGTTTATTTGTCAGGGACAATGCAAAAGAAAACATTGTAGCGTGATACATACAACAACAAGATACATAGATGCATGATTGATTGATTGATTGATTGCAAATTGTATTAACAGATTGCAGAATGGGTACAATACTTTGATTGATTGATTGATTGATTGAACATTTTATTAACAGTACAGTACAGCTCAATACATACAATTGTTAAGGGGATGCAGACCAGAGAAAGACTTTCGTCTTGTTTACATGATGTTTACATGATTACATTATGATGAATTGAAAATGGGGGACCCTGATGGAAGGTTGGGTAGGAGGAGTGGGGGGGGGGGGGGGGGGGGGGGCGGGAGGTTGGGTAGGAGGAGTGGGGGGGGGGGGGGGGGGGACTGAACAAGCAAAACTGTACATTGGAATATTGACAAGACCATACTTGGTCATTTACTGTACATTGGGGGGGGGTTGTGTTAGGACATTTGTAGGGGCCAGTTTAGAATTGCAGTCTCCCGTAAGTGTTTTTTTAGAGTGTTTTTGAAAGTGGGTAGTGATTCACATTCCTTTACTGCTGTGGGTAGGGCGTTCCACATTGATGTGGCATAATTGCGAAACGTGTTTAGTCCCTTGTTTGAGCCGAATCTGGGTTTAACATGATTTGTGGAGCTCCCTCTGGTGTTGTGATCGTGGTATTCACTGACCTTTGGGAAGTATTTTGACATGTACATGGGTACCTTGGTCGTGTAGTGTATCTTGTAGACCAGGCCCATTGCAAGTTGCTGTACTCTGTCGTCTACTCTAAGCCATCCTAGGTTGTCAAAGTGGGCAGGGGTGAGGTGGGTTCTAGGAGTAAGGTCAAGCAGTAGTCTGACTAGTTTGTTTTGAGATGTTTGTAATTTTGTTTTTAGCGCCTTTGAGGTGCTTTGGTACCATGATGAGGTGCAAGCATAGTCATAGTACCCTTGAATGAGTGCTCCTGCCAGAGTCTTCAGGGTATTCTTGTTTACCAGTGAGGAGATCCGGTACAAGAATCGTGTTCGTTGGTTGAATTTTTATTACATTGGATGCCATTTTGCCATACGGTACAGCTCAATACACACAATTGCAGACCAGAGAAAGACTTTCGTCTTGTTTACATCAGGGTCCCCCATTTTCAATTCATCATAACATATATGACATACATGACATACAGGGTAGGTACTGTTACATCTAGACATTTATGACCTACCAGATCTACAAATATACAGTACTGTTTATGAGTACAAAAATAGTCTAAAAAGAGAGTATATACATTTGAGGGGGAAGAAAATGTACATTGGAGGAGGTTGGGTAGGTGGGGTGGGGAAACTGTACATTGCATGTAAGATCTCTAGCCAAGTCTAATTTGCAACCCCTGTCCCTGCCTGGTTAGGCTTTTCTACTTAAAAGTGGTCAGTTAGGGTAACTGTTGTCTTTTGGACTTCACACCATCCCATAGTTCTTTCTTTCTGATTTGTTTATTTTCTACCCCGACTAGAACCATGAGCAGCCAGGCGGCCAGTCAGCTGAAGGAGGTCCAGAGGAGAGCCCAGTCCAACCTGTCCTCCTCGGGCTCTGCCCTGGACGTGAAGGCTGACGTCCAGCTCATGGCCAGCATTCCTCTGCCACTGTCTGAGAAGTATCAGCACATCACGGCAGAGACCATGTTTAAGGAGAATGCAGGAGGCAATAGCAGTCAGGTAAGTCTTTCTCTCTGCTCATTCCATAGAGGCTTTCTCTCTATCCTCATTCCAGGTGACGCTGATTTGTACTGTGCATAGAGACATTCATCACCTCAGTAAAAGGCAATCTCATGCATCACACAACACAAGCCCACTAGGCTCTGTGTTTTTCACTTACATATTATGTTGAAAATATTTACTAATCTACCTATCTATCTACACCTATCTATCTACACCACTAAGATACCCATGTACATGTCGAAATACTTCCCAAAGGTCAGTGAAGTCCACGACCACAACACCAGAGGGAGTTCCACAAATCATGTGCAACCCAGATTCAGCTCAAACAAGGGACTAACACGTTTCGCAATTATGCCACAATAATGTGGAATGCCCTACCCACAGCCGTAAAGGAATGTGAATCTCTACCCTCCTTCAAAACCACTCTCAAAGAGCACCTACGGGTGGCTGCAATTAGAAACTGGCCCCGGTAAATGTCAAAATGTATATTTGTATGCCATAAATGTCTTGATGAATTGAAAATGGAGGACCCTTATGTAAACAAGACAAAAGTCTTTTTCTGGTCTGCATCCTCTTAGCAGTTATTTGTATTGAGCCGTACTGTATTGTACCCATTCTGCAATCTGTTAATAAAGTTTTCAATCAATCAATCAATCAATCAATCAATCAATCAATCAATCAAACTTGATAACCCTGGTGATATGCTGGCTCTCGCTGCCCATCTATCTACATACACATACACAACAATAATAAGAATATTAACAATAATAAACATAACAATATCAAATAACAACAATAACAGTACAGGGCCCTATTCCCCGTACCTGGTTCAACTAAGTCGATCAAGAGTCCCATTATCCAGATTCAATTAACCCGATGTTTGAAGCCGGGATTTTCCTGTTCCTCGAAGGTGGATTCAGTCTCGTTAACTCGAACCAGACTTGAGACCCAGGATAAGTGCGCGCGGCCGCTTCAGTTGAAAAGCCAGCAAGTATCGATAGCAGAAATCCTGATTTTCTAACGGCATTGATTGATTAATTGATTTAAAACTTTATTAACAGATTGCAGTACGGCTCAATAGCCTCGCCGACAAGTTAAATGCATAATCTATAGGCTAATTTTAAGTCCCTCATTACCCCAATCAATCAGATTATATTTCTTTAAACTTGCCTGCTGGCAGTAGGTTTATGGAATGGATAATCAAATGAGATCTTGCTAGCGAAAATAATTAGTTCAACTGTTTCAGAATAAGGATACGGCTCTCTTACCCATTGATTGATGTATGGTGGATGTTTTACTTATCTGCACTGTGGTGTGACGGTTGGTTGTTTTGACTTTCACGCAGACGACCCGCGTTCGAATCCCACTTCTTCTAGTCTTTTTCTTCTTTTTGCAATGTAGGAATAATTCAATTTGGTGCACGTTGAGAGCTATATAAAGAATGACATCCTCAATGCATGTAGATTTATAATATTTTAACTTAAAACTAGGCTACTTTTGCGTATAATCATTAATATTATATTCCAAAAGAATTATATTGGAAACGCGGGGTCTCGAACTCGGGTCGCCCGCTTGCCAGGAGCGAACACTGGCCGTTGCACCACTGTGCCAGACGGGATATATCCATTGTGTATCCATCAATGCACAAGAGACCCGTGTTTCGAATATTTTTCTTTTGAATGAAGTTTTATCTCTTTATTCTCAAATGCATTAATGTGACGTCAACGGCTCATTCAATTTCTCAAATCCGTCAAACAGCGCATCTCATCAGACATTTTAATCCCAGTTACAATATCACAATAACGTGTGAGTGATGATACAATTCAACAATCCTCAGAGTCCTTGTAATTCATAATCCACAAAAACCACAATCCACGCATAGACACTTCAATTTTATGCTTGAATGAAACACAATCCGGGCGCTCCGTTAAGCAAATCTACAGCGGAGAATATATGAAACTAATCAGAGCCAAACGGCCGATAGGTTTCATTCATTAAAAATATCCCCGCGGGATTCACATTTGCAATGCGCAGTTATTAAAATAACCACATGCAGCGTGTATCGCACTCCGAGCGCCGTATATGACGTGCATTATTTTATTTAGGACAAAGTAAATCTATAGGCTGAATATGATTTATTATCAGCATTTAGTTCTATTATTATACATTTCAAAAGCCCCCTCTAGGAAAACGAAGCACAGAAACATAATTCAGAATGGTATAATGCAGATCTAGACTGTGAGAATCATTTAAGGAAGCGAGCTGGCATTTCTTTGCGGGGGCGTGGCCATGGTTCATCCAGCTAACTGAATTTAACCCTGCTCTCGACCAGGCTCAAACTTTTTGATCTGTTGTCATGGTGATTTAGACAATCGAGCGTCGGGGAACAGAAAGGTCCGGCTTAAGTCAGGCTATGCTGGAAATTATCCGGCTAACTCAGTTAGCCAGGTACGGGGAACGGGGCCCAGTAATGACAATAATAGAATGATAAATGGAGTAAAAAAAAGTAAAAAAAAATATATATATATATATATATATATATATATATATATATATATATATATATATATATATATATATATAGAAAACAACACAAACCCTACAAAAGACATTAGACATTTCCTCCAATAAAAGAAAGAACGATGAAAACCCGACTATACTCGGGTATGGCGCTCAACCGCTGGCGAGATAACCCGACTATCATCGGGTCTGGTGCTGAATGAGTTAAGACACTTTTCAAACTGGTTTTCAAACTGGTCTTCCCCTCATTTTTTTTTCTTTTCTTGAAGCACCTGCCCACTGGTTGCCAGGTATATTGGGGACGTTTTTGGCACCATGTCTCCTTCATACCCTTCACATCACCCTTGCCTGTCATTCTAAAGCTGATTTACTTGAGTTATCATGTTATAATAGAGTGGTTGTATCAGGATAACAATATTTGAACCATTTGTGTGTGTTTTATGTGTCCAAACGATAGTGTTGTTCACTCAGCCACTTCATGTACAACAGTTTCTTGTGTCTTTGGTATCCTCTCTCACAGCCACCTCCCTCCCTCTCATCAGGTCTCCGGGGCCTTAAACAGACTGTCTAAGGCTCTGAACATCCTGGAGAAATACGGCTGCAACCTGACCAACCCCAGCAGGCCGAAGTACTGGCGCAGCGTCAAGCACAACAACCCCGTCTTCAGGGCCACCGTTGACGCCATCAAGGTTAGGAAACACCCACCAAGGACTCGAAGCCTTGCAGTACACAATCCCCTAAGCTAGGGCTGTGCGATGTGGGTAATTTAATATCTCAATAACGTATATATATATCACAATATAGTACCTTTTCTGTAGATTTGATGAAAAGATTGTCTTTACAAATTAACCACACATGCCTCACGACTGCTTTTTGATAATCCTGTGAACTAATACGAATTAAAGACACGTTCTCTTTTCTCTTTATTTGGAGAAAAGTGTTTGTTATACAAGCCCACGTGTTGGGAAAGTAAAGCAGGGTCTGAATGACGTAAAATACTGCTATAAAGCGGTTATACAGCTTTTTTTCCGACAATTTCAATAGAAACGATGGAGGAAAATCTCTATCGATAGAAATGTTTCTATTGCCCCACGATATATATATATATTGTCATTCACTCTTTCATTCAGCTCAGAAAGGATTCTGCCTCTGCGTCCCACACAATGAGGTAGAGGTGCACAACCTCTATGATTACTGGAGTCTGCCCTGTGACTCTTGACTTCAACCATTGGAGTTGAGCAGAGTTGACACTGTGATTTCTGGAGTCTGGATAGCCCCTTTCGTGACTGTGATGCACGCCAAGTGAATCCACAGTCCCTTGCTCCCCCATAGGAAACCACCCTATTTTAACTATGAAGAACTGGTCCGATGCGAAATGTTCGTTATACAAGTATCGCAGAGAAATTTCAAAGGTACTCACAGTTGCACGAGGGTCTTGGACAGAGACATGCAATGGTTTGAAAGCTTGGCGTTGCTAATAAACATTTTAAATAATCTTTTAAAACGTGTAATCATCACCGAGACGGCAGTGCGGCTCTGCAGATATACCCTACTCCTCATTCGGGGGAGAGCAGCCATACGTTCTTCGCTGTTTACACGTTTATAAAAATTATTTAAAATGTTTATTAGCAACGCCAAGCTTTCAAACCATTGCGTTTCTCCTATAAGATTAAGATTTGTTTATTAAGGACAATGCAAATTAATGAACATCATTTACATGTGTATGCATAACATCACAGCATGATAAGGACGTAAATATGCCGGGAATAGCACAGGGCTAATTTCCACCCGTAGTCCTAACATAAAACAAACACAAAACGGACCATACAACGTTCATTCATAAAAACTGACATCACTGACATGACCACACTAACATGACATTCAGTCAGTACAACATCACTAACATCCCTAATGAGTGCATATTTGGCTGTCCAACAGCCATTTCCTGAGTTGGCCCCTAAAGGTGGACAGGGTGGTACATTCCCTTAAGGGGACCGGAAGGCTGTTCCATGTTCCACTTCCCTTTATCGATAGAAATTTTTTGCTGAAGGCGGTCTTTCTAAAATGGACCTCACAATCCCCTCTGGTGTTTGACCTAGTGGCTAATCCAGTGTTCCTTTTCTCGTGGATAAACTCCTTGAGAGGGGGAGGGGCTCATCTGTGCTATGGACTGTGGATTCACTCGGCCAAACTTTGTTGGCGTGCATCACAGTCACGAAAGGGGCTAGAGTCTGGAGAGATAATGAATGAATGAAAGATTTAAAATGTTTGAACAAGTAGCGTGGCGTAGTGGGCAAGGCGCTCGCCACGAATGACGGAGACGCTGGGCTTGCCTGTTCGAGCCCAGCGCTCCACATTGCTTTCAGTTTAGCTGGTCGTCCGCAGTAATACACATTGGCCGTATTAGGGGGTGGGAAACTGATGGGTGGGATCGGGCGTTGTGGACAGCGACTCCTACAGGTCGGTTGGTGCGCCTGTGCAGTAGAATCAGGAAGTGTCGGGGGCAGCGTGAGCCTCCCACGCGTTACTCCTCGCCACTGAGAGATCGAGCTGCGCAGGTGAAAAGATGCGACTGCTGTTACCTCAATTACCGGAGGGGACTTGTGCTATGTATGACTTAGTCCACATTGCAGCCGGCTTGTGGGAGGCAAGAAACAGCGTTCGTGACAGGGGAGGGTTGAATTGGATGATACGAAATTGGAATGGGAGAAAATATAGAAAATGGGAGAAAAAGTGGATTAAAAAAAAAAAATTTGAACAAGTACAAAAAGAGAAAATATATCTGTTAATTCGACATATACAAAAGATAATAAAAAAAATACAACAAAAAGAGAAACCGATAAACAAATCATAGTTTACCCTGTTTGAAAAAGGAGTAGGAAGAAGTATACACTTTTTTAAACGTTTTATTCCTACCCCTTTTTAACTATTCATCACAAATTATATAATTTTATTCTATTGTTAATTATATGTATAAATGCTGTATCTCTATACAATCCAATACATTTATATACATATTAATATATACTAAATAAATACCATATAATATACATAATTTCTTCTATATTTTTTATTTACTTTTAACGAAGTAAGAGTTGAACAACACCAAATAGTTACCCTTTTAAAGGACTTTCTGCCGTGACTGAGCAAGAGCCTTGTGCTCGAGACGTCACCACGGCAGAAAATAATAAAAGTCCTTTCAAACGGGAACTAATTGGTGTGCGGATCTCTCAGTTCAACTCTGCATGGTATTTTCTGATCCAGCTGCCATTCTATTGGGGAGAGACCTCTCACTGATGACGTATCCCTGGCCGCGCCCATCTCTCCACGTCGACTGCAGCTATAGGACCATTAACCCTTTCACTGCCACATGACATAAATTTAACCCTTTACTATCACACAACCGACGGTCCTTTTTGCTAGTGCGGCAGTGAAAGGGTTAATGGACTATTAATAGATGGCTCCTAGCTTCGTCTGTGGTTCACGCGGGCCGTGGTCCCGTGAACAAGACCTTCTGATATACATTTCTCTCTCTGATAAGGCGGGGCATTTTGACAAACAAATAAAATTATATTCACATCGCCCCATTTCCTCTAAGTCTTGCGCTTGTTACTATGTGTAACGATTCACTTGCTGAGGTCTGTCTTGTAGGTAAAAGGTCTGAAGTTCACTCAGATAAGGGATATTAGGGATGCACTCAGTGTTGCGTTGCTCATATCAACACTGGTTGCACGCACGCTAATGACGCCACGTGCTTCTGCTCACAAAACTTTGGTTGCACGGAGTGCAACCTCGTCCCATGAGCAACGCATCACTGGATGCACTGATCCAGCTTTTTCAGTCCCCATACAGATACTGAGTTCCGATCCATTATTTTTAATGAACAGTATAGACTTTGATCATCATTTTGGGGTCATTGGGCAAAACATTATTGAGGTATAATACATCTTTCTCCATTAGAGAATGCTTTGCTTTGATTTCTGGCATGTTAGACGTGTTTCTTGGTATCCGATATCAGTATCGGTGCATCCCTAAAGAATATCTTTATGAACAACTTTTTATGTGACAATATAGGAGGAATTATAGCCAAAAGTGTCCTTCCGGGCTGTGGTATCTAGCCACTTACCCTAGATGTCTGCCATCCACAGGGTGGACGGGGAGTTCTATATCTCTATGGCTACACCATTCAACAAATTGACGGTCTCAGTTTCCCTGAAGATGTCGCTGACCCAGATGTTGGCAGAGTCGCCGCGGTGACCCTGGAGGTCATGACCTTGCGCTCCGAGGTGGACATGCTTATCAAGGTGAGGGTTCAACAGGGGTGTCGCCTCAAGCTGTTTAATGAGTCGGGAGTGATGATCAGTTCCATCCTGAGCCTCGTTTGTTCTTCAGTGGATTTAGTTTTGTCTGTCTGTTTCATTCTCAGGGCACACATCCTCACCCAAAATTCTTCAAAGACGTCATCCCATATGTCATCCAACAGGTCTGTGCGCTTAACATTTGCAGTGCCTGAAGACTTTGTCTAGGGAATTCCTTGTCCTCGTCCTCGTCCTTGACTCAAGAAATTCTTAGTCAACTAATAGTATAACTAACTAGTTAAAGCGACTGTGCGTTTCTGGCATCTGCTGGCCGATACAATACGTAAATAATATATTACATATGGCTAACATACAACGTATATTATGCAAATCCTTTCCTGTGGTCTATTAGTACTTTATTTTTTACGTTTTCTGATGAGACCGTGTTGGGAGGCTGTAATGTTTTCAATACATTTCCCATGAGCCTCCATGTGTTTTCCTTTTAAAAAATGTTTAACAGAAGGTTAACACTTTCGCTGCCACACGACAAAGGGTTAACCCGTTCACAACCACACTACAGAAGGTTAATCCTTTCACTACCACACTACAGACGGTTCCGTCTGTAGTGTGGTAGTGAAAGGGTTAACCTTCTGTAGTGTGCTTGTGAAAAGGTTAAAGCACCTGCCGACTGGCTGCCAGGTATATTGGGGAGGTTTTGTATTTAGTCATTTTGGGCACCATGTCTCCTTCATACCCTTCACATCACCCTTGCCTGTCATGGTAAAGAGTCGGTCAGCTGATCTACTCGAGTTGTCATGTCATAATAGAGTGGTTGCATCAAGATACCAATATTTCAACCATTTGTGAGTGTGTTTTGAACGTTTAAAACTTAAACAATGGATTTGATAATCAATGGGCTACTATGGTCTTTTTGTCACGGAACACCTTTTAATGGTAGAATTTGATAATGAATAAGGATTAGGCAATATTCTTCAAAAATAATAGCAAATTATTTCATTAACATCCACTCGCATTCAGCCAGCAATCAGACGTAAGCAGCTCTAATCACTCTCATAGGAGACTGAAGAATCTAGAAATGCTGTAGGAGGTCTTCAAGCACCATGAAGCTCTTTATGGAGCGAAATCTCTTTGTATCGACAATGTAAAGAAAAATCGATTTGGGAAAATGTGACTGAGAGGGCGGCTAAGTGGCGCAGTGGGCAAAGCGCTCGCCACTAACGCAGGAGATGCTGGGTTCGAGCCCAGCTCTGCGTTGCTTCCGGCTTGGCTGGTCGTTCATACTAATACAATTGGCAGTATTAGGGGGTGGGAAAGCCGGTGGGTGGGGATCGGACGTTGTGGACAGCGACTCCTACAGGTCGGTTGGTGCGCCTGTACATCAGAATCAGGAAGCAACGGGGGCAGCGTGAGCCTCCCACGCGTTACTCCTCGCCGCTGAGAGATTGCGCTGTACAGGTGAAAAGATGCGACAGCTGCCTCCTCGTGTACCGGAGGGGACACGTGATGCAAGGCTTGGTCCACATTGCAGCCGACCAGTGGGAGGCATGGTCTAACAACGTTCGAGACAGGGGAGGGTAGAATTGGAGAATATGACATTGGGATGGGAGAAAAATAGAAAATGGGGAGAAAAAGTAGATAAAAAAAAAAAGGAAAATGTGACTGAGACGGTGGCCTTACTCCCCTCTCCAGCTAACCACCTGGATGAGTCGGTAGCAGCAACTTCAACTGCCATCGCAGTTGAAAGCAAGTGACAGCAGAGCCTACATGAAATTAATGCTGTGGTGTAAACAATATTAGAACATTCTCTCAATAAAACATTAAAATACTACTGTGATTTTATTCCATAAGGACATGTACAAAAAATTATGAGAGTAGGCACTGCACCTATTCTCAGGAGCCTGTAAGTGTATCGTGCAGCTCAAATGGACTTAAGTTGTCTGAATACGATGACCTCAAGAGACACCTCCGTTTGGAGGAAACCCCTAGTATTGAGCCACTTATTATTATCCAGGATAAGTCAGAGGTCTGAAATGGGAATCGTGCACTCAGTCATCTCAAGTCTGAATCAGATTTCTGTAATGGCATACCGGTATGTGCCTATAATTAATATTCAGCATAAAAGAAAACATGAAATACAACTAATTGATAAATAAACAAAATGTTGACTAACATCCTAATAACCGATTTGTCAACTTAATCGTTTACGTCTTGCATTTCCTCTCATATACTGTTGCATGATTATGAGTGTTAAAGGGGCTATAGATAACTTTCACCAGCATGCCATTTATCCAATCAGGTGCATTCTGTGTGGGGGGATTTGAAGGGGATACATTGCCTGCAACATGTAAACAACAACATTCATTTTGGACTTCTTAGATGTCAAGTTAATTAATCAATAGTTTTTTGGTGGCAAAAAGCAATACTTTTATTTCACACCTTTCTAAAATCACAGTGGATGTAAACATTTTATCTATAGCACCTTTGAAGGTCGGTTGTGTTCTGGTGTCTTCAGGCTGATCTGGTGACAGATGCTGTGGTTATCCCACCTGGGGAGGAGCCGGAAAAAGCGACGACACCATCCCTGGCCCCGCCCGTTCCAGTTAGACCCGCCCACACTGCTAGACACGGACAACCCCCCACAACAGCCACGGGTTAGCCACCAACACACCTTATAAGCCAACTTGAACACAATGCCAACTTTGGTTGAGGCAAAATATGGCAAGATGTATGTCCCGTTAACTTAGCACAGCAGTGTGTAGTGCATTTCTGACAGTAGCTAACGCGACATTCACCTAACCAACCCCCTAGCGTGACAAACTGCCGTGCCTCTGATATTGCGCTGTGATTTTTTTTCTTCTTTTTTAAATGGAAGAAAAAAAAACGATTCAGGCCTAAGCTTTTTTTTTAAATTATTATTATCAATATGCACATTAAAAAACAACTTTTCACCAAGCCATATGTAAGGGATAATGTATAGCTACGAGGTCATTGTCGCAAAATAATTGACCGACACGGAGTTTAAAATACAGAGGCGCCTCGCCGAGGTGTTTTAAACGTCAGTGAAGGTCAATTATTTTGCTACAATGACCGAGTAATGTATAGGCTATACATTATCCTGCTTATTATTACATGGCTAACTTACTAACAATATACCTAATTCATTTTACGAGATCAAATGCAGACGCAGTTCTGTTCTGTCGCTCCCGCTGTCATCGCCGGCAGCTTGCACTGATGACTGAATGCAGCTGTGCATATGCTGAGCAGCTGAAACAGTGTGTGTCAGTGGGCTTGATTACTCCAGCTGCGAAAAACAATAATCACCGGTGGTTATCGAAAAATAATTCACCGCTGTCGGGGGCTATTGACCAATTACAATCAAGCATTTCGGCGAATGTTAAAACGCCATGTAATAAGCCTAGATATCTTCTACCTGTACCTCCCCTCCCCCCTCCCCCATGCTGCTATGATGCCTGAATTTCCCCCAAGGGGATCAATAAAGGAATATCTTATCTTATCTTAAGATGGTGGAATCAGCTGCTTTAGAATGAGTCGTATATTTGGTATTTTTTTTTTTTTGGATTCTCCATGGCTTGATTTAAGAGGGTGCCACCATTATAAATGATTGCGTCGTCCGCATACACATGTATCTTAGCTGGATTTATTCCATGACCAAAGTCATTTATAAAAATAGAAAATAAGATAGCAGCTAAAATTGATCCTTGAGGGACACCTCTCTCTCTCTCTCTCCCTCTCTCTCCTCCAGCTATTAAATGTAACTGTTGTGGAGCTGCTCCTTCTCTCGTCTGCCAGTCCTGTGGTCATATACCGTTATGTGAACAGTGCGACCACCTCTTCCACCATATAAACGCCTCCAGAGCCGCCCATAAGAGAGTTGCAATACCACGAGCCCCACAGGGTACGTCACTTCTTGAACAGACTTGGTTATATAAAGGTTCACTCCTCACTCTCAAAAGCATAAGAAAACAGTACGGTAGCCCCACCACTCAAAACCACAAACATTTTCTATTCTCAAATCACAACTGTTGCTTCAAGGGAAGAATCAAGAACAAGAGGGCGGGGTTTGAGATAGGTCAATTGATTGACTGGGCTCTTCATACTACGCTTGATGGTATATATATGACAGCTAAACCATGAATCTTACTGCAGTTTATAGCTGATAAAGCTTTACTTACAAGTGAAATATATCAGTACATTTGTTTCCCCCTCCCCTCCAGAATCCTGTTCCAACTGTGGCATAGCCTCTGTGTTTGCCCACTGCTCCACCTGCGTCCAGAGGCTGTGTCTCAACTGTGACCAACTCTACCACTCTCACCCGGTCACAACAGGACACAACAGAACTACGGTCACAGCGGCCAAGCCGTCCGGGTAAAGAAAAGGGCAACTCCATATATGGGAGTACTGTTTAATGGGCTGATATACAGTATATATGGGATCACTCGTGGATGCATTTAATGTGGCCATGTGTTCATGTTTACAGAATGTCATTTAAAATGATGTAAGGGGATCCCAAGGTTACCAAAGATATCAAATATGGCATGCTAAATAGGTGGAAATAAGGAGAAGAAGGCATGTGAGACGGTCAAATATTTAATTTGATTTATTACATGGCGTTTTCACAATCGCCGAAATGCTTGCTTGTGATTGGTCAATAGCGCGCGTCAGAGGTCCGTTATCACACAATAACGGACCTCTGCCAAGCAATAATGACCGCTGTGCGCAGCTGTTCGCAATCAAGCCCACTACAACACTGTATCAGTGCTGCTCAGCATATGCACAGCTGCACTCTGTCATCAGTGCAATCAGACCACAGACCTGCCGACTGCCGATAATAATAATCACTTTATTTGGGCTGACAGAGCCACAGAACAACTGCGTTTTTGCATTTGATCTCGTCTTGTCGATGGTGTACAATGAATTAGGTATATTTGTTAGTAAGTTAGCCATGTAATAAGCGGGATAATGTATAGCTATACTCGATCATTGTCGCAAAATAATTGACCTTCACTGACGTTTAAAACACCTTGGCGCTGCGCCTCGGTATTTTAAACTCCGTGTCGGTCAATTATTTTGCGACAATGACCTCGTAGCTATACATTATCCCTTACGTAACCCGCTCTGCCGTACAAATTGGTGTTGTATGTTTAACGGGCTATATCTCTCCATCGTCATGCCATAGATCCAATGTAGCACTAGAATCAGAGGATCAATAATATACTGTATGTGTAAATCTGTCCCACAGCATAGAGAGCAATCTTTTTTTCTAACTTGGAAGCAAATTAAGGGGAATATTAAGGAAATCAATTTTAAAATCAAGGGGTTCAGGAAACGCTTGACTAAAAACATAAAGCTGTCATTCTGATGTATATTATTTCAAGTTTTAAATACAGTTCGGTGACATAAAAATGGGGGGGGGGTGTATATATTTATTTATGAAATAGCTATATATATATATATAATATATATATCAAGGCCTTTGCATATGCCTGAATCATTTCAATGAAATATAATATTAATGATTACTTCCTGGAATAATATACATCAGAATGACATCACACATATTTAACTCAATACCTCTTGAACCATACTCATTTGTACAAGGCTGTTTTGGGGATAATGTGTGAGATTATGAGCACAATTAATCAGCTTTATTTCTTTCTTTAGTGGAGTGTTCCTTTAACAGACTCGTGAAAGCAGCGGTCACTATTCGGGCTCTCGTCCTTAGAGGGTGACAGTGGTTCAGGAGGTAGAGCAGTCGTCAGGCAGCTTGTCGAAGTGTCCTTGAGCAAGACACTTGGCAGGTTGGCACCTTGCACGGTGGCCTCCGCCATCGGTGTGTGAATGTGTGAGTGAACGGGTAAAATGTGAGGAACAAATTGTAAAGCCCTTTTTGATATAAGCTGTGTTATATAGACCGGTCAATGCAGCCATTTACTAGGGCTGTCCCGACTAAGGATTTGGATAGTCGACTTTGATTGGCCGAAATTTGCCGATAGTCGACTGGTAGTCGACTACCCCCCTGAATAAAAATAATAATAATAAAGTATAAATTATTATTATTATAAATTTTTTTAATCATTCCATTTGGGCTGTGGGGGGTGCTTAATGACTGAATGCTCCTTGTCCTCTGCGAAAGCATGCAATTGGTCCACTGATGGATACATCTCGACATTGTCTAGTAGTCTAGTGTGTTCATTAGATGGGTGAAATCCTCTTTCAGTGCCTTCAGTGTTTTCTTAGGCAGTTAGCCTCGCTGGTATGCGCGCCATTAGCGTTAGCCACGCTTCTAGGCCTCTTTGCTTTTGGAAAGAATGATAAAAAGATATATATACCATATATATATATATTATCATTTTAATAAAAAAAATTGTCGACTAATCGGGGTCAGCCCTACCATTTACCATTCGTCCTCATCTCGCCGCTGTCACGGTGCTTGTGTTTTGTCCCGGCAGCTCCGCTCTCTCGCCATGGGAGTGCTCTCACTGCACCATGGTGAACGAGGTGCGCGCGGCGCTCTGTGTGACCTGCGAACGGCCTCGCCTCGCCACATCCAGCGTACCGGGGGACCTCGGGCCCAACCCAGGTTTGACTTCTGTTCAAAAAGGTAAGAAAGGGATTAAGAGGTGTATTTCTATTGTTGGGGTTAACTTGTGGAACAATGCTGATATACATTTAAGAATGAGTAATTCACTTTTGGTTTTTAAGAAAATGGTTTGTATAGCTATTTGACTGAATAAACTACTACTACTACTACTACTACTACTACTACTACTACTACTACTACTACTACTACTACTTACTACTACTACTACTACTACTACTACTACTACTACTACTACTATTACTACTTCCAAGGGATGGGGCACAATTTTGGAACCCTAGCCCTATTTCCCACTTACCAATGATGTCGTTGGATGAGTGTCGAGTGTCTCGGCACAATCCTAACTAACAGAAACATACATCCCTAGTAAAGGCTGTCCCCGAAGCCTGTTTTTTGGATTCAAACTTCGTCAGGGTTTTTCGAACAAACGTTCGAACCTTCGTTTAAAAGAATATTCAAAAAAATGTTTTTTTTTTATAAATATCCTCAAACTAAATCCTCAATTTGAATAAAGTGATTAATCTGATTAAATTAGTATTTTATTTTTATTTTTTATTAAATCAACTTTCTTTAATGAATATAACTCATCAGTTTTTAATACTATAATATTAGTGTAGCCTAATCTGTATCTGCAACTGTGAAGAAAAAACCCATTGGTTTAAACAGAATGAATAGACGCATAAAATAATATATATAATAATAAAATAAAATAAAAAATTCTAATGTTGATTTAGAATTCGAATGCCAACGTAACGAACGAAGGTCCGAACGTTTGGGCTCAGCCCTATAGTGCACACAAAATAGATTTCAGTTTGTTTCACTTGTAAAGACGGGAGCTTGTCCCCATTGCCTTTGCATTTGTTTTGTGGCTAACTAAGCGGAACTTCCCGACCCGTATGTAGAACAGCATGGATTGTGCTGAGGAAGTTCTCTACCGATCGACAACACCGTTGGTAAATGGGAAACAGGGCTATGGTTCTGAAATTGTGAACTACCCCTTTAAATGCAGGTCTACAGAGTCTATAAAGGGGCCCACACTGCATTATAAGCATTAGGAGACTAATGAGCTAGAGAGAGAACAATAAGATAACATCTGTATTGTCCCTGAAGGGAAATTGTGTCATTGTCCACAGCACCACATGACAATGAATAGGGCAAGATATTTCCTCTCCAGAAGGCCAATAAGAACACACACACACACAAATACAAAACAATTATATATACTGTATATAAATGAGACATAAATATGTACAGAAACATTTATTTACAGAAATGCATGCATAGGACTAACACAGTATCCTTGTGTCCAGTGGCGGCCGGTATGAAAGTCACTTGGGTGTTCGCAATCATCTGACCAAGCTGACCAAGCGAATACTGACTCATAACGTTACCAACATTAAGTCGAGTTAATTGATTCATACTACATTAGTACACGTATGATCATCAAATCAATAATGAACACGTATATAGGCCTATCTTGTCATTTTAAACAAGTTACCATTCATTCATTCAGCCATTATGCAATACCCGGCCACAGCGAAACACGCTAGAGAGAGAGAGAGAGAGAGAGAGAGAGAGAGAGAGAGAGAGAGAGAGAGAGAGAGAGAGAGAGAGAGAGAGACCGCCCGCATTAACTCACTGTAGTTAGTTGAAACGTGGTCCGGAGGGCTTGATAAAGTGTATAATGTCCACAGTCCCAGTCTCCCAGACTGTTGTTGTCGATGTATATCCCCACTGTCCAGAGTGACTGCATGTCTGCATCACAACAGCCTCGAGTAACTATCTTACTAACTTCCTAACCAGAAACCGGCGTTGGCCAATCAGAGAGAGCGTCTCCGCGAAATGCGGCTACGGGAAAAAAATTACGTCGGCCAATCGGAGAGCGTCTCCGCGAAATGCGGCTACGGAAATTCTAGACGCTGCTAAGGCTGCTTGCCTAGACCGCTTCAAATCGCGCCCGGCTTCATAATACATCATATTTCAACGCACAGCGCGTTACGCACTGATTGGCTGCGACGGATACAGCGATGAAACAGTGACGCGCACTCAGAACGCTATTGC
The DNA here is from genome assembly GCF_963971535.1 of Notolepis coatsorum. Classification (NCBI taxonomy): domain Eukaryota; kingdom Metazoa; phylum Chordata; class Actinopteri; order Aulopiformes; family Paralepididae; genus Notolepis; species Notolepis coatsorum. The sequence goes on from NC_140176.1 coordinate 16,793,919, forward strand.
GTCTAGCCCGGGCCGAGAGAAATACGGCTAGGAGAAATGCGGCTATGCGACAGTGAGTCACTTCCTGTTCAGGAAAACGTTTATTTTTATTTTATATATTAACGTTATATTGTGCATTGGAAACACAAACATACTTAAAATGAGTAAATATTATTCATTTTAAACATGTTTATATTATTTATAGGGCTATAAAACAAAAAACTAAAAAAAAATATTTCTTGTTCTTCTCTCTTTTAACCAGGGGGGTCGGCGCCCGAGCGCCCCCAGTGGCCAGCCGCCACTGCTTGTGTCTTTTCAGAGTGGCAGTGTAAGAATTGTACAGTCCTGAACCAAGGCAGCAGCATTCTGTGTGAGGCGTGTGAGCGCCCCCGCCTGGCCACTCGTCCACCCATCACCCCGGTGCTGTCTGGCCCAGGATCTCTGGCTGATGCCGAGGTTTGTCTTCCGTTTGTAGCTTCTCATGCCGGGGATACAAAAGGGGAGTTCATAGATGTTTATTTTGGGTGTATTCATATCTTTTCTGGGTTTGATCTGTAGAAAATAATATTTTTTGGAATGTTCTAATGACATCATAATTAATAATAATACAGGTCTGTTTTTATGCCAATGTTTACTCTAATGCGTTTACAGCTATGGGGTTAATAGATAACAGCTTGCACACTGCAGGGCGCCAATGTCCACTTATTTATTGCGCTCTTCACCAGACTAACCAGACTAACGTGTTGCAACGACGCAACGCACAATGTCATCTTAACCCTTTCACTGCCACACGACGGAAGGTTAACCCGGTCGCCGTCGGTTGTGTGATAGTAAAGGGTTAACCTTCTGTCGTGTGGCAGTGAAAGGGTTAACCGGCTGTCGTGTGGCAGTGAAAGGGTTAACCTTCTGTGAATTGTCGCAGTGAAAGGGTTAAAGGAACACACCAACATTATGGGGAGATGTGCTTAGCATCTTCTCCAGAGTCAGACAAGAAGGTAGATACCAATGGAAGTGGATATGGACCACTCTCCTACCTCAAAACTCCGGGAAAGGTGTTTTTGGCCAACAGCTAGGCTAGCTGGTCCGTATCCGCTTTCATTAATTTATGCTAAGCTAGGCTAGGTTGTAGCCGGATAGCTTTCTACTGAACGCACAGAGGAAATTGGTATCTTATCTTCTTGTCTGACTCGGGAGAACACCGTAAGCGCATTTCCCATAATGTTGGTGTGTTCCTTTTCAAAAACACACATGATACAGTAACATTATAATACTGATAGAGCGCAGCGCGGTAGAAATACTTATTACCATTTCACATCAGTCATTCCTATTATTTTCAGTATTTGGTTCAGGAAGGCAGCCTTGGATCCTTGATACATTTTAAAACGCCAGTGCGTTTCCGAGGTACGACTCCTTCTGGGCAACATGAACACGGAAGACAAACAAAACGCAAGAAATACTCTCTTTCTTATTCATTTATTCATCCTTTTCTGTCTTTTGTCCGCTCTCTCCTCCCCTCCTCTCTCACAGTGGATGTGTCAGCACTGTACCTATAAGAACTCCAGGCCTGCCGTGGTGTGTGAGATGTGTAACCTGCCAGAGTCTCCCGCAGGCCCCGGTCTCCAGCTGCCCCCTGGTAAAGAGCCACCCCAGCCGGCCGCAAAGCCCCAGCCAGCCGCAAAGCCCCAGCCGGCCGCAAAGCCCCAGCCGGCCGCAAAGCCCCAGCCGGCCCCCCGGGTCAGCGCGGAACACAAGCGACAGAAGCTGATGAGGGATGACGGCCTCAAGCTGATCCGCCAAATAAGAGTGGGTTGAGTTCCAAATGGAGACATTTGTATAGTTGTCGGGCTGTTGTCGTGGGGCGAAAATCGTCATTTTGGTGATTTTGAGTTTTTTTATTTAAAATGTTTTTTGCTTAAAGTCTACATTCTCTCTTGTGTTGTGCCCTGTGTACTTCAAAAGGTTTGTGGGTGTCAAATACACAGGTGTCGATCAAAAAAATTTGGTTGTTTGTCTTCATTCCTGAAAAGGTGACCCATTTGAAAGTTTTCACCCGACAGCAGTAGAATGGTTCTTTTATACGGTATGTTTGGGTTGCATTCTGAAAATAAAACAAATCTCCGTTTCTTTCATCTGCCTGTGTCTTTCCTCGTTGTTAGGAAGCGGAGAAGGGAGGGGTCAGCCCGGAGGAGCTGTACGCCGCCCTCTGTGTTCGTGGCGGCAGTAACGTCGACCCCTGTGATTGGCTGAAAGTGGAGCTGCCTCACGTACTGGATGAAATCTGCGCCATGGCGGCTTCGGTCGAGGAGAGCGACACTGCGAAGGATTCGGGGTCGCAGGATGACGTGGAGAGGCGTGGCGGGACGCTAGAGGGGCGTGGTTCTAGGGGCCTGGGCGGAGGCGTCCGGCTGTCCAGGGCCGAAGCCAAGCAGGCGTGGCTGGCAGCAGGGGGCGACACTGAGAGAGCAGTGAGACAACTGCTGAGAGATAGAAAGGCCAAGGTGAGAGAAGCCATTGGACCACAATGTTCCATCAGTCGCGCTAACAACTGTTGCCGCTGGTGACATAAAACGCATCACTTCCGGTGCACTGGAGGACTTCTCTTCCCCCTGGATCAGTGGTGTTCAGAACAGCAAATTTAGCAAATGTGCAGATGACTTGGGTATAGGTAGAATCACTATTGTGTTCATATCAATCAGCGATGGGGAGTAGCAAAAATGGCATTCATTATTATGAAAATGTTCCAAGATTATTACTTTAATGAGTACTGTAGATGTCAAATCTTAATCACCTGAAGTAAATCCTGTAATTACCATGAGCAACTTTAAGCAACAGAATAGAATAGAATAGATAGAAATACTTTTATTATCCAGAGGGAAATTTTACACTGCAAATCGCTCAACATTTAAACATTTAGACAGAACAGGTCACGAATAAGAATAACAAAACAAATCAAATTGCCTAAGATAAGAGTAGAATAAAAATGGAATAAAATATACAGTAAATAAATACAGTAAAAATATACTGAGGTCTACAGTAGGTGTAATATTGCACAGTGCTGTTTCAAAAGTAAGAGTCCAGGAAGATGGTAACTGTCACTCTGTGCTCAGTGATGTAGTGAGGCACAGTGATGCATTGTATAGTCTGATGGCTGTTGGAATGAAGGACTTCCTGTGCCGTTCAGTGCTGCATTTAGGTAGTGTCAGAGCCGTATAATAAGAGTTGCGACACACTTTGATCTCACCGACAGGATATCACGTGGCTCACGTAGCTACCTTTAGTTCCAATTTGGCCTTCCTGTCAACTTGATTTCAGCGGGACAGAACGGCAGAACTAATTATACGGCTCTGCTACTACTGTTACAGCAATTTTTGGTACTTATTAATACAATGTGCATTGATCACTGTTGCGATATATCATTTACATATCTGCTACTTTAATATTTACATTATATCACTAGGCGATGGCGGCAATTTCGAACGTTAAATGCTAGCTGTGCTAGCTGACTTATTTTACATTAGCCATATCACCAGTTGTTACACAATCAAGCATCATTGTATTAATCAGCCCACATTGTATGTGGGCTATTTATATTCAATATATATAATAGCATTTCAGGGGAGTGGCAGAGAGACTTGTGCTTCTACACATCCTAATGCTATCTATAAGACATTCATACATGCACATGTGAAAATGCAGTGAATATCATATCTCAAGCTGTTTACTCTGCGTTTACATTTCATACTGTAACCATTGATACTACTCAATTAAGCCAAGAAAGAAGTTTGGTCAACAGTAGAAAAAATACAAGGCAAGCAATTGCATTCCACACATTTTTTTATTATTATAGGCCTATAATATGTCCAGGTAGAGGGTCCAGTCTCAAGTTCAAGTTCAAGTTCTTTAATAGTTGTCATACAGAAGTACAGAATACTTTCATACAAAATGCTTCTTACTGTTACGCTCCAGAGACTGTGCTAGACAAGATAGTATCAAATAACATAATAACATAATATAGCATGAATTTAGAAGAAGAAAATGAGGTCACAGTGTTCGGTATAGACATATGTACAATGTTCTGAGTTACCATATAATATACAATACACAATACTATGCAGTGTACTAATGTACAGTACTATCTAGTGCAAAGCAGAAATGGGATGAGGTACAATTTTAGGTACAATTTACAGTAAGGTGTACGAGTTGTAGTGCAATCCTTCATCCATAAATATAAAGTGTGGGGAGTGGGTGCTACAGTGTGTTTGTTTAAAGTGGGTGTGTGCTATAAAGTGTGTGGAGTGGGTGCTACAGTGTGTTTGTTTAAAGTGAGTGTGTGCGTGTGGATGTGTGTGCTATGTGCGTTTGGTGGTTGTTGTTGTGTAGTGTTCATTCATTGTTCGTTTAGCAGCCTGATGGCCTGGGGATAGAAGCTACTTCTGAGTCTTTCTGTGCTCGCCTTGAGACTCCTGTATCGCTTGCCTGACTGCAGCAGTTCGAAGAGGCAGTTGTTCGGGTGACTGGAGTCTTTAATGATTCTCTTAGCCTTGCCCTTGCAACGCTTGTAGTAAATGTTCTGGAGGGTGGGGAGCCCCCCTCCAATTGTGCGTTCGGCTGAACGTGTCACTCTTTGTAGTCTGCTTTGGTCTTTTGCAGTGCTATTCCCAAACCAGGAGGTGATGTTGCCGGTCAAGATGCTCTCTATTGTACATGAGTAGAAGTTCTTAAGGATCTTCTGGCTGACTTGGAACTTCCTTAGGCGCCTGAGGAAGTAGAGGCGTTGTCGTGCCTTCTTCACCACACTGTTAATGTGTGTGGTCCATGTCAAGTCCTCGGATATGTAGGCTCCGAGGTACTTGAAGCTGTTGACTCTCTCAACCGGTGCCCCGTCGATGCTGAGGGGGCTGTAGTCCTTGACCCCCGACCTCCTGAAGTCCACAATCATCTCCTTTGTTTTGCTGACGTTCAGGGAGAGGCTGTTTTCCTGGCACCATCCCGCCAGGACCTTGACCTCTTCCAGGTAGGCCCTCTCGTCGTTGGCAGAGATCAGGCCCACCACCACTGTGTCGTCAGCAAATTTGACGATTGTATTGCTACTCCGCTGAGCCACACAGTCGTGTGTGTACAGGGAGTAGAGGAGGGGACTCAGAACACAGCCCTGGGGGGCCCCTATGTTGAGGGTGATGGATGAGGAGGTGCAGTTGCCTGCTCTCACCACCTGGGGTCTGCCAGTCAGGAAGTCCAAGACCCACTGGCAGAGGTCATAGCCCAAGCCCAGGTCCCTGAGCTTGGCTATGAGTATGGAGGGGACTATGGTATTGAATGCCGAGCTGTAGTCGATGAATAGCATTCTCACATAGTTCCCCTGCCTCTTGTCCAGGTGTGATGCTGCTGTGTGCAGCACATGGGATATGGCGTCCTCCGTGGACCTGTTGGGGCGGTATGCAAATTGCAGGGGGTCCATGTTGATGGGGAGGGAGGAGCAGATGTAGCCCTTTACTAGCTTCTCAAAGCACTTCATGACTGCCACTTCATGGCAGTCTTCCACTCCTGTTGTTGGTAGTGCTATAGTCGGGCCTTGCTGCTTACCATGGTCGGCTGTGCAGCATTCGGGTGCACCAATCGGTCAGAGAAAGGGATCCATATGTATGGGTTCCCAAAGGACACAGACAGGAGAAGAAAATGGTTGGCCAAAGTCAGCAGAAGCAACCTGACCATCACACGAAATTACAATGGTAGAAAACTGTGTGCGGTAATCTATAATCTATATCTATATAATATAGTATAATAATAATAATATATAATATAGTAATCTATGCGCCTATAGATTGTGGGCCACACAATCGTTGGCCGGCCCTCTTAAGATTTGCATGCAACACTTTCGAGGGTTAAAATCGTATTGGTCGGATGTGTTGTTTTTTAATCAACACGGCTAGCACAATTAACCCCTTTAATCCAGAAAGCCTGCAGAGATTTGAGTTATCTTGGCAGGCTTGCACAATGAAAGAAGTCGGAGACATTTGTGCCTCGAATGCAAATGGTTATCTTCTAATCTATCAAAAAAAAAACATATATATAAAACATATATATTTTCAGTATATATATATATTTATTTATATATACTGTATTTCAGAATAAGGGAAAATATGTTTAATATGCCCTTGTGCCATGAGATAAAATGTCGCTCAACACAAAATTTTATTAGATTAGATTAAAATGCATTGTCATTATACAGCACAAGTACAGTACAACGGAAATGAGTTTGGCATCCAACCGGAGTGCAAATAAATAGCAGTAAAGTGCAATAGCAATATTCAATGTACAGGTGATTAGACTGGATACAAAATATATAAAGAGTACTACTGAGTAATAATTATAACCAGATGTACAGTATGTACGGTGTTATAGTATTATTATCTACAGTGATACAGGTTTAAAGACACTATGGTAGTAAGTCATACTGGCCAGCAGTGTAACTAGTAAGAGTACGTAAGGGATATGTACAGATACAGATATAGATATAGTAACTACAGGTATGAAAAAGGGATTATATGCAGGTATATACCGACAAATGTGTATAAATATATATACAGTAAATATAAATATATGTATACGGTATTTACAGCATTATTGATATCATACAGAGTTGTATGGGTTATATGCAGGTGTAGTAGTAATATGGTAGGCATATTCACCTTATCAGTCTTCTAGTTGAACCTGGAATGATGTGACAAATAAACCTCTTGATTCTTGGTTGTAATCAGATGTACTAATACGAATACGATCGAAACTAGTGTTGCTCACTTTACCAACGTCAGTATGGTTTTGAATTGATTGATTGAACACTTTATTAACAGATTGCAGAATGGGTACAGTACAGTACAGCTCAATACATACAATTGTTAAGGGGATGCAGACCAGAGAAAGACTTTCGTCTTGTTTACATCAGGGTCCCCCATTTTCAATTCATCAGGACATATATGACACACACGACATACAGATATACAGTAGGCCTACTGCTACATCTATACATTTATGACATACCAGATTTGCAAATACAGTACTGTTTGTGATACAAAAAGTGTCCAGAAAAAGAGTATATACATTTAACGTTACATATACATGGTAACGTTATCTAACTGCATTTAGAATCTAACAAGCTATTAACTTATGATAAACATAAACTAAAGATTGCTACATTATCTAAACATTGTTACTCAGCTGATAGAGTTGTGCCCTTCCTGATGACTTGTCGTACAGAACTTGTAAGTCGCTTTGGATAAAAGCGTCAGCTAAATGACTAAATGTAAATGTAAATGTAATCATCCTGAAATCAACGCTAGATTATCACTATTATGTCTCCTCGTCGTAGCGGGGCGCCCCACCCCCCCCTCCACCGCAGCCAACGGTAATAAGCACATACACCTACACACGGATAGCTTTGATCGCGGTAGAAATAAATGTCAGATCAACGATCAAATTCATATATGATGTTCTTACCTTGTATCTGATGTAATGCAAAAGAGATTATCCAAATATCTTATCGCAATTCCAAATAATGCTTGTGGAGGTCCGCACCACACTACCGACCGTTTCACAATGACGGGCGGGCGGCCGGAGTTACTGATGCCATCATTGTATAGAAGTGGCTCGCCTTAGGGCAGTCAGGTGGCGTAGCGGAGATTGCGTTCGTCACCAACGCCGGAGACGCTGGATTCGCCTGTTCGAATCCAGCTCCCGGTGCTGTCACCAGCTTGGCTGGCCGTTCACACTAATACAATTGGCAGTATTAGAGGGTGGGAAAGCTGGCAGGGTGGGTCCGGGTCGTTGTAAACAGCGACTCCTACAGTTCGGTCGGGGCGCCTGCTCAGCGCGGATAGGATCTAAGGGGGGTAGTGTGATCCTTCCACACGTTACACCCTCTCAGTGAGAGTCCACGCTGCCAGGTGAAAAGAAGCGGTTGATTGGCTGGACGTGTGTCGGAGGAAGCACGTGGTAGCCTCCACTCTCCCAGACCGACTGTGGGGGGTAATGCCGCGTTCACATTACGTGGGAAGAAGCGGAAGAACCAGCTTCCGACTGGGAAAAACCATTCACGTCAGCCTCCTAGTGGTAATTCCTACTAGGACATATGGGATTTTTTTATAGACGATATCTCCCACTTCGCGTCACGAATTGCGGAAGTATGGATGTGGGCGTTTCATCGAGTCAATGCGTGAATGCTTCCTAGTTGTAGCAACGAGATGTCCTCTGGTTCTTCCGCTTCTTCCCACGTAACGTGAACGCGGCATAAGTGCGCAGCGACCAGGAAGGGGATTGGGAATTGGCATAACGACTAACATTGGGATGGGAGAAAATCAGAGGAAAAAGGAGGGGGAAAAAGATCAACTTAAAAAAAAAAAAAAAAAAAAAAAAGGTGGCTCGTCTGAATATTTAAACCCCACCCGCCCGGCTCAGATCGCCTCCTAAAAGACACAAGCCCATTTTCAATGAGATGCAATAGCTCCGCCTGGCAGTAGAGGGCGGTGTTGACCGTCTGCCAGCTCAGACAGGGTCTGAAGACTATACCAGAGGCTGCGGCTATGAATTATGAATAGATATAGCGAATAAAGGAAATAACGATCATAAAAACGAGTAAACTCGTTATTGGCGTTATTCGATTGGCGGCCAATAACGAGTAAACTTGTTTATGGCGCACCTTGTGTTAAAACGTGATGTCCGCGATTTTTTTGCGATGAATGAAAGCCGGTTAGCTTAGGCATTGTCCAACTAACACCTCTCCCGAAGGCTAACCGGCACTGTCCGCTTCCATTCATTGTGCTAAGCTAGGCTAACGTCACGTGCAGCCAGATAGCTTTCTACTGAACGCACGGAGAGGAAACTGGTATCTATCTTCTTGTCTCCCTCTGGAGAAGACGATAAGATACTTTGCCAAAATGTTGCCGTGTTCCTTTAAGTACTGTTATTAGTTCTGAGTTACTCTCAAGTCCACTGATGGCCTGTGGTTTTCTCTCTGCCTCTCTGTGTGCAGATGAGAGAGCTGTGCTCCCTGGGGTTCCGGGAGGCGTCCCAGTGCGAGGAGGCCTTGCGGCAGAGCGGGGGGGAGGTGAAGGCGGCTTTGTGCCTGCTCCAGCGCCCCCTCCTGGAGCCCTTCCACCAGCGCATCTTGAGTGACCTGCCGGAGGCCCCCTTTGACGCGAAGCACCCGGACAAACAGGTCAGACGAGTTCCGTGCTGTACTTCCACAGGGCGTGGCGTGTTTACACTTGGCGGTGGAACCATTGGCACGGGTGTTGATATGTCCACGTTTTTCACCTCTATAATGTTTGATTGAAAACTTTATTAACAGATTGCAGAATGGGTACAATACAGTACGGCTCAATACTAACAACTGCTAAGAGGATGCAGACCAGAAAAATACTTTCGTCTCGTTTACATCGGGGTCCGCCATTTTCAATTCATCAAGACATTTATGACATACAAGACATACAAATATATACGGTGTGTGTCTATAATAAATATCTCTTTAATCGTTTTTGTTCCTCTCTGTCCTTGTTTGTCCTCGTCAGAGAATGTGCAGGCGCCTGCTGGCACTGTACGACCTGCCCAGCTGGGGGCGCTGTGAGCTGGTGCTGTCACTGCTGCAGGAGCCGGACGTCTCGTACTCCTTGGAGGACGTGGTCCAGGCCGTGAAAGATAACCAAGACAAGGACATGATCCGGCGCCTGCTCATCAACGAGTGCCCAATCTGTCGGGACAAATTCCCCCGCAGCAAGGTAGGTCCCCATCCCACCACCCACCCACTGCCCCAGCTCTACCGCCCTCCCCATCCAAGATCCCAATCCCAGGACACCCACTTACCCTACACACCCCCGAGACACAAAAAAAGAAAACGACACTGAGCACAAAAAAAAATCACTATTGACCACTGCACTTCCGCGTTACATTGAGCTCATGGGAGAGAGAACGGGGGGAGAATCCCAAGTTGATCTGCACTTTCTCGGCCGAGCTATAGTCACTTTTCCGCACCTATTCCCGAACTCTGCACGTGCACATTGCCCACAGAGTCTCTCTGGATTGTCCAGATATCTAGGTTTATCAATCTGTGCATGCAGAGTTCGGGAGTAGGTGCGGAAAAGTGACTATAGCTCGACGAGAAAATGCCGATCGACTTGGGATTGGTCTCTCCGTGTTCCGGAGACTCAGGCGTATAAAAGTATATTGGATCATGTCTCCAGCTCCCCCACAGCCGTAGCTACAACCACTGTCGAGGCTCTCATCCACATTCATAAATTCCCCCCCCCCCCCGCTCTCTCCCATGATTTCAGAATACCGGAAGTGTTGCGGTGGTCTATCCGAGAAATGGCACCACAGCACAAACAAAGCAAAAACAAACAAACAAAACAAAACAAAAAGGGGGGGGGGGGGGGCGGAGGCTGTAGCTCAGGCTCACATCACTCGAGTATCAGCGTCTGTGCGTTTTCTCAAATTTGCCTAGAGATCCTTTCAACGAGAAACTTGTTCTTTCTAGTTTTAGAGCCTGTAGGACCTCCTTAATCAAGAGCACTAGAGCACCAGCATGTCATTTATCCAATCGGGTGCATTCCATGTGGGGAAATGGGAAGTAGGGAGGGAATGCATGAATGCAACATGTAAACAACAACATACATTTTGGACCTGCCAACAAATATTAAATGATACATTTATTAATTCACTTTTTTTTAGGGGAAAAGTAATTTTTATTCTGCACCTTTTCTAAAAGCTCTGTGGATTTATAAATATAAATAAAAAATTTAAAAGTATTACTCTACATAAAAAGAGCACACTACATATAGCACTTTTTAAGAATGACCCATATTTCCCTTTTACTTCTCGTTCTCCCCCGTTCAGATGCAGTCTCTGACCTCCTGCGAGTGCCTGGTGTGCCGTGAGTGTTTCACGACGGCCTTTAAATACGCCGTGACAGACAAGCACATCAGACACATGGTGTGTCCCGTCTGTGGCGGACCGGACATCAACGACCCCGAGCAGCTAGACAGCCACTTCTCCACCCTGGACATACAGGTAGAGAACCTTTTAGCAGCTAGACAGCCACTTCTCCACCCTGGACATACAGGTAGAGAAGCTGTTAGCAGCTAGACAGCCACTTCTCCACCCTGGACATACAGTTATAGAGGACTTTCTAGTAGGTTTGAGGTTTATCATATTCTGAACATTCGCTGTAGGGCTGGGAGGTATACACATTTAAAGGAACACGCCAACATTTGGCGAAATTATTTTACCGTCTTCTCCAGAGAGAGAGACAAGAAGATAGATACCAGTTTCCTCTCTGTGCGTTCAGTAGAAAGCTATCTGGCTGCACGTTAGCCTAGCTTAGCACAATGAATGGAAGCGGACAGTGCCGGTTAGCCTTCAGGAGATATATATATGAGGTATACCATCATGGATCCATGTAACGGTATGGATTTTTACAATACCGTCATCAACTACCGTATTTTTTTAAGGTAATGTCATTTGTGAGTAATGTGAGTGAGTTTACGTGTCACATGGAGCGAGCTCTGCATCACTTTTCAAGCCTGGCGCCATTGTGCTATACACACACGCTACAAAGGTGTTCCACAGACACCCAGAGGCACCAGCAGCTTCAAGCTACATTTAAAGACACATTTTAAATATATATATATATTTCCGGGCCTCTAATATGTCAAATCACACTGTAATTTGCAGAAATATAGTCAAATATCGTCATACCATCAAAAATATGACAAAATGTTGTGAATTTATAATAAAACACAAGATACTCAATGAAGCACTCAATGAAGAAACCCAATCCCCTTGGTCAAATAAAAAAGTTGTGTGTGTGTGTGTGTGTGTGGGCAATGAAAGCAGCATATCACCAGGGTTATTAAGTGTAGATAGATGGGCAGTGAGAGCAGCATATCACCAGGGTTATCAAGTGTAGATAGATGGGCAGTGAGAGCAGCATATCACCAGGGTTATCAAGTGTAGATACAGTAGATAGGCAGTGAGAGCAGCATATCACCAGGGTTATCAAGTGTAGATAGATGGGCAGTGAAGGCAGCATATCACCAGGGTTATCAAGTGTAGATAGATAGGCAGTGAGAGCAGCATATCACCAGGGTCAGAATTTAGAATTGATTGAAAGGATATCACCAGGGTTATCAAGTGTAGATAGATGGGCAGTGAAGGCAGCATATCACCAGGGTTATGAAGTGTAGATAGATAGGCAGTGAGAGCAGCATATCACCAGGGTTATCAAGTGTAGATAGATGGGCAGTGAAGGCAGCATATCACCAGGGTTATCAAGTGTAGATAGATGGGCAGTGAAGGCAGCATATCACCAGGGTTATCAATTGTAGATAGATAGGCAGTGAGAGCAGCATATCACCAGGGTCGGAATTTAGAATTGATTGAAAGGATATCACCAGGGTTATCAAGTGTAGATAGATGGGCAGTGAGAGCAGCATATCACCAGGGTTATCAAGTGTAGATAGATGGGCAGTGAGAGCAGCATATCACCAGGGTTATGAAGTGCAAATAGATAGGCAGTGAGAGCAGCATATCACCAGGGTTATCAAGTGTAGATACAGTAGATGGGCAGTGAGAGCAGCATATCACCAGGGTTATCAAGTGTAGATAGATGGCCAGTGAGAGCAGCATATCACCAGGGTTATGAAGTGTAGATAGATAGGCAGTGAGAGCAGCATATCACCAGGGTTATCAAGTGTAGATAGATGGGCAGTGAAGGCAGCATATCACCAGGGTTATCAAGTGTAGATAGATGGGCAGTGAAGGCAGCATATCACCAGGGTTATCAAGTGTAGATAGATAGGCAGTGAGAGCAGCATATCACCAGGGTCGGAATTTAGAATTGATTGAAAGGATATCACCAGGGTTATCAAGTGTAGATAGATGGGCAGTGAAGGCAGCATATCACCAGGGTTATCAATTGTAGATAGATAGGCAGTGAGAGCAGCATATCACCAGGGTCGGAATTTAGAATTGATTGAAAGGATATCACCAGGGTTATCAAGTGTAGATAGATGGGCAGTGAAGGCAGCATATCACCAGGGTTATGAAGTGCAAATAGATAGGCAGTGAGAGCAGCATATCACCAGGGTTATCAAGTGTAGATACAGTAGATGGGCAGTGAGAGCAGCATATCACCAGGGTTATCAAGTGTAGATAGATAGGCAGTGAGAGCAGCATATCACCAGGGTTATCAAGTGTAGATCGATGGACAGTGAGAGCAGCATATCACCAGGGTTATCAAGTGTAGATCGGTGGACAGTGAGAGCAGCATATCACCAGGGTTATCAAGTGTAGATAGATGGCCAGTGAGAGCAGCATATCACCAGGGTTATCAAGTGTAGATAGATGGCCAGTGAGAGCAGCATATCACCAGGGTTATCAAGTGTAGATAGATGGGCAGTGAGAGCAGCATATCACCAGGGTTATCAAGTGTAGATAGATGGGCAGTGAGAGCAGCATATCACCAGGGTTATCAAGTGTAGATAGATGGGCAGTGAGAGCAGCATATCACCAGGGTTATCAAGTGTAGATAGATGGGCAGTGAGAGCAGCATATCACCAGGGTTATTGAGCATATTTTGACGATACCGTCTGGCCCTGTTTCACTGTTGTTACTTGCTTCAGCTGCGGGATTGCCTGGAGTCTGACATCTACGACCTGTTCGCCGAGAAGCTGAGGGACCACACTCTGAAGAAGGACCCCAAGTTCCTCTGGTGCTCTCACGTGAGTCCACTGTTTTAAACTCTGTGACGGGGTCCTTTTCCTCTCCGCCTCGAAACTTACAACAATGATGGCGTAGTCGGAATAAGTGGTGTTGCGGTTGCTTTTATTGCCCAGCCTTCCAAGGTGCAGCGGTGACATCTCATACTAGTGACATAAACAAAATAATAAAAGCTATACTATTACCTCTGCAGTCTGTCAGGTGGGTTCCACAATAACCTCACGTTGACAGACAAACACTTACTGTGTGGAGCTCCCCTGGTTACCCTTTTTGCAACCGTGGTTCTGGTGAAGCCCCACACAGAGACAAACAAACTAACAACACTTACGGCCAATGTTCCCCCTAAGGTGCGCCCGTGCGCGCACGCGCACTTAGCTAAACGCTCCCGCGCACATCTGAAATTTGTCGCGCACAGAAACATTTGTGTAAAATATGCATGTAGTTAAATTGACTGGCGCGTTGCACCGAATACTACGGTAACCTGTTGCGTGTGACGTTACCAAGAGAAGCCCCGCTTTCAGTGCTTTGTGGGCGGCGCTACCGCGCGCTCACACAGACACACACAACAGATGAGGAAGTGGACAGATCCGACCAGCATTGCTGGCTCCTCACAATGCAAACGCGAAAATGTACATTACAGATGAACTGCAGAGAAGATTCCCAATTTATCGTCCCGGTCGAGATTGGAAGCGGAGTGCAACGCGTGCAAAGCTTGACCATATGTTTCTGTGTGTGTCTAATAAAGGTGCTGGCGATCTCAAAGCTCACATGGACACAGAAAAACATTACAAACAAAGCAGTGCGAGGCGAGTTTCATGGCAAAGTTGACCGAATTGATTGAAGAATGCAGCTATACAGAGAGAAAGAAAATAATTGAAAACTATTTTGATGCCTCAAAATGATCTTTTGGTTTGATAAGATGCTTATGATACAATCATTCTAAGGATTATGTGCGTAATAAATTAGTTTAGTACACTAATTGCAACAAATCTGAAACTGCATAGTGCACTTTTAAATTAGTAGCTTTGTGAGGTTACTGTTTTATAATTTACATTACATTGTAAAGATACAAAGATATATTTTTTAAAGCTGTATTTTCTAATACAGAAGAGGTATTATTTAGAACATTACTTCATATTTTTCTTGTTGTTTATTTTGTCCAGTAAGACTTGAAAATATATATTATTTTGTCATAGGTTGATTGTTATTTTCTTGAGATTTGTCATAGATTACTTTAGGCATAATACAGCATGTTGAGTAACTTTGGTTATAGAGATATTATTTTGTTATATGAAATAATATAAACAATAATTTTATATCCATACAGAGGAGGCATACTTTAAATATATTATAATGATAAGGCATCTTTGACTAAACTTTGAGTATCATTAAGTATCTTGAGGCTGAAGGCAGTGTCCTCTTTAAAAAAAAATCACAATATGGTCACCCTTGAAGTCGCATTATAATTCACTTAATAAAATAATGACGAGTCAGCCTCCTAAAAAGACAAAAGTTAGTGACACGACTCACACAGCCGCCGCCAAAGTAAGGACTTTGCTCTGTATCGTAAATCAATGGTAAAATAAATATTTGATTAAGGAATATAATATGCCTTTTTGTATTATTTCTCTGTGTATCAGCTAAATTTATATATTTTTATGTTAGACATTGAGGGAAATTAAGATTCTCAGATTTTTTTAACAACTAACCGGTTAATTGGCAGGTGATGTATGTTGCTCAGTAGTTGCTGATGTCTGCTCAGGAGGTTTGAGTGTTTGCTCAGACCGAAAAAAAAATTGAGGGAACATTGCTTACGGCGCTTCCCTCTGTATACCTTCACTGTACACAAACGCAGGCAAGACCAAACACTCCTTGGGCCGCAGCCCTCATGAACACCCTGGACTCCTCCCCCTCCACAGGTGCCACACATAATTAATTAAACAAACTAAACAGGTGCTACACATCAAATTAATTAGCAATTTCACTTTCCTATACACATTAAAATCAGACAACCTTCAACACCAATACCCTCACAACCCAATAAATAAATACATATACACAACCCAATAAATAAATATATGTACACAACACAACACAACACAATAAATAAATATATGTATGAATGGATATGAATGTATAAATATATGTATGAATGCATGTATGATAAGAGTATGTATGCATGTTTGATTATGTATGAATGTATATAATGAGTGAATGTTGTGTGTATGTGTGCGTGCGTGCTGCCCCGGAGTCAGTGACAGACCCACATAAGGGTCAGGTAACTATAAGATTTATTCTTATTCCTGCTCCTTTTGTCCATGGAATGATATTTATGATTGTGTAATGAAGAAACATGATTGTATGATTCCATGTGGCAAATAGAAAATAAAAATAAATAAAAAAAACTCTGTCACATCCCTCTGATAACTGGTCCAAAATGCTGCTGCTAGGTTGCATACCAGGTCCAGGAGGTCCTCCCATATCACACCAGTCCTGGCCTCCCTGCACTGGCTTCCTGTCCAGTTCAGGATCCAATTCAAGGTCCTGGGCCCTCATTTATCAACAATTCTTAGAAAGTGTTGTTCTTAAGCACATAATTTAGAATGTGTGTACGCACAAAAAAAACGGGATTTATCACGTGCGTACTGCGTACACAGGTCGTACGCACACCTGTCTTGATAAATATCACTTTGATCCTACGCTGCAGCTCGTGCATGGTTTTACGTATTTGCATACCAGAACCGCCCCGATTATCCATATATGGTAATGAAACACCCCCATGGGATGTGAAATAATGGACTGACCCGAGCGAACTCTGAGAAACTCCACGAGAGATTGTTCACAGAGGCGCTGCCGAACCAAGAAGACACAACCCGTGTTATGGGATAATAAATAAAATGCTGGCGGACTTGTACATGGTGATGTCAGATATCAACGACTCCCTAAGACCATTGCTGCAATTCTGCCTGGACAGCTCAAAATACTAATAAAGACCGTTCGTTAACCACTGTTTGGCGCGTTGGTGTGTCATTATTATAACCATGCTGGAATATGGATTGGCTACCGGGTATAATATGATGTGTCATGTGTGTAGAGGCATATGATACAATCTATTTTGTTGTCGGTATTAGGTAGCCTATATGAATTACATATAATAGCAGCCAGCCCATAGCCTACATTATGCAACAGTAACTTGCGCATATATAATAGCACATGACACAGCCCTGCGAACCCTGCACAATAAACTAACTTGATCATTAATCTAGCTGTTGTATCTTTTGTGAGAACTGGAGTCTGGAGCACAGCCCAATTGCTGAATACACGAGAAGAGAAAGGAGCGGTTTCAAGGGTGTTTAATGGAAATTGAGCAACACAGGAATTGGGGGGAAATAGAACAGGGTTAATGTTCTGTCCTGTGGCTGCCACGGCGGCAGTGAGCGAGCAAGCGGTCCTGGTGCTTGTCGGGGGAGCTGCTGGGTGGCAGCGGGAGAATAGGGGTTCCTCTTCGGGAACAGGTGACGTCCAGACAGGGACGCTGGAGCTGCTGGGTGGCAGCGGGAGAACAGGTGTTCCTCTTCGGGAACAGGTGACGTCCAGACAGGGACGCTGGAGCTGCTGGGTGGCAGCGGGAGAACAGGTGTTCCTCTTCGGGAACAGGTGACGTCCAGACAGGGACGCTGGAGCTGCTGGGTGGCAGCGGGAGAACAGGTGTTCCTCTTCGGGAACAGGTGACGTCCAGACAGGGACGGCGGTCCTTTGGGGCACAGGAGAGAAACGGGTTAGAGTAAGCCAATACACGGAGGGTATCTAGCAGTAGAGCTTGTGGCAGAGACGTCGTACCTGGGCAGTGGTAATTAATACCACGACAGCTTCTGGTCAGCGTCGAGGTGTAGATATAGTCCCCTCATCAGGGGAGGATAGGGTGCAGCTGGGGAGAGTGGTGTGCTTGCCCGTGTGTGAATTAGGGGGATGGAATACAGCTGGGTGAATGAGGGTGAAGGAAGGGGTGACTGAAGAAAGAGAGGATGATGAGGAGTGCGCAGTGGATAGAGAGGGGGATGAAGAGGAGCATGTGGAGGACGTGAGGGGAAAAGGAGGGGGAGTGAAGTAGGCCCGTGCTGTGATTATGACATCTTTACGCTTATGAAAACATTAAATAATATGTATAGGCTATAGGCCGTCGCTTTGCATTAATTCTCAAATGGCATTTAATGGCTATCCGACTCCTCGCTATCCTTGCGGACGGACCAGTATACCTTATATCATATTCATATCATAGTTTACTCTTATCAGCCCACCCAGCATGTAATACGTTCTTTGTTAGAACTCAACTCGTTATTATTTTGCGCATAGATTGCAGAAATACGGGAACGTTTTGATTTAGGCTTTGACATTGTAAAACTAAATAAGTGAAATTCTGTAAGCAGAATACAAGTCATGATATCACCCACACGATATATGCTCTGTATCCAGAGCATGTATTTTCATTCATTTAAGACACATTTATTGCAAGGGTTTTGTAATACACATACACTCAACAAATAACCTCTGTTCTCGTTGCAATGCGTTTTTTATTCTTTCTTATACAGTAGGAAGGGGGAAGAACACTATATCGTGGCCCACGATTCGTGGGTGTTCATATGACTTGTATTCTGCTTACAGCTTCGGGGTTCCACTTATTACGTTTAACAATGGCAAAGCCTTTTAAATATAATAAAAACGTTCCTGTATTTCTGCAATCTATGCGCAAAATAATAACGAGTTGAGTTATACGCGGAGCGCAATCAGTGCTTATTTCCGCGTTGTAAACATATTCTACCACCGGGCGCCAGCTACGCATGCTCCGAGCTGTGCGAAGATATAAGCACAAAGTCAAGCACAAGTTCAAATTTATAAGTCCCACACTTTACTTAGAAATGATCGTACGCGGGGCGGCTACGTGGCGTAGTGGGCAAGGCGCTCGCCACGAATGCAGAGACGCTGGGCTCGCCTGTTCGAGCCCAGCGCTCCACATTGCTTTCAGTTTAGCTGGTCGTTCATACTAATACACATTGGCCGTATTAGGGGGTGGGAAACTGATGGGTGGGGATCGGGCGTTGTGGACAGCGACTCCTACAGGTCGGTTGGTGCACCTGCGCAGTAGAATCAGGAAGTGTCGGGGGCAGCGTGAGCCTCCCACGCGTTACTCCTCGCCACTGAGAGATCGAGCTGCGCAGGTGAAAAGATGCGACTGCTGTTACCTCAAGTACCGGAGGGGACTTGTGCTATGTATGACTTAGTCCACATTGCAGCCGGCTTGTGGGAGGCAAGAAACGGCGTTCGTGACAGGGGAGGGTTGAATTGGATGATACGAAATTGGGATGGGAGAAAAATATAGAAAATGGGAGAAAAAGTGGATACAAAAAAAATGATTGTACGCACGGGTTAAGCACATATCTGTGCGTACGCAACGTTGATAAATGAGGGCCCTGGTTTTTACATATAGAGCAGTTCACAGTCAAGCCCCCACGTACATCTCGGACCTCATACACCCCTATAACTCCAGCCGGTCCCTGAGGTCTTCTGATCAGGGCCTCCTGGTGGTGAACCAGGCTAAAGACTAACCCACCTGTACAGTGCTGATTTAGTTTCTCCTGTTTTTGTCCGTGCCTGTTTTTATATTGTATGTTTCTATGAATTTACCTGTTCTTTTGTTTTTTAAACTTGTGAAGCACTGTTTATTAGGGCTGACCTTCAAAGCTTTTTTTGGCCGTCGAAGCTTCGGGGCCGAGATTCGATTTTAATTCGAAGCTTAGAAATAAAAAATTAAAATTAAAAAAAGATTATAATTTTTTTAATGTGGTCTATAAATAAAGTGGATTGGATTAATTTATTAAATTAATAATGAGTCGGGAGCTGCGCTGCCTGGGCGGCTGCTCTCCGTTACACAGCCAACAACATTACATTACATAATTATGTTGCAACCTTCGTCTATAAAGCAAACAATTATATAAATATTTATATGTAGTTAATAGAGACAAAGGCAGAATTCGACTTAATTTTTTATCAAGACATGTTTTTATATGGGTCGGGACACTATAAAAAATACTATAGAGAATTGTCAGTGCTGTAAAGTTTAAACCTTTTTAAATCTTAGACAAACGAAACACTTTGCTTTTATGAAATATTGTAAGCCGTCATTTGAGGCTTTATAAAAGCAGCACAATGAACACAAATCTCAGTGCAGAGTCCGACCTCATCTTAAATAACAAACGGCATTGCTTGTTGTAGTTAACAGAGAGAGGGAGAGTTAATGAGGCGTATGACGTTCGTTGCATTGGAGGCGCAAGATTTTGCAGGTGGGAGGGGGGAAATTGCTTTTTTTCCTTCTTTTATTTTCCCGTTCAAATCCCGTGCCCATCAAACAAAGCTTCGAAGTATTTAACCCATTGAATCCGGGAAATACATTTGTGTGTATATGCAGGCTATATAATGCATTATTAGCAGGCGTTTTAGGTCTAAATGGGTTAAGACAGCCCCACTGTTTTTACACTGTTTTTACATTGTATGTTTTTTATGAATTGCCTTGTTCATTTTCTTTTTGTTTTTTAAACTTGTGAAGCACTCTGTGCATTCGTGCTGGGAAGGGTGCTATACAAATAAAGCCTTACTTACTTACTTACTGATCTGAGCTAATGACATCACACACATCCAAATTCTGCTGTTTTTCTCCGCTCTATTCCAGTGCACCTATGGGTTCATCCAAGTTGGAGACCAACTGAAAGTCACCTGTACAAACTGCTTGACGAGCTTTTGTGCCCAGTGCAAGAAGTCTGTGAGTACAAAAAGCAGTGATTTGTGATATCTTTGATTCAAATGAGTGGTGCAGGACTCCAGGATTTCTGGAGCTGGACCCAGACTCTCTGACCACTACCATTGGAGTGAGACAGGGTTGACATTTCAGTGATTGAAGCGTTCCAACTGGTGTGTCCAATATGTGTAATTTCGGTAATAAGGCCGCTACTTATTTGACTTGTCTTCATGTGTTAGGAAAGGGCTTCCACTTGTCACTTGTCCACACATCCATCCATGTATGCATGCATTCACACATGCACACACACACACACACACACACACACACACACACACACACACACACTTGACCTTCATGCCAGATTTCATTCACCTAGGAGCGGTCGCAGCTAAAAATTTATTATATATCTCAAATACTTTTTGTCCAATGACCCCAAACTGATGGTCTAACATTTTTATCTAGACTGTTCAGTCAAATGTATGGATGGGATCAGTACTTGGTATCGGACAATACTTACACATTTGCAGTACTTGTAATCCGTGTGAAAAAGAGTTATCCACTATCCAGGAGTCGACCCCGACTCTCATGGCCGTTGTAGTAGGAGTCGAGGTCGGAATCAACACTATCAGGGGTCAACTCTCCATCGGTACTTTGAATCATTCAAGATTCAAGATTCAAGAGGTTTATTTATCACATACATACCAGGGCATACAGTAAAATGCGGATGGCCATGCCCGCTTCGATTGTGCAAGAATACAATAGTAAATAAAATAAGTAGAAGATAATAAAAAGACATAAAATAGACATGTTAAAAGTCCTGAGATAAATGCAATACAATGTTGAGCTATGAATTAAAGGCACTGGGTCCTATGTACACTACTATACAATATACAGTTTTACTCTATGTCCCTATGCTTTACTTGCTATTACTAACTATACTATACAAGAACCACAACAAGTTATTTCCTTAAGTGAAATTATTTTTCTTCTCCTCCTTCCTTTAAAGTGTCCTTTTCTTATGTGTTTAAAGTGACCTGTGGTGCGTTTTGTGTGTGAGCGAGTGCAGAATGTGTGTTGTGTATGTGTGTGTTCATGTGTGCTTGTGTGTGTGGAGAGATCAGTGTTCAATGTTCTGATGGCCTGGGGGACGAAGCTGAGCCTTAGTCTCTCTGAATCATCTCACCAGTCGGGAGGTTTCGTTGTTCCTCTAATCTCTCTTGTGTTGTCCTCCGTGGCAGTGGGAGCCTCAGCACCAGGACCTGTCCTGTGAGCAGTTCCAGCTGTGGAAGAGAGAGAACGACCCAGAGTACCAGAAGCAGTGTCTGGCCGGCTTTCTCCAAGACAACGGCATCAGTGAGTCTCGACCAGCCGGCAGTGTTGTTCGAATTTGATGCGTCGGGTTTAAATTTTATTATCTTTTCATCTTCAGAATCAAGAAGAATCAAGAGGTTTCTTTGTCACATACATACCAGGGCATACAGTGAAATGCGGGTGGTCATGCCCGCATTGATTGTGCAAAATACAATAATAAAAATAGGAATAGAAAAAAATAAACAGAAAAAATAAAATGGGTAAGACACAAGATATGCATGGTAAAAAAACAAACGCATGCTAAGTTCCTGAGAAACTGGTTCCTATATACACTACTATACAATATACAATTTACAATTTTAACTCTTAATGTATCTAAACTATACTATTAGTACCTCCCTTTAAAGTGGCTTTCTATTTTTTAAAGTGACATTTTGTTTGTGATTGTTTTAGCGGTTGCCGCACGCGCGCGCGCGTGTGTGTGTGTGTGTGTGTGTGTGTGTGTGTGTCTGTGTCTGTCTGTGCTCATGTGTACTTGTGAGTGGAGAGTTCAGTGTTCTTCCAAAGTTTCGTTCACACTGATTTTTTGGGGAAATTTACCAACACACTTCTCCCTTTCTAACATGCACAATCGCATACACATAGCTTTCACTCACAGACATATCTATCTACACACACTACCCTCCCTCTCTCTACACATAGCCTTATCTGTCTGCACATACCATATTCACACACTTTCTCTCCCACTCTCTTCCTCTCTCTCACACACACACACACACACACACACACACACACACACACACACACACACACACACACACACACACACACATTACATCCACGTAGCCTTCGGTTCACATAGCCTTCTCATTGTCTGCATACCATATCTTTTTTTTATCCACTTTTTCTCCTATTTTTCTTGTATTTTCCTCCCATCCCAATTTAGTCGTTATGCCAATTCCCCCCTCGTTGCGCGCATTTGCCCCCTACTTGCCGGTCTAGGGAGCCCTGAAGTCTATCACATGCTTCCTCCGATACATAGGAGACAGCCAGCAGCCTCTTTTCACCTGGCAGCGAGGACTCTCATTGGGGAAGTGTAACGTGTGGGAGGGCACACTACCTCACCAAGATCCCTTCCTCGCTGTGCAGGCGCCCTGACCGACCTGTAGGAGTCGCTGCCAATTGTGTCAGTATGACGACCGGCCAAGCCGGAGGCACCGCTGACAGCTGGATTCGATACCAGTGTCTCTGCGGTGGTAGACAGACGCTTAGTCCGCTGCGCATACCATATCTATGTCCATATCTATGTCAATGCTCCACTTGTTTTTTCTACTCTCCTGCATAAATACTTTGTTAGCTCGCCATTCTACAGAGATCTAGGCTAGGGCCATTGCTGTAACCATGGTTGCAACATGTCATTCTGTCAGTAGACTCTATCCTTAATCAGTCTCTGTGAATAATATCTGGTCAAATTATTCCACATCACACACTAACAATCATTCCAATCTTCCGTCATGTTGAAGTGATGAACCGTTGATGTTGTTCTTATTGATGCTGCTTTGTGTCGTGTGTAATAATTATGTTTTTTACCGTGACACTGCAATATGGAGTCCCAGTTTCAAGTGTATTCTCACCTCTCACCTCATCCTGTCTCCGTTCAACCACGACAAGGTTGTTGTCATTGTTTGTAGGAGGGTATAGTGTGTAAAATACAAACAATTTCGTTTTTCTTACTTGCCACTTCCACTCCGGGAATATCCTAATCTACGCACACATAATAAAGAGTTTGATCCATCCGTTTGGATGTATACAATGAATCAATCATTTATTTCCAATCTGCATAACAAACAAAACTCTCACAATCATCTCATAATGCGGTGCGGTAGAAAAGCCGTTTGCTTTCCCGGTCCTCCTCCCCCCCCACCCAAGCCACCACCCCTTATCAAGGTAAACCATACAGGTTGAATAGCTCGGGTAGGTCTCTTAAAGGGGAAGTACACATATTGTTTCAAATCATAGGAATAGTTACAATAACCATAATCGGTGTAAATCATATCATGACTTGTCAATCAAATCATCAATAGTCATCAGTTTTCGTATTTCATCATTCATAAACTCCCAATTTTCACAATTCATAGTTCAAATAATTTCATGATACAAACTCAAAGATGTAATGACTCAGAAATGGCTCCTACGGAGGAGGGTGTGACTGTCGCTCTCTGTCCTCAGCCTGCCCCGACTGCAGGTTCCAGTACGCCCTGACCAAGGGAGGCTGCATGCACTTCACCTGCTCCCAGTGCCGGTACCAGTTCTGCAGCGGCTGCAACAACCCCTACCACGCTGTGAGTGGACCTGGGCTCACCCATACACCACATGCTACTGAGAAGAGGGGTTCTCTCTCTCTCTCTCTCTCTTTCTCTCTCTCTCTCTCTCTCTCTCACTCTCACTCTCACTCTCACTCTCACTCTCACTCTCACTCTCTCTCTCTCTCTCTCTCTCTCTCTCTCCCACACATACATACACACACACTCTCTCTCTCTCTCTCTCTCTCCCACACATACACACACACTCTCTCTCTCTATCTCTCTTTCACTCTCAATTTCAATTAAATTCAAATGTGTTTTATTGGCTGAATGTCAAATAAGTGTTGCCAAAGCAGTTAACAACATATTACAACAAATTATAATGTCATGTTAAATTAAACCAAAATAAATAAATAATAATAGATAAAGATGTTGACTCCAACCTTTTTACTCCACTCCCTCACACACACACTATCTCCGTCTTTCTCTCTCTGTCTCTCTCTCACACACACTCTCTCTCTGTCTTTCTCTCTCTGTGTGTGTCTCTCTCTCTCTCTCTCTCTCTCTCTCTCTCTCTCTCTCCCTCTCTCTCAGACGGCCTGTAAGACAGCTCAGTGTAAGCTCACAGGGCTCCACGCTCATCACCCTCGTGACTGCCTCTTCTACCTCAGGGACTGGGAGCCACACAGGCTGCAGACGTTGTTGCAGGCAAGGATCCTGCTCAGTACATTGAACCTCTCTTTGACCTCTTGCGTTATTGACGACCGTGTTTTTTACGTTGTTCCCTTGTTATATACTTATTTTCTTCCAGAGGAACACTGTAGAGTTCAACATCAACCCTCCCATTGGAACACAGGCTGGTAGGACGATTTGTTGTTCTTCTACCGATGGCATCTGTCAAATGCAAATCCACAAATCTCCTCCAAATATTTCCATATGTGTAAACGGTTAAAAGGATTGTGACACAATTGACCTAAAACACAAAACATGCAACTGTTTCCACTGTTTTTAAATAAAAAACGAGCTTGATGGTGTATATTTAAAAAGCTCTCCATTCAAATGTTTGTATTTTGCGTGATAAACGAGACCTATTGTGCGTACCTCCCCGCCCATCCCAGAGGCATGCGGTGTGATGGAGCAGAAGGACGTTGAAGACCAGCAGACTGACTTACCATGCGGTGTCCAAACCAAGACGGGCCAAGCTGGGCTCTGCGAGTGAGTGTTGACACAGAGCTTATTGTCCATGTACAAATCAAACCCTTCAACAACGTATGTGGATACTTAAAACTAGGGATGCTCGATATTGACTTTTTTACCGATACCGATATTGTCCAACTCTTAATTTCCGATACCGATATCAACCGATACCGATATATGCAGGGTTTCCCCCCCAAAAAAACTGAATAATTTCAGGTAATTAACATTGCATATCTCTTGTTGTGGAATTAACACAACATTATGCATACTTTTGACAATAAATAAAATCAGAATTTGTTCTTACTTGCTTGCCTGGGTAAATAAAGGTTATAGAAATGTAAAAAAAAAATAATAATAATAATAATTTTAAACAGATACCGATATTTTCCGATATCACATTTTAATGCCAATATCGGCCGATAATATCGCTAGGCCGATAATATCGGACATCCCTACTTAAAACCTAAAATAGTGTATTACGGGTGTAGTTTGGTAGAAAATGTTTCCTACATGAAACTGCTCCCAACAAGGTCTGTGAATTATCTGGAGTAACTGGGTCATCGTTTATGGAAAGAGACATCGCTTTTGACTTTTCCAAAAGTATCTTTTGGGCGGTATTGCGTCACGGTGACGCAGTGGTTGGCACTGTTGCCTCACAGCAAGACGGTCCTGGGTTCAAACCCCAGCAGGGGGCCTTTGGTGTGTGGAGTTTGCGTGTTCTCCCTGTGTTTGCGTGTGGTTTCCTCCAGGTGCACCATAAAGACATGCATGCTCTTGCTCCCTCAAGGGCATTATAACTAGAGTGGGCCCCCGGGGCGCCGCACTGTGTGGCTTCCCACTGCTCCTAAATAGTTAGGATTATTCAAACGCAGGTTTCCCAATGGGATTAATAAGAGTATACATTTTGAGCACCACAAACCAAGTGCCGTTCAGCTCCATTGTATTGGAGTGATGTCAGATATCTCCAAAACTAGGCAAATCACACCAAAAATGATCTGGACAGATAGATGGCACTCTGGGTAAGAGGGATAAATATGTTGTTTTGTGAATTTTGGGTGAACTGCCCCCTTTTAAAAATATGTTTTGCTGAAAAGAAAGAAAAGCTCTTCTGATTTTTCACGATTTTATAATACAGAAACCAAAACAAAGTGTACCGTATTCAGTCTAAACAGTGATCATTGACAACGGGACTCTTCTCTCCGTTTACTCCTCTGTAGGAAACACTACAGAGAATATCTTGTCAGCCTCACGAACGGGCACACGCTGGACCCTGCCCTGCTGTACGACAGCCAGGAGCTGACCGTAGCGTGCAACAGGTACCAAGTGGACACGCAGCGAGGGGAGAGTGAGGACGAGGACGCGTACCACGCTCTGCTGCTCAGGGTGAGATACTGGTGATACTGTTGGCAGAAGCTAATCTCGGGTTCCAATAATAGACCACTGCACTTCCGCGTTACATTGAGCATTAAGGATGGAACTGAAAAATGTATGAATGTGGATGAGAGCCTTGACATTAAATGGTTGTAGCTACGGCTGTGGGGGTGCTGGAGACATGATCCAATAGACTTTTCCCTAGTCAATCGGCACTTTCTCGGCTGAGCTATAGTCATTTTGCCGCACCTACTCCCGAACTACGCATGCGCAGATTGATGAACCTAGATCTCTGGACAATTCTGAGACACTCCGTGGGCAATCTGCGCATGCAGAGTTTGTGAGTAGGTGTTGGGAAGTGACTATAGCTCGGCCGAGAAAGTGCAGATCGACTTGGGATTGGTCGCTCCGTGTTCAGGAGACTCGGGTGTATAAAAGTCTATTGGATCATGTCTCCACAGCCGTAGCTACAACCACCGTCGAGGCTCTCATCCACATTCATTCATTTTCTCCCCCCGCTCTCTTTCTCCCATGATTTCAGAATACCGGAAGTGTTGCGGTGGTCTATTGGCCTATCTCAAGCCCCGCCCTCTTTTCTTGATCCTCCAATCTCAACTGTTGCAGCAGTTGTGATTGGAGAACAATTACTGCTGTCATTTTCTGACTTTGAGACTTGATCTGCATGTGGTGTTGACATTTTTTTTTTTTTTTATAGAAACTGATGGAAGTTCCACTCGGAGAGAAAGTTCCTCGAACCAAATGAAGATTACTTCAAGACTGAAGCGAACCAAATATGACACGGAAGGTTGCCTATTTGCACTGGCCTTGAATATCAAGCCTAGTCGGGTTTAAAAACATTGAGTATGTCTCACTGTTTGACATGTTAACTGGCTACTGATCTTGTGTTTTGCTCTGTGATCTTAACTGTTGTTGAACTCCCGTTTCCCATGCTTTGTAAAGACAAACTCAGAATTCGAAAGAAAGATGAGATTTTAATTGTGAATCGGTTCATCCCGTTATTCAAATCCGTCTTGTCTTGCATAGCTCTATGAATGTTGAACATAGCCATGTTTCTAATCTTCTGACCTTTTGTACAGAGAATTTGTAGTTTCCAAATGGCTAATTACTAGGGATGCACGATAATTATCGGGCCGATATCAGCAATTATGACGTCATCTCAATAAACCCGATAAAAGTATTGATAATACATTTTTATTTTTTTATTTTTTTTTACACTTTTATTTTCATGTCAACGTTCACACACACAATATATGCTTACTTAGGATTTGACTTGATTCAACAACAAAGCAGTCGGGGCAATGGCAAGCCGAAAACGGTCGAAAATGTGGTTATTTGAAGTTTGGATTTTTTTTTTTTCACAACTGAGGTAGGTAGGTTACATTTTTAGAGACTAAAGTACAGAAAAAAGGTACCGTTGGGTACCGGTATCGATTCACAGGTACCGGTACCGTATCGGTTCAAATGTGAACGGTACCCATCCCTACTGACAAAGCACAATACCTGTTGGTTTTTAGTTCACTCATTGTTCAGGGAAACACATTGTTTTTTTTTGTATCCACTTTTTCTCCCATTTTTCTATATTTTCTCCCATCCCAATTTCGTATCGTCCAATTCAACCCTCCCCTGTCACGAACGCTGTTTCTTGCCTCCCACAAGCCGGCTGCAATGTGGACTAAGTCATACATAGCACAAGTCCCCTCCGGTACTTGAGGTAACAGCAGTCGCATCTTTTCACCTGCGCAGCTCGATCTCTCAGTGTCGAGGAGTAACGCGTGGGAGGCTCACGCTGCCCCCGACACTTCCTGATTCTACTGCGCAGGCGCACCAACCGACTTGTAGGAGTCGCTTGTTCACAACGCCCGATCCCCACCCTTCAGTTTCCCTCCCCGTAATACGGCCAATGTGTATTACTGCGGACGACCAGCTAAACTGAAAACAATGTGGAGAGCTGGATTCGAACACGCGAATCCTAGCGTCTCCACACTGGTGGCGAGTGCCTTGCCCACTACACCACCTAGCCGCCAGGGAAACACATTGTTAATGCCATTGACGGATTGTGAATTTTGTGATTGACTCAAATTATATTTATTTGGAAAAATAAATATAGTCACTTTATTTGAAGAGTCAAAACTGTTCTCTTGGCTTTGTTTTGTTCATAGTAGTAACGCTCATGTCATGATAAATCTGGTTAGGTCAAAACTACAGGAATATACATAAATAATTTATAATACAATAAATATATATATATATATCGGTTATCGGTATCGACCTTGAGGAGCAGAAAGTTATCGGTATCGATATCGGGGTCAAAAAATCAATATCGTGCACCCCTACTAATTACACAATCATAAAGGAATGTATGCAACATGCATTTTGATATTAGAAATGGTAGCAGCCCTTCCAAAAAAAAACAAGTATTATGGTATTTCCATAATTCCTTGGTCACTACAGTGATGGTAGTGACCAGAAACATGACTATATTACGTTTATACGTTCTAATTTTACTATGTTTTTATTTCATACTTATCTTGTCTTGCACAGTCTCTGGAGCGCAACAGTAAGAAGCATTTTGTACAAAAGTATTCTGTACTTCTGTATGACAACTATTAAAGAAACTTGAAACTTGAAACTTATATTATATTATATTATTAAGTACAAGCATACCTTTTACCATAGCAGCAGTACCATGGTAGATCATTACAGTACCATGGTTAAACTGAAGTTACTACCAGGATACTTTTTGGTAAGGGGGGGTGTCTTTTTGCAAAACCTCTGTATTTTAGGGATGATTCAACACAAGTAATTAAAGTTTTATTGATTCTAAAGTTTAAATGTTGTGATTCATTTTGCATGGAGTCTAAGCACCACACAAGACCAGGACAGTGATGCCGGTTTTGTGCTGCAGGGAACTGATTTTAACGGATAATCATGATTGTCACTGTAGATGGATATTAACAAGGGAACTGGTTTTGGTAAATTATTTCACTTCATATTGCAGTACACAAATGACTGCTGTGTATTTGTTGTAATTGCTGTGTAATAACAGAAATAACCAGAAAATATTATGAGGAGGGCTTTCTCGGGTAATAATGATGTGCTGCCTGTTTTGGCTCTCCAAATGATGGCAGAAGAGACACGCATGAGTTAGTTTACATTCAGTCTATTTTGATACGGTCTATTGAGAATTTTGAAAGAGCCCGAATATCACAATGTAGCATCTCGATAATATAAAATCTAAGTATACATCATTTTACATGTTTCTTTTACATCATTTCTTTTCCCATTCCAAATGCATTTCCCCTCTCACGAGCTGATGTAATGCGGAAGTGCAGTGGTCTATGAGAATATTTTTTTTCTTTTGTTTTTACCAACAATGTATTTGTACTTGGTCTATATGTCATTTGTCAAGTAATTGGTCAAGTATATTATTATATACTTATTGTTATGTGTCTTGTAAGCCCATATGGGCTTGGGCATACACCTGTATGTAAGACACGAAAATAAAAAACATCAAATCAAATCAATGTACAATCGCGACCCCTGGCGTTTATAACGCATATGGTTTCTGCAAAGTCACGTGATTTCGGGGAAAGGGAGCGCCTCGGAGAAGGGAGCAGAGAGAGCGCTGCAGACTAGTCCAAGTCCTACTGGCGCTGTGGTCCCTAGCTGGTCTGAGGAAACGCAACTAAGGTAAACGAAACTTAACTGTACGACTAATAATAACGTACATTGCTTTCTGTTTTAACTTGCATGTACATTTATATTTGTATGTTCATTTGCACTTGTAAAATATTTACGTCCTGAAACTTTATTATTGTTTTGCTTTAGCTTACTATAACATTATGCCGCTGCGCCATTAATAAAAACAAATACCTAACGTAACTTGCAGCTAATGTTACGCGCATAATTAATTTCTCATAATTAATCATATGCATCAGAATTTGTCAATAAAATATATCGTTGTTCCCTAAGCTTTACTTTCGCCTGCTTTATTATTACAGTTGACGGTCATTCTCAAATCGGTGTTCAATTTCTCGCTGACTCTTTTGGGGAAGTCTCGCTTAATGAGGAATGAGGATGGTCATCATAATAATGTAATGTAATGACTTGTCTTTTGTTTTCACAGCCATGCCTTTGAGTAAAATTCGCTCCACTCGCAGACTGCGCTTCTGGATGATCGACCAGGTACTGTACCATGTGGACCGCTTAGTTACATCACGTGGTGTTTGTGTACATTAAGCGCGTGCGAGTGAGACAAGCTGAGACATGACTGTTGTTGCAGACAGTTGCGGTTTCCAAAGTAGGATCACCCAACAAAACAGTTTAGTACATATTTAATTGAACTTGTATTTAATCCACCATAAATTCTCACAATGAGAAAATGTATAAGGGTGACTATTTAAATTAAATCCTAACGTAGACCACCTGATTGATTGATTGATTGATTGATTGATTGAAAACTTTATTAACAGATTGCAGAATGGGTACAATACAGTACCGCTCAATACACAGAATTGTTAAGGGGATGCAGACCAGAGAAAGACTTTCGTCTTGTTTACATCAGGGTCCCCCTACACCAGTGTTCTAAATCATAAACCACAAAAATCTTCTCAGATGGGGGTCTTTGACATGAGACCGTTAGGGTTTATGAGACTGTCAAAGTCAACTTTATTGTCATTTTCCCATTTGTGCAAGACATACAGAAAAATTTAATTATGTTCCCCCCCCTTCCCACAGTGTATATAAAAAGATCTAGAGACAATATAAAACACAAAAGTAATTATAGGAGGACACAATATACAACACACAATATACAGGACTATGTACAATATAAACGGTAGTTAAAATGAAATTAATGAGTGAATTAAATAAAAGAACTTAGTGCAAATATTCCTAGCAGCAGTAGTACACATAGTCAAATAAAGTGGCAGTGAGTTAGTAAAGTGGGAGGGGGGGGGGGGGGGGTTGGGAGAGAGTTCAGCTTCCTGACAGCCTGATGGATGAAGCTGTCTTTCAGTCTGCTAGTCATGCAGTCTGCGGCATCTTTCTTCTCTTGGACGGCGGTGGCATGTTGCGTTGCAGGTAGATTAACAAGTTCAACATGAATGATACTGTTGTTGTCAAAATGATCAGTTTATAACGACTACTCGCGGACGTGGTTGGAGACACTGACTCTACCTGTGCTTTTGTTATGTAAAAACAGTGGCCGCGCCGAGCCGGCACTTAGTTACAACGAATGGGAACAGCGGATTTTTGTGTGAGGCTCCTCATATTCTCCTCCCGGAGGGCAGGACTGTCTCAGGCGTCTGCGACCTCTGACCTGATACTGAATGTTTGTGTGCAGGTCAGCAGCGGGGATTACCCTGGGCTTATTTGGGATGACGCTTCCAAGACCATGTTCCGCATCCCATGGAAACACGCAGGGAAACAGGACTTCCGCAGCGACGAGGACGCTGCCATCTTCAAGGTATTGCAAGATGATTTGTTTTTCTATACAGTCATGTCTCATGACTAGTACCCGGAGGCTTAATGGAAGGATACCGCAGCTCACAGGCCAACACAACCACAGTACAAGTCTAATTCTAAGTTGTTCAGTGGTCTTTTAACAACTTAGCTTTGAGTCTGAATTGACCAGGAAGCGTCTATGCCTTCTACTACACTGTTCGGTTTCCGGGTTCCTCTGATTGGCCACTAAGCCCACGTGACCGCACGCTAGCACGCCCCCCTTATCGCCCACTCTCGCGCTGTGAAGCGGAAGCGCCAGCGGGGGCGAGGCGGTGGTTTCTCCCCCGGCTCCGTGCGCCGCTGACTCGGTCCAGCTCCAGCAGCAGCGGCCGTCTTCCGCCTGTGGTATCCTCTCTCCGAGGCGGCTCGTTCTTATTATTATCCCCCATTGTTCAGGTCGACATGGTCGCACAAACACCCGTTGGAGGAGTAGTGGGGGAGAAGAGGAGGAATGAATGAAAACTTTATTTAACAGATTGCAGAATGGGTACAATACAGTACGGCTCAATACACACAATTGTTAAGAGGATGCAGACCAGAGAAAGACGTTTGTCTTGTTTACATCAGGGTCCCCCATTTTCAATTCATATCGACATTTATGACATACACAACATACATGACATTAACATGTCTGACGAGCACAGAGTTGCCAGTCGATAATTCTTGCTATTTCAAAATATTCCTCCTCTTCTCCCCCACTACTCCTCCAACGGGTGTTTGTGAGACCATGTCGACCTGAACAATGGGGGATAATAATAAGAACGAGCCGCCTCGGAGAGAGGATACCGCAGGCGGAAGACGGCCGCTGCTGCTGGAGCTGGACCGAGTCAGCGGCGCACAGAGCCGGGGGAGAAACCACCGCCTCGCCCCCGCTGGCGCTTCCGCTTCACAGCATGAGAGTGTAAAGGGGGGCGTAATAGCATAGGTCAGTGGCCAATCAGAGGAACCCGGAAACCGAACAGCATTGTAGAAGGCATAGACGCGACCAGGAATTGACCTGTTTCAAACCCCGCCCTCTTTTCTTGATCCTCCAATCACAACCGTTGCTTCGAGGAAAGGTCCCCAGAGTTTGAATTTTAGCTGGTGAGCTCCCTCTTCAAGCAGCCTCTACATGCTTTGACAGAGTTTTCAATGAGAATTCTGCCAGTTAGGCTATTATTTGTATTATTGTTATTTGTGAACATGGGCTACCTTCAGAGAATGGGAAAGGCACAGGCGACAGTGACAGTGACAGGGAGGTAGAGCAGTCGTCTGGCAATCCGGAGGTTCCCGATTCGATGTGTCCCGGTTTTATGTGTCCTTGAGCAAGACACTTAACCCCCTAATTGCTCCAGATGAGCAGGTTGGCACCTTGCATGGTTGCCTCCGCCGTCGGTGTGTGAATGTGTGAGTGAATGGGTAAAAGTGGTTCCACTTTTTAACTGCTTCCTCCCCTCAGGCGTGGGCGAAATTCAAGGGCAAGCTGTTGGAGGGGAGTCTCAATGACCCCGCGTCCTGGAAGACACGCCTCCGCTGCGCCCTCAACAAGTGCCCAGATTTCGAAGAGGTCCCCGAACGCTCCCAGCTGGACATCTCCGAACCCTACAAGGTGTACCAGCTTGTCTCATTCACCGTACAGGGTGAGATGCTGAGCCGATGTCCTTTTACACCGTCGCCTCCCTGTTTTTAAGTCATCATAGACCAGACTGTGTAGTGCCGTCGCTTATAGCACTAGATCCCACAGCACTCAACCTCCCATACTGATTTCACACGGGATCAAATCTGGACCACAGGAAATCCCAGCAAACATTTTGATGCTGAATAAGATGATGGATATGACATCCCCCACCGGTTTTGAAAACATGCGTAAACCAAAGTTGAAAAGACTTTGGCATTGTTACCTCAACCTGTTGTATTATGTTGTTGTTTTTACAATTACTTCATCATCGTTACCTCTTCCCCACAGGCTGTTTCATAATCTCAGTTTCAACATGGCCAGATTGGTTGCGCTAATACCTGCTTTTACTTCAGCTGCAAAACCTGTTTTATTGTAACAGCTTATTGTAACCAGTTGATTCATGCACATTCTTAATAGACTCTCCCTGTGGGTGTCAATATAGGCTGAATGGTTTGAACACCTAACACCAAGAGGGTCATCAAGGTTCATTAACAGAGTAAGAGGAAATACATCAGTCATTTGTTTGCATATGATTTTTCTTTCAATTCTTTGGCTAATTATTTCTACACAAATTGGTTCAAATGGGACTTTTCTTTGTTGCCTCGTTTGCAAATCCACAACCGCATTCTAGGAAATGCACTCTTGATGCACCAAGTGCACACATTTGAGTGCATTGGCATTTCACCAAGCAGTGCACTAATAATAATAATAATAATAATAATAATAATAATAATAATAATAATAATAATAATAAACTTTATTTGTATAGCACCTTTCATACAAAAATTGCAGCTCAAAGTGCTTTACAATAGAAAAAGACAGGCATAAAATGAGCACATAAAGTGCAGACATATAAAATCACAGTTTTTCACATTAGGATCTAACATCCCAACGGGCCACCTTGTTTATGGTTTGATTCAGTTTTAAAAATAGACAATAATAAAAAGAACAAGATAGAATACACACCCTAACTGTAAAGTGCAAGACAGCGAGACAAAAGGCTGATTAGACTGTTACACGATGTTACCCGGAGAGACGGCACAACAGAGCAACAGCTGCAGCCCCGTATCAGCACTGATGAACAGCTCGGTTGCCACGTCAAAACAGGCCAAAGTGCAGCATTTACTGGGTCCTTACAGGATCTGCTGAAGCTCATATACTTTTACACTGTGTTAACCCTTTCACTACCACACTACAGAAGGTTAACCCTTTCACTACCACACTACAGAAGGTTAACCCTTTCACTACCACTACAGAAGGTTAACCCTTTCACTACCACACTACAGAAGGTTAACCTTTCACTACCACACTACAGACGGTTAACCTTTCACTACCACACTACAGACGGTTAAGTGTGGTAGTGAAAGGGTTAACCTTCTGTAGTGTGGTTGTGAAAGGGTTGACCCTTTGTCGTGTGGTAGTGAAAGGGTTAACCTTATGTATTGGCGCAGTGAAAGGGTTAACCATTTGGTAGTGAAAGGGTTAACTGTGCTATCATCTACTACAGTACACACCAAAAAACACACTTTGAGAGAGTTGGAAGTAAAAACGCCTGTATTTTCTCTGCTCAGGAGTAGCGGCCCCCCAACTAAAATGCAAAGAGGAAACACGGAAAACGCGGAAAAGGAAGAGCAGCAGTGAGTCGGCAAGCGAGCAGGATTCTCAGCCCAAACAGATTAAGGAGGAAGTGATGACCTCTCAGTTGGTGGGTCATGGGTCAAGTGGGGATGGGGGGGGGTCAAAACAGGAATGCTTTGATTTTATCTAATGATAAAAAAAAAATAAGGTTTGTGTACACTTGAGAAACCTTAAATCTCGATTTATTATCAACGTGTGTGGCGCCTTGAGCCGTGTGGCTCTTCAGACCAACAGTCCTCTGTAGGAGGAAACCAGAGATCTCTACTCACCAACCTTGACCTCTTTTGATTCCAGTGCATCAAGGACATCACCTTGGGAAGCGAGCTCCGACAGGAGTCGACTCGGCAGACAGGAGGTGAGTTAAGCTCTTATCTCATTCTCAGCCCACTCTGCCTCAAAGTGGCACGTGCTGGACGACAAACATCACTCTGTCTCTCTCGCTCTCTAGCAATCAACGAGATACAGCTGGATGTCCGGATTGAGACCACACCCCCTCCTCCTGGAGGTAATACTGTGATGGGTTCAGTCACACCGTCACTTACTGGACAGTTACTTACATGTGTGAACAGACATGCTTTAGACCGGCTTTGGAATCAAATGCTACATTACTGTACTATACTACATTACTGCACTACATTACTATTCTCTATTACTGTACTACTACATTACTGTACTATACTACATTACTATACTCCATTACTGTACTGCACTACATTACTGTACTATACTCCATTACTGTACTACATTATTATATTATTCGCTATTACTGTACTATACTCCATTACTATTCTCTATTGTACTATACTACATTACTATACTCCATTACTGTACTATACTACATTACTGTACTTGTACTATACTACATTACTATACTCCATTACTGTACTATACTACATTACTGTACTATACTACATTACTGTACTTGTACTATACTACATTACTATACTCCATTACTGTACTACACTACATTACTGTACTTGTACTATACTACATTACTATACTCCATTACTGTACTTGTACTATACTACATTACTATACTCCATGACTGTACTATACTACATTACTGTACTATACTCCATGACTGTACTATACTCTCTCTCTCGATTTCTCCAGTCCAGGATTCTTTCCACGTAGAGGTGAGCTACTTGGGATTGGAGGTTCTCAAGCGAGAAGTCCCGGGCAACGACGTCCGCATTACCTACCTTCCCCCCTCGCCCCGTCCCCCCACCCCGGCCTCACTGATGGGGCGGTTCCCACGCATCAGCCTGCCCGAGCCCCCTTCTATCCTGGCCGCCAGTCCCAAGCTCAGACCTGAGCTCCAGGCTCTGTCCACCCTGCTGCCCTTTATGGAGAAAGGAGTGGCGCTGAGCTCCAACACCGCGGGGGTCTTCGCCAGACGCTTCTGCAGGGGCCGGGTCTTCTGGATCGGGCCCCACGTGGCCACACCGGGGCTACACAAGATAGACCGCTACGCCGACCCTGAGCTCCTCTTCAGCAAAGAGGCCTTCAGAGAGGGTAAGTCACTGCAGGGCACAGTTAAAGCCTTTTGATTTGAATTGAAAGGATTGTCAGAATCTTGTAATGTGACATAGAGCAGAATAGTATACCTAATGGCATATATAAATACGTTTTTCAGCATTGATGCAATGAAATATTAGTTGATATAGATTTATTGTATGACAGACTATTATCATGATCCCAATTTAGAACTCTTGTCGTCTGTTTTTGCAATTCTTCAGAATTGGACCATTTCCGCCTGAACGGGGGCGAGCCTCCTCAGTGTGGCGTCACTCTGTGCTTCGGAGAGGAACTCAGTAATACAGAGGATCCGTCCAGCAAACTCATCATTGCCAAGGTACAGGCAAGTCATCTGTTCCGTCTCTGGCTTCTAGCTGCTAGAGATGGGCATGAGCATGGTTGTAATGTGTAAGCGGTATGCTCTCATGCTCCACAGCTGACCAGTCTTTCTGCAACAACTCACCTTGTGACGTTTCAGAGCGAGATTTCTGTTTCAGTGGCACAAACAAGCACTTAAAAAAGAAAAATATATATTTTTTTATAATAATCAAGCACCCTCAAAAACCACTCTAGTCGAGTTGAAACGGCTGATCGATTACTCACGCCCATCCCTAGTGCCTGCTCTACGATTGGGAGTTAGGAGGGTTTCATTCCCAGAGCGTAGTGTTCATACCACTTTCTTTCTTTCTTTGTCTCAAACATCCACATTAAAACATAACAATAAAAGATAACACCAAACATAAAAGATAAATCAAACAATCTCCATCGAGAAGAAACCATGGATGTGTTCGAGAAGGAGCAAGAAGCAAAATGCTTATCATGTCCTGCCCCTTCATCAACAGTGTCATATTAAATGATAATGAAACAAATTATAATCTTATAGATCAAAAAAGATCATTATAATAATTATCAATTATATCAATTATTTACATCCCTTCTTGACTTGATTCTCAAGGCCCCAGGCATACGATGAGCATCTTGTTCAGGGTATGTACTGTACAGGAGGGGGTTCCTGCCCCCTTGGGATGTTCTTGTCTCAAAGATAGCAATTTCTATGCCAACATACTTTTTTTTTTTTTTATCTTTTCCCCCCTCCATTTTCCTCCGATTTTCTCCCATCCCAATGTTAGTCGTATGCCAATTCCCAATCCCCTTCCTGGTCGCCTAAATATTAAAGGCAACCAACTTGTGTCTAGCCACGCCCAACTTGCGTCTAGCCACGCCCCCGCGGCAGCAGCAGAGCAGAGCGGCGCTCCGTCGCGGCAGCATTATGTAGCAGTAATCCCCCCTTTTTTACCATCGACAACTAGCTCAACTGGCAGCGCTGCCTTGCTGTGGATCCTGCGGTCCGTTGGTGACAAGTTTGATTCCCTTAAATTTTTTTTTTTTTTTAACGTGCATTCTTTCGCCGGTTAAGTTTAGGCATGTTAACTTTAAGCATTGTTTCGGAGTTGGTTAAGGTTAGGCATTGTTTCGGAGTTGGTTAAGGTTAGAAGGGTTAAGTTTAGGCGCTGTTAAGGAGCTGGTTAAGGTTAGAGTTTGTCTTAGAGAATGGCAATATTCTTTCGGAGTTGGTTATGGTTAAGGTTAAGGTTAGGCATTGTTTCGGAGTTGGTTAAGGTTAGAAGGGTTAAGTTTAGGCGCTGTTAAGGAGCTGGTTTGTCTTAGAGAATGGCAATAGACAGCCTATTTCCGCGCTGCAGATCTCTCGCGCTGCCACGGTCACATGGGCGTAGTGGCCAATCAGAGAAACGCTAAACACAAGTTGGTTGCCGAAAATATTCACGCTTCCTAGTCGCTGCGCACTTACCCCCCACAGTCAGATCATCTGGGAGAGTGGAGGCTATCACGTGCTTCCTCCGACACACGTCCAGCCAATCAACCGCTTCTTTTCACCTGGCAGTGCGGATCCTCCCTGAGAGGGCGTAGCGTGTGGAAGGATCACACTATCCCACTCAGGTCCTATCCGCGCTTAGCAGGCGCCCCGACCGAACTGTAGGAGTCGCTGTTTACAACGACCCGGACCCACCCCGCCAGCTTCTCCCACCCTCTAATACAGCCAATTGTATTAGTGTGAACGGCCAGCCAAGCTGGTGACAACCCCGGAGCTGTGAGCTGGATTCGAACAGGCTCACAGCTCCGGGGTTGGTGACAAACGCAATCTCCGCTACGCCACCTAACCGCCCGCCAACATACATTTTTATTTAGAAGCAAAAATGCTAATATCTGAATATAAAAAAGTTAAGGATGATTGAGAGGTTGGGAGATGATATACAGTGGGGGGGCGACAGTGGCTCAGGAGGTAGAGCAGTCATCTGGTTATCCGGAGGTTCCCGGTTCGATTCCCGCTCCTCCCGGGCAGCGTGTCGAAGTGTCCTTGAGCAAGACACTTAAACCCCTAATTGCTCCTGATGAGCAGGTTGGCACCTTGCATGGTTGCCTCCGCAGTCGGCGTGTGAATGTGTGAGTGAATGGGTCAAATGTGAGGAACAAATTGTAAAGCGCTTTGGATAAAAGAGCTATATAAATGCAGCCATTTACATACACCAGGACTGGAGTAGTGCTGGCCACCACATAATAGAATTAACTTGGACTAATTCGCTCCATACTCATGGCCTCAGTGACATAATCTGTTTATTAAACTCTGGTTTCAACATAGAGCATCAGGGTGGAGCCATGTTGGTTTAAGTGCATGCAGGATATGACACTGGCAAATTATTTTATGCTTTATTTTAATAGTTGTGATTTTTGAAACCCTAGCCCTATTTCTTACTCGCCAATGATGATGTTGATTGGTAGAGTCCTTTCTCAGCACAATCCATGCAGTTCCTTGTACGATCTCTGTATAGTTAGTTAGCCGCACAAACCAATGCAAAGTCAATGGGGTTGAGCTCCCGTCTGTACAGGCTGATGGAAGCTCATTGAAATATACTTGGTGTGCTCTGTGGAGTACATTTCAGTGAGCCTCAGTCAGCTTGTGCAGACAAGCGCTCGACCCCATTGACTTTGCATTGGTTCGTGGCTAACAATAATAAAGCTAGTATGAGGAACAACATTGATTGTGCTGAGACTAGGATTCTACCAATCAACATCATCATTGGTAAGTAAGAAATAGGGCTTTGGTTCCAAACATGTGAACTGTCCCTTTTAAGTACAGGCTGAGAATACATGAACTAATCCACTTCCTTCTCTCTTGTTACTGTAGATCACATTGCCATGGGCAAAGCGGCAGGTCGAGGATGCAAAAGCCATTGCGGACTCTCTAAGCATCCTTCACACGCTGGCGAGCCAGTCACCACTTGGAGAGATAACACTCAACCTGACTAACTGTTGAAGTATTGGCATCTTAAAGAAGCCTGCCTCTAGTGGAAATAACTAAGCACCATCTTATTACTACATTGTACATACTAGACTGAAAAACACTACATAGTATAGTTACACACAAATGGACATGAATGCTCAAGACGTTTGTGGATGTGCTTTTAATAGTGTCATATGGCACATAGGTTTGTCTGTTCAGACTGTGGTTTCGAGTTAGTGGGGCAACAGACTTGTTGGGCTAGTGCAAAAGGCACACTCTGGATTGAGAGCAGTGCAGGGTGAATGGAAGACTGCGGAGAATCTACGTTAACTTTTAAATATTGTTATTTAATGTTATGCATGTACTATTACATGTCCCTGTTCTGTCAAGTGCATTAAAAATACGTTTTTTTTTTTTTATATACTTCTAAGCCCTATGTGAAATTGGCATTTATATCTGTTAGTGATTAAAAAAAACATGATTATTTATACATGACAATGACGTAAGTTGAAGATGACATAAATAAATGCAGATTTTTATTACAAACTAACTGTTATTCTACACGTTTCCGTTGGCCGGTGAGGCGAGTTCGGCTATCTTGTTATTGAGTTTCTGATTGGTCCAGTCCCTTGTGATGTCATCCAGATGGCTGTCAAAATCCACTAATAGCATGTGATCTCCGGACTCCAGCAGCTGACTGGCTATAGCCCGAGTCTCCTCCCACTGCCTCAGCATTATCCTGGGGACCGAAGAACACAAACATTACTCCACGCCTCGGGCATGGAATTAGAACGCATAATGTGGGGACATTTCCCTCCATTGCTGATGTTTTTGAACCGAC
Source organism: Notolepis coatsorum (assembly GCF_963971535.1). Taxonomy (NCBI): domain Eukaryota; kingdom Metazoa; phylum Chordata; class Actinopteri; order Aulopiformes; family Paralepididae; genus Notolepis; species Notolepis coatsorum. The sequence continues at coordinate 16,835,121 of NC_140176.1, forward strand.
AGTCCAGTCTTGAGTGATCTAAAATACCATGACATATCAGGCAATTAAGCTTTTTCTGGCAGATTGACACCGATTGGCCGAAAGGATGCCCTAAAACCTCAGCCAATAGAGGCTTAGTTAGACGTCGGCAAGGAGGACATAGATAATAATAATAATAATGCAGGACCTCTTTAGAGACATCTTTATTCGGCATGCAATCGGTGGCACACACACACAGGAATACACACACACATGCATTGTCTTTCTCAGGGTCGCCGATGCGATTGAGCTGATACGTATATATAACTACGGTAGATGGTGCAAGGCACTCCAGCTCCAGCGTAGTTCACCGATGGCCATCTTGTCACAGGCAGCACGCCCACACTCATAACATGAATGTCTATGGTGCATGTACTATTGAAAACCATAGCTTGCAAACATTTTTACAAATGGTTTGGTTTATTATGATTCAGGATGCTTGGACATGTTGAAATTATTTTCATATGAAAGTCCATAAGTATGCAGTATGATAACTACATCTGACGTTTATAACAAACCAAACTGAACATTTGGCAACCTATGTTATTTCAATAGTACATGCACCATAGACATTCATGTTATGAGTGGGCGTGCTGCCTGTGGCAAGATAGCCGCCATGTGGCAACGTCTGTCTCCATTGGCCAGCAGCGCGGGTGAGTCATCTAGCCTTTATATATGTATATGAAGGAGGACACAGGTGTAGAACCATTTTGCAGAAGCCCTTCATTTGGATCAATGTCTTAAAATCCCTCCTTGTTGCTTTTCCTCGCCCTCACAAGTGAAACCCTGTGTGGGACATCTCGGGAAACATCACCTATTTGAGACTAGGGTCTCTTCTCCAACATGTAAAGCTACAGGTCTCGAGCGTAACTCCTTACGTGTGTTTGTCTTTGAGGGTCCACCGTGAATCTTTGCGCTCGTACATCACTATGGGAGGAACCCGATAGTCCGAAGACATCTTCCCGCCGTCGATCTAAGAAGCAAAGACGAAAGCAAGCGGGAGGCTTTGACAAAACACTAGAGGAACGGTTGGAAAGCTGGAGTAGTGTACGGTAATGAGGTTTATGTTTTAGCATTCCTAAGTCAGCCAGAATGAATACCTCATTTGGGTCGTAAAGACCTCACACAAACATCATGTGGCCTCATAAAGTCAGAGTACATCACCGATTTGGAGAGTTCTCTGATTTCTAGCTCCAGGAGAGCGGTGCGTGTTCACAAATACTGACTGAACTGTCCTGGGGCACAGGAAGAACATATGGATTAATCCATGTAACCTCCTATTTGCAGAGTTGTAAGTATTTACATACTGGTTCTGCGGCATTCCACTGATTTAAATGGAGTGAAAACTGTTCACAAGCAGCAGCAAGCATGTAATCGTCAGCGAACAAACATTGGCCAACAAGGCAGAAGCCAAGGTATCTCTTCTTGACGACAATCAATTTGCCAGCATGGACAGTAATGGTTTGAAACGTGATTTTGTGTAAGTGTAGCCGGTACAACGCTGTACCTGCCAAACACTTCGACCATGCCTTGAGTGGGAGTTGAACCCCGGGCGTCCGCACCGGGACCAGCAACACAGACCGCTGTGCCAAGAAAGGATATCCTCTCTAAGCGCTCAGTCTGGATGCCTCAGGGGAGTGAGTTTTACTTCTATGTACCGTAGTCACACTATCGCGGTACATATCCGTTACATAAGCCTGGGTGACATTCATCAGTTCTCCGCCCCTTGTCAATCTCCTTTGACTTGTTTGTATGTATTTGTGTTGTACGTGGTATAGTGGCTGATGTACATACCCATTGATATAATTCTATATGTTTTTATATCCATCTACATACCTCTATCGCCACAGAGATTAAGCAGGGGATTTGGCATATTAGCATGTATCCACCGGCTATGATGACGTTCAAATGTATGCCGACTCCACCCATCCAGCCCACCACAGGTGTATGCCTGCATGCCAATGGTGCAGATCCACTATTTTGCAATGGCACTGCCTCCCCGCCCCACCCTGCGCCTCAAGACCCGCCCGGATGATTGCAATTGGTTGATTAAATACAAGCATCCCCTCCCAGTTCTCACTGCTAATGGGTTCTGCTAGACCTATTTTCCCCCCCACTGGTAGAGCGCCGAACAGAGTATGAAGTGTTTTGAACAATGTGAAACTAACTCCTGGCTGAACGGAATCATTCCCACCTTACCATTTCCTGTATAATCGCTTTCCAAAACAAATCACATCGACGTGCCCAGCATAGGACAGTGGAATTAAATAATGTAATTTCATGTTGTGCTTACCATTAACAAAACAGCATTGTTAAACTGCTCAGCGATCTTGTCGGCTATCTTCAGTGCAACCGGTGTAGGGCTAATCAATTGAGAAAAGGAAAAAAGAGAAGTTTGTTAAAACAACAATGTCTGCAGTTAAAGCTGCAGTGGGCAACTTCACACAAAACATCCGATTGGTTATTGATGATGTAGGGAGCCGTTGTTGAGACAATCAGGTGTTTTTGACCTGCCAAGTGGTGTTGCATTGGAAAACTAAGATCACCATTGCGCTCCTCGTCGAAAAGTACACACCTGTCGATCAGAAGCTGGGATTTTTTTTTTTTTTTTAATTACTGATGTCTCTGGGCATAGGCGGCGGGTCTATTAGGCCAGGGGGGGCTATGCCTACCCAAAATATTATGCTGGGAATTTTGAAATGTATATATAATATATGTGCGCAGGCTGCTGGCTATTGTGTGTGTCTTGTGCTGCAGCCCGCTGGCCGAGGTGTCAACGACGATGGTGTCAGTTGGCTAGGTGGCGGCGTTTAACATTCCAGGTACAGGCAGTAACCAATCACGCATAGGCTCAGGTTAAATAATGTAGCCAATCACATCATTCACATGATCATCCTGATCCTGCAGGCCGAGTAAAGCAAACATCTGCGTTCTGAATCTCCGCCCCGCCGATCGCTTTGTAGCGAACACCAGCGCACTATTTTGAGTCAAATTTCAAAAAGCAAAATGGATATACGGTATTTTCCCAAGGCATATAAACAAAGTAATTTAGAAGCTGCACCGGGCTGCCCCTGGGCATAACTACACGGATCACCTGAGGCTATATGTTGCGTTATCTTGGCAAACAAGGGCTTGCTCTAAGAGGACATGATGAGAGTCCGAGTTCATCAAATCGTGGAAACTTTTTAGAGCTACTGACTGTATTGTACATTGTTTTCAAAGCATGATGAGATCTAAATTACGAAAGACGTTCCCTTCATTGCTGTCAGCACTGCAACTTGTGATTTAAGTCGTGAACGGTCTTTCTCAGCAATGAGGCACATCACATCCAAAACTGACTGAACAACTATGCGCCAGTCTGCTTCACATTGAAAGTGATCTCACAGACAAAGTTAAAGCAGAAAAGATCATTGATGCCAAGAAAGACGAAACGTCGCATTTTGCTGCATTAAGGTAAGACAATGGTTCATCTATTATTGGATGCCTTCATTTGAACACTTAATTTGCACTGTGTATTGACAAAAGGAAAAAATGTGCACGCTCCGCGGTATATAGCCTACCCTAATGTCGGGTTCACCGCCGCCTATGCCTCTGGGACTCTGTGGAAAACCTTTATTGCACCTGTATGGGCTTGGAAAAGTGATGCAGAGTTTGCTCCATCTCTGCTGGGCAGGTAAACTCACTCTTGCTCATTTCTCCGAAGTTGCCTACTGCAGCTTTAAAAAGAGGAACCAGGGGCGCCCAGGTGGCGAACCACATAATGCGCTGCGTCGTGGCACAGCCGACCCAGGTTCGATTCCCGGACCCGGCGTTCTTTGCCGAATGTCTTCCCCTGCACTGTCTCCCATTTCCCCCTCTCCCTCTCCCTCTCCCGGACTGCCCGGTAGCAAAAAAAAATTAAATAAAACGCAATAAAAATCTAAAAAAAAGAGGAACCAAAGATACAAAAAAATGCAGTCAATAAAATTATTACTTCTATTTTTAATTTTTATATATTTAGAATCCTTTCCAGGAACTCACCTGTTGTCAGACACACATGCGTTGGCTTGGTAGTATCCTACTATCCTCTGCTGGGTCTGTGCACACCACACATCCACCTGGAACAGATGACATATATACCACTATTGGTTACATGAAAAAACATTTGACAAAGAATCAAGTACAAAGCAGCAGATCTCCCTCTGCAATCTGGTTAGAACTTCCCAGGATCAATCAAACGACACACAGCTAAACGTTCCACTGTGCCAAGTTGTGATTTCTTTGGTATCAAAAGCAAGGCTTACCTGTGTGAGAGCCAGCTGAGTGATGGGAGCCAGAGGCAGGTGAGAGTGGAGGAGTGGCACACAGTCTGTCACGCACACGGCGCCGCCTGGCGAGCTGGAGGACAACAGCAGCCCGTTGACACTGCACCGTGGAAACACACAGGCATGCAGGTACATCTTCACGTAAGCGCGACAGGACAGCTCTACCTCACCCATGGCTGTGGACACATTAAACACAGGCATTTGTTACACAGGAAAAAAAACTACAAATGCACACATAACTTGATACGTTAATTCTCCATTAATAATAGACGCTTAACAGACTACCGGATAGGAGCGTGGTTACAAGAGTACATACAGAATCCCAGTCCTTCTATAATACATGATACATCTATTTATTAGATGTATATTATACATATAATATATATTACAGTCCTTCTATACTACATATTACATGTTAAATTCCATTCTGGCCAGAGCAGAATTCGTAGCATCGGGTATACTTAGCTAACTAACATTGCCGTTAGCAAGGTGGCTACGTTAACAACAAGCAGAGATGGGTTCGTTCTTACCTACTGTGGAATATAACGTTAGCTATGTATTAGATGGGGGTGTGTAAAGGCCTGCCCTGTGTAAAAATGCAGGCTTTTACCTTTACGATCTGCAAATACGATCGTTCATAGAATAACAAGTAACTTAATCTACAAAATACTGGGTGGACAAGAAGGCAGGGCAGGCGTCCATCTATTTCACTTGTCAGCCAAACGCCATTTGACAATCACTTCCTTTCACGCCCACATCTGCGAAATAGCTATTTGATTGGTCAAATATTCAATGTTCTAAATTTCGATTGGAAAAATTACATGTCAATCATTAATTCGACTGTTGTGTTAAATAAGTATTTCTAAAATAGTGCTCCCCTTGTGGAGGACATTTTAACTGGATACGGTGAGCCTTTTAATTTTGGAAAACCTAATGACACAATGTTATGTATATATTTTATATCCAGTTGAATCACCTTTACTGTTACATTTGCACTCTGGTTGGATGCCACACGTCTTTTTCGTTGTACTGTACTTGTGCTGTATAATTATATTAGATTAGATTAGATTAAAATGTATTGTCAATGTCATTATACAGCAAGCAAGTTTGGCATCCAACCAGAGTGCACATGTAGCAATAAAGTGCAACAGCAGTATACAATGTACAGGTGATTAAAATGGGTAAAAAATATACAAATTAGTACATAGCGGTCTGTGTTGCTGCCTGCGGTGTGGGAGACCGGGGTTCGACTCCCACTCGGGGCATCGAAGTTTGAGGTGACGTTGTCACAACCGTTACAATGGTGCCGATTGACCCGGATGCCTTGGGTGGAGTGGAGTGAGTTTGAGAGGGTGAGTGTAACGGATGGTATTGTGAAGCGCAATCAAGAAGGGCTGGGGTGAGTAGCGGTGCTATGGGTTAACTCACTCTCACATCCTCAAAAGACGCATAGACCCAGCACTTAGAAGTGGATGTACAAATGGGGACGAGGGGACATTTATGCACATGTACTGGGACTGCCCACCAGTTAAGATATTCTGGAAAGAGGTGACCCAGCAATTATCAAATCTCTTAACTCTGAATATACCTGTACACCCCTCTGTATTACTGCTGAATGATGTTTTTGAGTGTGCAGTACATCCACAGCTAAAGAGATTGGTTTTATCGGGTATCACAGTGGCTAAAAAGCTGATAGCATCACGATGGTTCCAACCGGAAAAAAATTGCCGAAAGGTCTGGATTATTACATATCTCGAAGTGATTTATCAAGAAATATCGACAGCAAGAATTTTGGGTCTCAATGAATCCAAAATGACAATGTGGTTAGAAGTGGTGGAGAGAATAAAAGATAGCATATAATGGTAGTGTCTGGTTAGGAGCGAGGGATAATGGATGGATATCCAATGGGGGGTCCGGGAGGGGGGGGGTACGAGCTGGAGCATATGTGTGTAGGGTATTAGATAGCAGGTATTAGGGGTATATCCTGTATAAGTCATTTAACTAAATCGTGATTTCATTGGATGTGCACTGTTAATATGCTTGTATATCTTATCGTGTGTTGTCATGTTTGTTTATATGTCTGTTTAAAAAATAATAAAAAAATAAAATACAAAAAAAGAAGTGGATTCACCTCTTGGTATAGCGGTCTGTGTTGCTGCCTGCGGTGTGGGAGACCGGGGTTCGACTCCCGCTCGCGGCATCGAAGTTTGAGGTGACGTTGTCACAACCGTTACATATATATGCGGTAAATATGCTGTATATACAGCACTGTTGTACATGCTATCATACAGATGATGATGATAATGACAATACATTTTCATCTAATCTGAGTGTACTGGTCTTTGCATTGTTGTAGTAGCCCTGAGCTACCAGATGGTAGCGCTGTTAAACAAAAATGTAGTGCCAAGAGAGTGAATCAAAGGAGCCTAGTCAATGCCAGCCAATGAACGTACAGCAGGGGCGGGCTCTAATAAACTTCACAACCCTTGTCCTTGCCGGGTGCAACAACTTATCTGAACCCTTCTCGACTCGCAACCTCATCAGTTTTGTGCAGAAATAAAAACATGTTTACAATAAAGCAGACACGATTTTTTTTGCGTGAAATGACCAAATTCATTCAGTGTTACCACCAGTGTATATTTCCCTCCCACCCACCCACCCCCTCCTAATGTACAGTCCCCTCCACATCATATGTATATACTCTGTCAGGATCTAGGGGTAACAGTACTGTATATTTGAATACCGCTTATGTCACAAATGTATCAGTACTAAATACCTATATGTCCCTATGCCATAAATGTCATGTATGTTGTGTATGTCATAAATGTCTATATGAAATGAAAATGGGGGACCCTGATGGAAACAAGACAAACGTCTTTCTCAGGTCTGCATCCCCTTAACAATTGTATGTATTGAGCCGTACTGTATTGTACCCATTCTGCAATCTGTTAAATAAAGTTTTCATTCATTCATACTAATGTGAATGTATTGAAGGGCTGGATCTCAATCATTGCAAAATGTAAGACCAATGTAAAAAAAAAAAGTGCTAGTGGGAGTGGTTACGGTTAGGGAAAGGTTTATAAACAACTTGTAAACATCTCAAAATGATGACGACTTGCGGCTCTGCAACTTGGCTCAAAACTGACGACCCCCAATAAAACATAGAGGACTATTCCCTGTCCATAGCTGTCAAAGACTCAAAGACAAAGAAGAGTTTTAGACTCTTCTTGTATCAAACAGTACTGTATTTGTAGGTATGTCATAAATGTCTAGATGTAACAGTACTGTCTATACCTGTATGTCATGTATGTTATGATTAATTGAAAATGGGGGACCCTGATGTAAACAAGACGAAAGTCTTTCTCTGGTCTGCATCCCCTTAACAATTATGTGTATTGAGCCGTACTGTATTGTACCCATTCTGCAATCTGTTAATAAAATGTTCAATCAATCAATCTCCATCTAATGTTTGGACTTTTAACGTTGATAAATAAATAAGAGAACAAAGGGAACTTCTCCCACATGTCCCCCGTCCTGGGGGCGGGCCCCCAACACCGCGCCAGCTCTAATTGGCTAGCTCTTCGATACGATCCAACCTACCGCGTGGCACCACAGAGAGACAGAGTTTCAGTATCCGCTTCTGTGATTGGCCTAAACGGTTTGGCGCTTCTTGAATCCGCAGCAGCCGTAGAGTGGGCGGCGCGTGCGAGACGCGGAGAGAGGTTTGAATAGTTGCCGAGGCGGAAACGTTGTAGGACAATTTCTTAAAAAAAAAAAAAAAAAAAAATGAAATAATTGAAAGTTGGGTATTATTTGCCTTCACGGTATCTACCGGTATACACATTGGTTATTACCGCCCCAAAGCGAAGTCTAAAAAGAAAACGCAGTTTTGTGTGCCGAGACTCCAAGCAAAAGCCGGTGTTGTTCGCGTGGAGCTGGTGGTCGGTGGACGCGCGCGAGGTGCACCACCTCCTCACGAGCCTGCTGCTAGCTAGCGAGCTAACGAGCTAACGGTGCTGCAGCTAGCCGCCAGAGTCTAACCCACCACCACCACCACAAAGGACGGTTTTCTCTGGTCGATTTCGAATCACTTCGTTGAATGAGGACTGAGCTCCCGTTACAAGTAGGAAATGTTGTCATTGTTTATTTTTTTTAATATGTTTTCATTAACGTTAAGATGATTCGAAGAACATATCTGCTCTTGTGATTGTGTGGTTTCTCAGTGTTGTGTTAGCCCGGTTCATTAGTAGCTAACCGCTAACTTGGCTAGCGTTCGCTGAAGCTAGCTTAATACAAGCTAGTTGTAAAAACATAGGTAGGTTTGGTTAGTTAGCAGCAACTGCTTAAGCCAGTTTATCCTGCAGTCAAGTTTTGGATGGTCGTCCCCCCGACCAACACACGGACACTTGTGATTGGTTGGTGTCTCTGCCTAAGAGTAGTGAGAAAGACATCAATAGTATTGTGACAATCTACGTTTCTACGTCAAATGTATATACTCTCTTCTCTGGACTCTTTTTGTATCACACACAGTACTGTATTTGCAAATCTGGTATGTCATAAATGTATAGATGTAGCAGTACTGTCTATCATGTATGTCATAAATGTCATTATGAATTGAAAATGGGGGACCCTGATGTAAACAAGACTAAAGTATTTCTCTGGTCTGCATCCCCTTAACAATTGTATATGTATTGAGCTGTACTAGTATTGTACCCATTCTGCAATCTGTTAATAAAGTTTTCAATCAATCAATTCATACCAGTGAGGGCTAATGGCACTGGTGCACTGGCACTGATACATGACGTCAGTGTCATCAAGGCAGATTGATGTGACAGTTTTCTAGCGTTTATTGAGAAAGATAGCAAATGCTCAACTCAAAGCCCCACCGCCGTCCAATCTCTGTAGTTTTGTTTCTAAATGCGATATGGGGGCGATATTTGGCCACCACGTACACCTCAATCTAAATATTGACATTGCTTATTATAATCGGGAGACTGCGAGGAGTGCCCTCATTAGCCTAGATTTGTTGAAGGTCGACATGATTATTAAAAGAAAGAAGAGCATCTTGTACTTGACTTGGCCAAACTGAGTTAACTTAACTGATCAAGCCCATTCCCGTTGTATTTGCCTGTGGACGTTCATCTGTAATCGTTGCCTGTGGTCCCATCAGAAGATGTGTCATATCACTCCATTCAACAGCATGTTTCTATGGCAGCCGTCTGACATGTCTAATAGAAAGTGTGAGTTTGTATTAGTGCAGACAGGCTGGCAGGCAGAGGTGTGCAGACTGAGTGACGACTACTGTGGATAATGGAGCTTCTCATCCTGTTCTCCATGCAGTCAGAAGATACGATTGCCTCTTGTGAGGCCAGATATGAGTGAGGAGGAGTCTTGTATTTCCTGCTGGGATCCCCCTCTTTATATTCGAAAATTCGTGTTTCATAATATCGAATATTCAGCCGCCAGCCATCCCCACAACTTGTATTTCTCACGTTTGAAGACACAATAATAACTGGATTTTTCTGTTCAACTACCATTTCGGCACATGTTCATTAAGACGAGTTCAAAGAAAAGCAACATGGGGAACTTCTTGGCCAATTGCTAGAAAGTCCCATCACTAGTACTACCGACTCGACTCTACTCACTTTTGGGACCACCATGAGGCCTACTCATGTTCTCTCGACTAGACACCTGTCCCATTTTCATAGTTGGTGGATCTTGTCACTCCTTCTTGCTGTCACCTTGTTGGCTCACTAAAGACAGCAAGTGTGGATTGCGGAGCCTCCATGACCGTTTCTGATGGACAACAGGAAATAGTTTGCATTTGAGGCGAATTGACAAGGAAAAACAAATGATTCCAGCAGCAACCCATATACTGTATGCAAGCTATGCTGGTACAGAACAGTGCAGAGGAAGGGTTCTAAAAGTACCTAATGTTAAAGGACAGACGTGCCGATTTTCTAGAGGTTGGTGACTGCTCCCATTTCAACATCATCACACTGAAGCATTATCGCCTACAACATGGCCCAATAAACTATGTTAAGTGTGTTGCTCAATATCTATTTTGATGCTCTAAGGATAAGCTAACCCCCCTCAGCTATAATGCCTGAGAAATCATACAGCTGGGTTTGACTTTCAATGTATAGGAATTTAGGAAACATACATTTTGACTATGATCAGAATGAAATTAACTTGGCGAGAGATGAGTGTTTTGCTTGAACTGATACAATAACACCTTACTAATGTCTGTGTCTTGCATGTACACAGTCCTTTCCACTGCTCAGACTGTCTGTTGCTCGTCCCACCTGCAGATAATCTAAGAACCTGTGGGAAACGTATTTTATTATTCCATTACTTTTCCTAAGTGCAGTGGAGGTGCAGCGTGCATGCAAAAACATTTCCATTGTGCAGAGTTTTTTTTGTGCGTCTGCCGGCACCAGCAGGGCTCTCAAGGCCTAAGTACATACACTAGTGCACAGTAATGAGCAGGGGAGGTGTCTCAAGATTTAGGAAAATAATAAATACACTTTTTTCGAGAATTAACTTGCATCACCACACACTGTTGTATTATCAGTGTTGATTTACTTGAATGCAATGACGTTTTTTCAATGATAAAATACAGCACATTTATGACGTTTCTTTAAGTCATAATAATATATAACATTAATATCTGTGAGGGAATCTGTCAAAGTTGTCTTTGACTTTGCATAGAAGTAGAACACTAGATTTATAAATGTGCGTCACTGTGGCCCTCGAGACACAACCGATAGAATACTAGAATACTTAGCATGGTTTCAAAGCAAGACGCTTAATCCCTAAGTGCTCCCGGTTAGCAGGTTGGTACCTTGAATGGTAAACGGACTGCATTTATATAGCGCTTTTATCCAAAGTGCTTTACAACTTGTGCTTCACATTCACCCATTCACTCACACACAGGCGGAGGCAACCATGCAAGGTGCCAACCTGCTCATTGGAAGCAGTTAGGGGTTAACCTCTTAAGCCCTAGCCATATTTTCAGAAAATGTGCCTAAAAGTAATAAAGTACATGCCGTAGCGGTACGTAAATGGAAGATTGCTCCACTTGCATGTTCTTGGTATCTAGGGACATATCTAGGGACATCTATGGACCTCAGGGAATGTATTCCCTTCATCCCCCTCTTTGAAATATTAAATTAATACAAGCAGATTGGTCAACACTGGAAAATAGCGCAGATTTCAAGCATATGATTAGAGATTACAATGATATTGCGATAACTGCTAAAATAATGAGTGATATTTTGCCCATACTGTTGACCTCTACAGCTTAATGATTGTATTGCCTTCTGTGTGGATCCAGCAGGGTCATCATGGTGCTGACTGGGAAGCGCTCAGAGAAGGGGCCTGCCTGCTGGAAGAGGAGAGTGAAGTCTGAGTACATGAGACTGAGACAACTCAAACGCTTCAGACGAGCAGATGAGGTCAAGGTACATGAATATATTTGTTACATATGCATGACATGTAGTGTACAGTACACTTCACAAGTTGACGTGTTCTCCTAAATTAGCCTAAACGCACATACCCTTACCCAAATAAATGGAAGATTGCTCCACTTCTACAAGGTCCATTTGCATGTTCTTGGTATCTAGGGACATAATATGGATCTCAGGGAATGTATTCCCAGTGTCAGAAATAGTGTCTGTTACTATGCTTGAGTAAATTGTAATGAACCAAAGGAGAATATCAATAATTATTTTTCTTTTCAATATACGTTGTATTTTATGGCAATAACGTTCAGGTTTGTTCAACCCATGAGATATAATCACGAAAATCTCGTCAGAAAAATTACGTGAAAAGGTAGTTTTATGAAATTTCAACGTCCATCGAAAGCCCTGGGTCTCCTCTTTCTTAGGACAATGATTTCATGAGTGCTTCTTCTTGTGTCAAAAATTGTCAGTTTTCTGGTGCAATGTGCAGAGATTTTTATAAGCTCATGTTTAGCTAATGCCACTTAAAATCATTGGTAAACAAACGTAGTGTTGAAAATATACACTTTGACTGCTGTTTTGATAGGGTTAGGGTTACTCTTGGCTACATTTGAAAAAGAAACGCAACATTACTTAGTTAATACGGACTGTATCGATCTATTTATGACGTGAAATAAATTTTGTGCCGGGCCGATCGTGCTTAACTGGTTCTGCGCCAAAAACGAGTATACTTGTTATTGCCCGCCATGCGCTCAGCGCCAGAAACGAGTTAACTAGTTTTTGGGATCGTTAATTAGTTGATTAGCTATATCTATTCAGCGCCCCGCTACGATGGCCATTTCATGTATGCACGATGAGATATAATAATGATAATCTAGCGTTGATTTCAGGATAATCAGATAATCAGCCGAAAAATTACAACGTGATGACTGGATTACACTAAAATGTCCTTTTCTCGTCTTTTTCCTGGAATTACTCAAAAGCACCCAAACCATACTCTATTCAAAACAGTATAAAACGGAAATGTAGGGATGAAAAAACAATCTGTTTTGGGAATGTTGACTGGAAGCAACTCACTGACAGTCGACGCCGTTATTAGACCCATAGATATAATATAAGATATATTTTAAGCACTCGCAAATGTCGCAGTCTAAAACTATATCCATTGAATAAAGACCTGGCGATGAAGGGGGATCAGCGCCCCCTGCTGCTGGCGGTCAATGTGTTAAGAGGTTAACTTGACTGGCCCTGACTGAGTAAAGTATCTAATGTTTTCAAGGTTTAGACATTCAACACATTTAGAGACTAATTTCAGTTGAATCCGTGCTCTGTTGTCAAATTTAGATGAGGCACTTCTGCAACAAACATACCTCTGTAAGTTATTCACAGCACACTGCTTTATGCTCTGCTCATGCTGCAGCATAGACCCTGCTGACCTTTTTTTTTTGCCTTATACATTTTTCTCCCATCCCCCAATTTAGTTGTTATGCCATTTTCCTCCTGATCACTGCCCTGCTGTCGGTCTGGGTATGGTGTAGACTTACACGTGCCTCCTCCGATACATGTGGAGTCGCCATTCGCTTCTCATCACCTGGCACTGGGAGAGCGTAATACGTGCTAAGTATATCAAAGCTCTTAACTGTCTCTGTCTCACATTGTTGTCTCTGACTGTGTGTATATGTGTGTGTGTGTTCACTTCCAGAGCATGTTTAACTCCAACCGTCAGAAGATCGTGGCGAGAACGGACATTTTGAACCAGGAATGGAAGACCAGGCGAATTCAGCCCGTCCACATCATGACCTCAGTAAGCTCCTTGCGGGGCACCAGAGAGGTCAGCGTGCATCACACACACCTCGAATACTAAAATAAATCCACTATGTTAATGCGCTTTGAGGCTGACTGAAAAGAAATTGGATTTTTATATACCGATATTGGGGAGTAAAACTACCCTTTTACCAGTGAACTAGCATGACCTAGCTGGTGTCTATGGATTTCTCAAGGTTGCTAGTTTGATATGACACCACCAGCTTAAAGAACTAGCCCAATAGAGACTGTAAAAGATGGCTGCTCAACTGGCGGGATATTGGTAACATACACACCAATACCGATATATTGGTGGTAAGATGATATATTGGAGAGGCTTTAGCACTTACACTTGTGTACTCTATCAAATTATAATTTCATGTGAAATTAATCAACTGTCTTTTCATCGACACCTGGATGCTTTATAATTATGTGTATAATAATAACCATACTATAATCTTGTGCACAGTGTGCAACCATTTTGTGAATAGCTTTGTGTGTGTATGTATTAGAGCTGGGCCGTTAACGGCGTTAAAGCGATACTAGTATCGCGCGATAATATAATTGACGCAGTTAATCTATAAAAGAAAAAAGAAAAAAATTACATTTTTTTTTTACCTTTTTTTTACCCAGGGTAGGTTCGCTGAGCACAGATGCTCTTTTTCAGGAACGCCCTGCTTCACATTCACACAGTTCCATTCACACCTGGGAGCTGCCCAGTACAACCACAGTTGACACCATTGGCCACTGAGCAACTCCACTGGAGCAGTTGATTTGCATTGGCAGGGTTTGGCCCTGTCTGGCACCCAACGGGAAAAATATTATAGGCACTATAAGTAGACACCGCTACATAAAACAAGCTGGTCTGCCTGAGTGACTGGTGGAAGAAGGAGAAATAGAGATTGGACTGATTGAGTCAAGCCATGCCACATAGTTCAAGTTTGAAATGCTTCTTTCTGTTTTGCTCCTGAGAGTGTGCTAGATACTGTACTGTTCTGTACTGGTAATATTATTTATTTGTGTTAACTTCTGAATAAAACAACTTATTAAACACAAGTACATCTTATTGAACATTATTTTGATATTTTATTACCAATTATAGCAAAACAGCTTTTTCAAACAGTCTGTAATGCATTTTGGAAACGGGAGATGGGCTCATGGTGTAATGGGCCACCTGGCCTGAGAAACATAAGGAGGAAAGAAAAAGTAAGGACTTACTTCTGGTCATTATTTGGGTAGAACACACATATTTTGAATGCCTTCGGCAGATTTTTTCTTTTTTTTAGTCATTTTAATCTAGATTAACACTTTGGTCGCCAGGCTTATATTCTTAATATACCATCCTCCGCCAGCTTTATTTGTCTATGGGGATGTTTACCTTCTTTGCAGGGCTATAACTTTTTAAATTGTATTGCTAAATTGACATTACTATGGCCCATTCAACGTCAAGTATCTATTGTTCAGGGTGTAGCAACGTTATACTTTTTCATTCACATATTCATACTAAAATACGGTCTAAAGTATAAGTATGTTTTTATCGTTTTCTGCAGCTTTCTCCAGAACGTGATTTATAGCCCCAAATGCATTATATTGATGATCAAATACAGTTTGATAGGAATCTGCGCGAGATAAGAAATGTCAAATGGACGTGCTTCTAGAAGTTACTACTGATCATCTGATGTTGACTGGATGGGGGGTGGGTCGTTTATAATTCCGTGGCCAACGTTAGATGATTCATCTAGTGTGGGTGATATGATCATTAGAGCAGTTAGTATCGAACACGGTAAAAAATAACGCTGAATCTTACCATAGCTTCCTCGTAGCGTTGGGCGATGAGCGTGGAACAGAAATATTCCTATTATGGGATGTAGAAATATGCGATCCATTTCCAGGTTGTATAATAGTATATACGTCCAAATCATGTTGTTTATCGAGTTATTGGTAACGGATTGCTATCTGTTGTGTCTAGCTCGAGTCCTGGGACTATTACCGAGTGATCGGACCGAATTGAAATGAGCACCAGCTTCCATTTCCTGTTTCCGCTCTGGGCGATCCGCCGATCGGCCACCAGATGGCGCTCTTGAACCGTTGGAGAGTTGAGAGGGGATCAACAGGGGATCTTAAGTCTCCGTGGGAGAAATATGATTTCGATCACAGATTTTTGAAATATTGATATCAAAGACTTGGTACGGCGTCTTTGGCAGAATGAGCATGGCGGGGAAAGACGTGCTACGGCGTTTTTGGCGACCATAGTGTTAATCTAGATTAAATCCAGGATTGCAGACAGATTAATCTAGATTAAAAAAATTAATCTATGCCCACCTCTAGTATGTATACAAAACTCGAACTAACCGCCACAGATTCTGAGGCTCAAAACTCATCTAATAACTTATTATTGCAAGATCATTGTGTTTTCAAAGGGATCAACAGAAAGCTCAGAGAGACTAAGGCTGGTGGGGTATATTGAATTGGATTTGCTTGCTTTGTATGTAACACATATTATAACAATGCCCCTCTCCTGGTGTCTGTCTTTGTGTACTATGGAACCTATTGTAACACTGTCCCCCTGTTGTCTTTGTGTATGGAACCTATTGTAACACTCTCCTCCTGTTGTCTTTGTGTATAGAACCTATTGTAACACTCTCCTCCTGTTGTCTTTGTGTATAGAACCTATTGTAACACTGTCCTTCTGCTGTCTTTGTGTATACCTATTGTAACACTGTCCTCCTGCTGTCTTTGTGTGTAGAACCTATTGTAACACTGTCCCCCTGTTGTCTTTGTGTATGGAACCTATTGTAACACTGTCCCCCTGTTGTCTTTGTGTATAGAACCTATTGTAACACTGTCCCCCTGTTGTCTTTGTGTATAGAACCTATTGTAACACTGTCCTCCTGCTGTCTTTGTGTATAGAACCTATTGTAACACTCTTCCTGGTGTCTTTGTGTATAGAACCTATTGTAACACTGTCCCCCTGCTGTCTGTATGGAACCTATTGTAACATTGTCCTCCTGTTGTCTGTTGTCTTTGTGTATGGAACCTATTGTAACTAGGGATGTTCGATATTGGCTTTTTCTTACCGATATATTGTCCAACTCTTAATTTCCGATACCGATATCAACCGATACCGATATATGCAGTAATCATGTAATCATTTCAGGTAATTAACATTACATATCTCTTGTCGTGGAATTAACACAACATTATGCATATGTTTGACAATAAATAAAATAAGAATTTGTTCTTACTTGCTTGCCTGGGTAAATAAAAGTTAAATAAACCGATACCGCTAATTTCCGATATATATCGGACATCCCTAATTGTAACACTGTCCTCTTGTTGTCTTTGAGTATGGAACCTATTGTAACACTGTCCCCCTGTTGTCTGGTGTCTTTGTGTATGGAACACATTATAACACTGTCCCCCTGTTGTCTGGTGTCTTTGTGTATTGAACACATTATAACACTGTCCACCTAGTGTCTTTGTGTATGGAACACATTATAACACTGTCCCCCTGGTGTCTTTGTGTATGAAACACATTATAACACTGTCCCCCTGTTGTCTGGTGTCTTTGTGTATGGAACACATTATAACACTGTCCCCCTGTTGTCTGGTGTCTTTGTGTATGGAACACATTATAACACTGTCCCTCTGGTGTCTTTGTGTATGGAACACATTATAACACTGTCCCCCTGGTGTCTTTGTGTATGGAACACATTATAACACTGTCCCCCTGTTGTCTGGTGTCTTTGTGTATGGAACACATTATAACACTGTCCCTCTGGTGTCTTTGTGTATGGAACACATTATAACACTGTCCCCCTGTTGTCTGGTGTCTTTGTGTATGGAACACATTATAACACTGTCCCCCTGGTGTCTTTGTGTATGGAACACATTATAACACTGTCCCCCTGGTGTCTTTGTGTATGGAACACATTATAACACTGTCCCTCTGGTGTCTTTGTGTATGGAACACATTATAACACTGTCCCCCTGTTGTCTGGTGTCTTTGTGTATGGAACACATTATAACACTGTCCCCCTGGTGTCTTTGTGTATGGAACACATTATAACACTGTCCCCCTGGTGTCTTTGTGTATGGAACACATTATAACACTGTCCCCCTGTTGTCTGGTGTCTTTGTGTATGGAACACATTATAACACTGTCCCCCTGGTCTCTTGTCCTCTCCAGTGCACGGTGGACAGTGGCTTCTCAGAGTTCCCTAAGCAGGTCATCCCTCTGAAGACCCTCAACGCTGTGGCCTCTGTTCCGGTCATGTACTCCTGGTCGCCGCTGCAGCAGAACTTTATGGTACAGACAGAAAACATGCAGAGGGTTCAAGCACCTTCTGTCACGTGTCCTAAACACACATGCATGTCTGCTTCCAAATTACCTGACCCCCATGGCAGTCTCTCATATCTCACCAACACGACGACGACTTATCTCTCTCTCTCACTCACTCACTTGTTTCCCCTTCTCTCCTCTCCTGGCTTTCACAAGGTAGCCGCTCTTTATGTATACTGGTTTCCTCAAACACTATTTATGTATACTGGTTTTCTCAACCACACTTTATGTATACTGGTTTTCTCAACCACACTTTATGTATACTGGTTTCCTCAACCACACTCTTTATGTATACTGGTTTCCTCAACCACACTTTATGTATACTGGTTTCCTCAACTACACTCTTTATGTATACTGGTTTCCTCAACCACACTTTATGTATACTGGTTTCCTCAACCACACTCTTTATGTATACTGGTTTCCTCAAACACACTCTTTATGTATACTGGTTTCCTCAACTACACTCTTTATGTATACTGGTTTCCTCAACCACACTTTATGTATACTGGTTTCCTCAACCACACTCTTTATGTATACTGGTTTCCTCAACAACACTCTTTATGTATACTGGTTTCCTCAACCACACTCTTTATGTATACTGGTTTCCTCAACCACACTCTTTATGTATACTGGTTTCCTCAAACACTCTATGTATACTGGTTTCCTCAACCACACTTTTTATGTATACTGGTTTCCTCAACCACACTCTTTATGTATACTGGTTTCCTCAAACACTCTTTATGTATACTGGTTTCCTCAAACACACTCTTTATGTATACTGGTTTCCTCAACCACACTCTTTATGTATACTGGTTTCCTCAACCACACTCTTTATGTATACTGGTTTCCTCAACCACACTCTTTATGTATACTGGTTTCCTCAACCACACTCTTTATGTATACTGGTTTCTAGTGATGCACCGATGTGAAAATTGTGGCCGATACCGATAACCGATATTAATATTTCTGTTCTGGCCGATACCGATATTTACAGATGTCGATATCTCTGTATAGAAAACACTTTTTTATGATAATCAAATAAAGAGCTATTTTCCAAAACGCATTAAAAAATAAAAAACGTTTAACTTATTTTCAGAAATGACTGATATTTTGAAACAATTTAAGGCCAAAACATGTACCAGTAAAAAAAAATATATATATATTTATAAAAAATAAAATAAATAAATAAACTGTTTTATATCGGCCCTATTTTGATATCGGACCGATACCGATGTGTAAAAAAAAACGGCCATACCGGCCAATATTATATCGGCGGCCGATATATCGTGCATCACTACTGGTTTCCTCAACCACACACTATGTATACTGGTTTTCTCAACCACACTCTTATGTATACTGGTTTTCTCAACCACACACTATGTATACTGGTTTTCTCAACCACACACTATGTATACTGGTTTTCTCAACCACACTCTATGTATACTGGTTTTCTCAACCACACACTATGTATACTGGTTTTCTCAACCACACACTATGTATACTGGTTTTCTCAACCACACACTATGTATACTGGTTTCCTCAACCACACACTATGTATACTGGGTTTCTCGACCACACATCTGTTCTGTGTATCTCTACCCTGTGTGTGTGTGTGTGTTAGGTGGAGGATGAGACGGTGCTCCACAATATCCCCTACATGGGAGATGAGATCCTGGACCAGGACGGCACCTTCATTGAGGAACTCATCAAGAACTATGATGGCAAGGTGCACGGAGACAGAGGTGGGCGACACCCACACTACATTTCCCCCCAAAATTTGGTTTGAATGAATCCCAAGTCAAATAATTTGTTCAAACTAGAACATCCACATTATTGTATGTCTATTCCTTCAAAAAACCCATTGAACAATCTCTGAATTTCGTTCTTGGTGTGTTGTGCGCAGAGTGCGGCTTCATCAACGATGAGATCTTTGTGGAGCTGGTGAGCGCTCTGACCCAGTACAGCGACAACGAGGACGATGAGGACGACGAGGAGCAGGACTTCAAGATGGAGCTGTGTGACGGCAAGGACCACACTGAGGAGCCCCGCAAGGACCCCCCCGTCAGCACAGAGAGCAAGGACCCCCCCATCAACACAGAGAGCAAGGACCCCCCCGTCAGCACAGAGAGCAAGGACCCCCCCGTCAGCACAGAGCGCAAGGACCCCCCCGTCAGCACAGAGAGGAAGGACCCCCCCGTCAGTACAGAGAGTAAGGAGGAGATGATGACGTCTGTTAGGGACCTCCGTGAAGGAGGTCCAGCGCTTGTTTTTCACTGGTCGGAAATCTACCGGCGCTAAACCTTAATTGACCCATCTTAAACCCTGCCCTCTTTTCTTGATCTTCCCATCACAACTGTTTCCCTCGGGCGTGGTTTGAGGTGGAGATAGGGAAACGGGGAGAGGGCTATTATTACCGCATATTCTTTCTATATTTAGTTTGACGTCATGTCCGTGTTCTTTGTCTGGAATGCTAACCTGTGGTGCCCTCCTCCCTATAGGCAGAAGCGGCAGCGACGGCGGCAAGAAGTTCCCCTCAGACAAGATCTTTGAAGCCATTTCCTCCATGTTCCCCGACAAGGGCTCCACGGAGGAACTCAAAGAGAAGTAAGCGCAGCGTTTCCCTGCAGGTCCTCGGGTCACTTGAGGCAGGCAGGCTGGGGCTGCATAATGTGGATCCTAGAGATTGTTTTGAGACCTTTCTGCTTGTAAAGCCCCAATCCGTGATTTCCTTTCTGACCATATCGGCGTGGGGTATATTCACATTTTGATCTGTAGATGGAAAATACAAAATATTTGGAACGTTCTTAACCAGCTGTGAATGACTGCTGTCGGGATGAATTTCATTATTTGAATTTCATGAATTTTCAAAAAGAATTTCAATGCCAAACTCAAATAAATAAATAAAAACATTGATATGAGGTGAACTGAAAACACATCACTGGTTCTTTCCCTTTTTCCTATTGGTGCTACAGTACTACCCATAATAGCAAATACAACACACAAAGAACTTTGTGTTTTACGCCTGCTTTGATGTGGTAATAACATGTAAAACTCTACATATCTACATAATATCATTCTAAATTAATTCGAACTTGCCTCATTACAGCCTATTCAAATGGTATTCTTGGGGGCAGTCGACAGCCCTGTTGTGAATTGGAATACAGTGTTTAGACGTGTAACGTAAACAAAGTGTTGACATCCTAGCCGTGGGGCCCTCAGTTGTTTAGGTCACTGATGTTCAGTACTTGGTACGCAGTCGAGAATGACATGCGACGTGTCACGAGCCGGATTGGAACCCATGATGTCGCAAGTATGTGGCAAGTGCCTCAGTCCACTGAGCCGTCGGGGCACCCCAAGATGCATAACGTTAACAGTGGGGGAAGCCTGTAGAAGACACAGAGAGCTGTACAAGTAGTTTTTGTGGCGTATGAAAAGTGTATCAAAACAGACAGGAGTGCTTGTGACCGAGTGAGGGCGTCTGTAGCTGTGTAGAAGTAGAAAGCTTTATTGTCATTGCACAATACAGTACAACGAAATTAGTTTTTTGCAGCACCTAAAAGAACGATACCTACATACACACTCTACCACACAACACATCCATGATGTACCCATAGACTCACTACTACCATACATACATTAGTTGTACCCATACTAGGGGTGGGAATCGCCAGAGACCTCACGATACGATACTATCGCGATACTTGCGTCACGATACGATAGTATCGCGATACTAAATATATCGCGATACGCTGAGTATTGCGATTTTTATTTTTTTATAAAATTTAATTTACCGGTATTACCTTTTTTCAACTGCAAAGTAAAACTTTGTCAACATGTTTTATCTAATAAAATAAAGTCTGTTCATCTCACTTCAATAATTTTTATTGCAGAACATGGCATTTTCTCAAGCAGACGGATGTAAACACTGTAATCTGTGTTGTATGTACCTGACAAACTGAACTGTTTGTATTACAGTCATATTCCAACTTAACTGAATGCACGTGTGTGTGTGTGGACTACCGTACTGTACTATTACAGGTATTGAAATGAACAATACACAACAACAATACAATTTTTATTTTATTTTATTTTAAATTTTTTTTTATGAATTAAATATCGATACTTGGCGTCCCTGTATCGATACAGTATCACCACGCAAAGTATCGCGATACTACTACGTATCGATTTCTTCCCCCACCCCTAACCCATACTCACTATCACACCACAGCATTGCAAAACATCACAGTAGAAAATAATGTCTGTGCTCATACACGTTTACACATGTAGGCGTGTGTATTTCGGCAGGGTTTTAAAGCTGTGTTTTGGGGCCGTGGTCCTCTGCTAATGGTCATTGGACTTATGGTGTGTTTGTGTGTGTGTGTCAGGTACAAGGAGCTGACGGAGCAGCAGTTACCTGGTGCCCTGCCACCAGAGTGCACCCCCAACATTGATGGCCCCAACGCCCGCTCTGTGCAGCGAGAACAGAGCATGCACTCCTTCCACACGCTGTTCTGCCGCCGCTGCTTCAAATACGACTGCTTCCTCCACCGTGAGTACACACACACTCGCTTGCACTCACTCACACACACACTTGCACTCACACACACTTGGACATATTTATTTCCACAACAACTTATTTTTCTCCCTCTTGCAGCGTTCCATGCCACACCAAACACATATAAACGCAAAAACATGGAGAACCTGGTAGACAGCAAACCCTGCGGCATTGACTGCTACATGTACCTGGTGCAGGCAAGTAACCGTTCTAGCAAATGTCTTGGGTCCTTGTTCTCGGAGCTTCCTAATAGACCATGCATGCTAGGTATATCCCGCCATTGCCCTTGACCAAGGTACCGGCACTACAGCTGGAGTTGGTCCCCAGGCGTCTGTCTGTGGCTGCCCACCGCTCCCATGTGGTTATGATGCAGGTCAAATCTCCCCGCAGAGATTAATTAAGCAATAATACACGAGAACCCGTGGGGTGTCGTGAACATTGCCACGGCTGTGATGCGCCTGCAGCGAGTGGCGTAGGCATCACACAGCAAGTTGCACAGTCGGGAAAAATATAGGATGAATACAGACAATTCTAGGGTCTTTTATATCTACCGGTATTCAGAAAAACAGCATTATTAGACATGCCAATTGCCAATCCAACGAAAGACGAGCTGGACGCGCTGGAGAAAAGCCGCAATAGGGAGGTGTAGTCTGACGTCACTGGTTGTTCCACCCGTATAGGGATTTATCATTGGGAAAATGGATTATCGGCTATTGTAACAATTCCTGCCGCATGAACATTGGCAAGCTTTCCATTTTTGCACAAAATGAGTTCCCTTCTACCACTAACATGATTGTTTAAGCATTTTTTGTTGGAACAAAGGTAGTTATAAGGTTTTTAATTTGTTGTAAAAAAATAACTACACTTCAGTTGTTGGTCTGTTAGGCTGTCTCCTTTTCCCCGTCACGGGCAGCTGATAGTACCAAGCTAGCTAGCTAACGTTAACGTCACCCCGCTAACGTTAGCATTATGTCTACTGTCGTGAACCATTTTAAATCGGGGCATGTAGAGGAGTTTCGGGAACGAGTAAAATGTGCAGGCCCTATTCTCAGACCTGTGGGGCAAGCACTGCACACGCATCATGCCGGCTAGCAAGCTAGCTAGCTACACGTCACGGCCGGCTGATAGCACGATAGTAGCCCCTTGTGACTGTGATGCACTCGGTGCATCACAGTGACGAAAGGGGCTACCACGATAGCTAACTAACGTTAACGTTACAAGCTCAAACACCTTATAACTACTACTACTATTTAATTCGTTTATTTGGATGGGACAATGCAAAATTAATGAACACTGTAGTGTAAAAATTGCCGGATTTAGCACGAGGCTAATTTCCATCTGTTGTCCCCACACATAAAAACAGGACTCATAGAAACAGTAAGAAATGTACAAATACATAAAAACAGGACACATAAAAACAGTAAAAAAATGCATAACAGCATGTCACATGTGTTCACATGACTGGTTGGTTTTCAGCCATTTTTTTTAGTTGCCCTCTAAAAAAAGCAAGGGTGGGGCTTTCCCTTATGGAAATGGGGAGACTGTTCCATGTTTGACTGCTTTTTATGGACAGGACGTTTTGGCCAAACGTGGTCAGTCCAAGTTGGACCATGCAGTCACCTCTGGTGTCTGACCTGGTGCAGAGTCCAGTGTTTCTTTTTTTGTAGATGAATTCCTGTACAGGAGGGGGAGCTAGTCCATGTAGGCATTTGTAGATGAAACAAGAGCTTTTTAAGACTTGTCCATAAGTTCCCTGGCAGAATATTTTGTTTGTGAGGACAAACGTATACAAAGAGGAGAGAACCATTTTAAATCGGGGCATGTTAGAGTTTCGGGAATGCCGGCTAGCTAGCTACTAACGTCATGTAAAAAACTAAAGTTATAAACTATACACTATGTACAACGAAACAATGATTTACATTAGTATTTACAGTGATTTAATATGCAGCGAAATAACGTTATATGTTTTTAAAATATAAATACAAATATGGTAACGTGATTGTTGCTTTAAAAAATGGTGGTTGGGTTTAGAGATGAATGGTTATGACCACCAGAGAGATACTAGCCACAGATTCAGGGTCAGTTATTTTCCCATTGTACGAATTGTTAAGCTTATGGAATGTAAGGGAAATCTGATCCTAGGTCTGTGACTAGTACTACAGGCAGGCTACGCTGTGGTGACGTCAGTCAGCAGCGCCAAATAGCAGTGTAGTTTCCCAGCGAACGAAAACATAAACATTTTTATTTTGCTACCTTTACGATTAATTGCGAATATTTTCATGTTGAGCTATAGATTGTGGATGAATACGCACAGAAAGGTACACCATGCCAACGTTAATGCTTTATTTATCTAAAACGAGCCGATTTAGAAATGGTCAATGGGGAAATACATTACCGGTAAGTGGAACAGGAAAAAACGGCAATGACGTAACCACTACACCTCCCTATTAATCCTTCAACACCACCAAGTCGGCGGCCTGGGCATTGAACTGGCCCAACTCCCGGAACTGTCCGAGGTGCTGATGACTTTTTCCGACTTTCGATAGCTTGTTGATAGGCAGCCTACCTACTCCATTTGAAATTCCATAGCAACAAGACATCTATAGGAAAAATTGTCTATGCCAAGTTCACTGAAATCGATATAAAAGACCCTGGAATTATCTGTATTCATCCTATATTTTTCCTGACGGTGCAACTTGCTGTATAAAAGCAATAATACATGAGAACCAGTGGAATATCAGAGTGGCAATATTCATGATATTCCACTGGTTCTCATGTATTATTGCTTTTATACAGAAAGTTGCACCGTATCCCACTGGTTCTTGTGTATTATTGTGTAATTATTCTACAGATTCAGGAAGAGATTTATGTTTGGTACAGATGCCGGCATGAAATCATTTTAATCTTGTTTTTTAATGAAAATTAGAAGACACAAAAATTATCATTCCCTCTTTCCAATATTGTGAATCACATTGCAAAATAAATCAAAATAATCACAATTAGATATTTCTTCTAAATCATTGAGTCCTGTTTCATGATACCACTACCCTAGCTTAAAACATGAGCCTGCTTTAGAGCCTGTGAAAGATGGCGAATCAACTGCACAAAATATAGCATCGATACTGGTTTAGAACCGGGTACTAAAAAACTGAACTGACCACACAGGATGGAATGGTGAGGGAGTACCCCGCGGACGTGGTTGCTGAGCAAGTCAAGACCCCCACCAAACGCCCCTCAGGCCGTCGCCGGGGACCCTTACCCAACAGCAGCAGCCGGCCTGGCACTCCCACAGTTTCCTCGGAAACCAAAGACACGGACAGCGACCTCGAGGGGGGCAAGGACGACGAGCGGGACAACGAGCAGGACGACGAGCGAGACAAAGAGCGGGACAATGACAAGGATGACGAGCAGGACAACGACAAGGATGACAAACGGGACAACGGACGGGACACCGACAAGGATGACAAACGGGACAACGGACGGGACAACGACAAGGATGACAAACGGGACAACGGACGGGACAACAACAAGGATGACAAACGGGACAACGGACGGGACAACGACAAGGATGATGACGACAAGAAGGATGAGACCACCAGCAGCTCAGGTAAACGCACACAGTTTACCTCTTTAAACGGCAATGGCTTCACATGAGTACAGTAACATTATTAGATTAGATTCAAATGTATTGTCATTATACAGCACAAGTACAGTAAACTAAAGGAAGTTTGGAATCCAACCAGAGTACAAATGTAACAGTAAAGTGCAATAGTAATATACAATGTACAGGTGATTAAACTGGGTATAAAATATATAAATTAGTACTACTGGGTGTAGTGCTAATCAGATGCATGTACAGAGTTGTAATACCAATATGTACAGTGATACACGTATAAAGACAGTATGGTCGTAGTCATACTGGCCAGCAGCGTAACTAGTAAGAGTAGGTAAGGGATATGTTCAGATATAGATATAATATCTACAGATTTGTAAAAAGATTATGTGCCGGTATGTAGGGATGGGACCGAATATTCGATCCCATATCTACATTCGATTTTCATGTCAGAAAATCGAAAATCAAAAGGGAAAAAAGGCGAGTATTCGATATTAAGAACCAGCGATTTTCGAATATCACTTTTGCTAGAAAGTCCCATCCCTACCGGTATGGATAGGATATATATATATACGGTACGTACAGCATTATTGTACATTAGGGGTGTAACGATGCATCGATTAATTGAAATCAGGGTTCGAAATTAACGGGGGCTTGGGGCAAAATGCCCTCGAAAATTGACCAAATGCCCTCGAACATCAGTTAAGGGGGGCAAAAAAAGCCCCAGACAGTTTACTAATTATATATAATTATATATATGCTCTACAGTGCGAGCATTTCCCTCGTATTTGCCCCTAATAATATGTGTGTGCGCAAACCGGAAAAATCATTTACTTGCAGACTGTGCGAGACAGACGAGTGATTGTGAAGATTACAAAACAGCTCCGCTGTTAATAGTTCAGATTGAAACTGGACTGAAATTCAGTTTTTGGGTGGAATGTTTGTTCCAAGGAGGAGAGAGGCGGGGCCCGCTGCGCAGGGAGATGCTTCCAGGCACTTGAGACTGAGAGGATGCGAACACAGACAGAGCGCTCTGCTTTCATCAAGCATTACACTGCTATCTTAACGTTAGCAAGCTAAGCATCTGCATAGCGCGACCTGTGTAACTTGTGTTCGGCGGGGAAAGACCGTTCCATTTGTAACAACTCCAAAGAATAACATCCAAATCCGATCCCGATGCGCATTTCCTTCATTCCACAGCGCTGAGCGCGCAACGTATTTCATTGATCGATCTGGCCAGAGCCTATACTCACAAGTCACAAACGTTGCGTGTGTGGGGTTTTTCATCAATTTGAAACAAGCCTCTTGACTGTTGGAATTAGGGATGTTAAAAATAAAACATCTAATAATATTATTCAATATTAGACATTCATTGATCCAGAGGCAACCGGTTATTCGTCTGCTATTTGTAGATATATCAAGACAACAACACAACTTGCCCTCAGGGACAATAATATTTAATCTATTTAGATAGAGTATGTATGTATTATTTACAGATAATTGAAGGTACCTCAAAACATGAAACCAAGCCATGATGTCACACATAGTGTGCGTGTGTGTGTGTGTGTGTTACTTGAACAATTGTCACTGTGCTCCTAAATTTCCGTGTGCTCCTAAATTTGTATTTTATTTATTAACATTTTATTTAGGAGCACATGTGCTCCTTGGGAAAAAGGTTAGCGTAGAGCCCTATATGTGGAGACATTAACATTACGTTATCAAACATAGGGACGAAGACTGTAAAAAAAAGTGTCAACAATGTTTTATAATCTTTGTTAATTTTCATTATAAAAATGTTGTGCCCCCGAAATAAATAAAAAAAGCCCCCGAAAATCAATTAAGGGGGGCAAAAAAAGCCCTTGAAAAAAAATGTTAATTTCTAACCCTGATTGAAATGCATCGATTTGAATATGTTAGAATAGATTTTTTATTTTATTTTTTGTGTATTTTTATTGACCTATAGTCCATTCATGCTGAGTGAATCAGTTCCACCAGCCACATTTGTGTATTCAATTTATTTTTTTGGAATTAACTGATAGAAAATGTATCGAAAATGAATCGAATCGAATCGTGGTCAAATGAAGATATTTCATGATGCATTGAATCATTGCCTGAAGAATCGTAATCGAATCGTTGTGAGGTCGAATCGTTACACCCCTATTGTACATGCTATCATATCATACAGAGTTATATGGATTATATGCAGGTGTATAAGTAGGTATATTGGAGGAGTATATGCAGGTATATTCAGACAGTACTACAGTATGTCATTGTTGTTGAATTGCCTTTGCACCCCGTTGTTGGCGTACACACTGTATATGGGGAATGAAGAGTTTGTGGTTGTGACCGTGTACAGAGGGGAACTCGCGGTGCCAGACTCCAGTGAAGATGAAGCTGACCTGCGACCCCGAGGTGGTGGACTGGAGCGGCGCCGAGGCCTCTCTCTTCAGGGTTCTCATAGGAACATACTACGACAACTACTGTGCCATCGCACGACTCATCAGCACCAAGACCTGCAGACAGGTGGGTGCTGCCAAGTTCTCCCTCTTCAGAGTCCTCTCAATGTGTGTCGGGGATAGAGGAAAAAGACAAGTTTGTATTTAACACCATGTTAACTCTAAATAAACTTTAACCACTTAAGCATCGGACGGGCCCGACAGCGGGCCGCCATGTGTGCATGCGCTCGTCTGTCGGCTCCCGGCTGCGTTTTCGCCGATCAACGAATACATTGTTGGAAAGACGAATTTGACTCCTTTCGATCGTCACCCTACTCGACCTATTGCATGTTTCCAGTCTCGAGTTACAAAACGAAAAATCCAACGAGCGTCATTTGACAAGCTATTCTGACAAGTGACCATGTCCGGTTTGGTCGGGTCCTGAACGGACCAGTTACGGCTGATGGCGAAAATGATTGACCACCTTTTGTAGCCAATGATATTCTGGAGCCAACGCTATCCCATGCAGGGGCTGATCGCAACGAGAAAGAAGCCAGGGAAGTCCTTTGTTTTGACTCGTGCGTCTGAATGAATGGGAGCGGACGGCCATTTTGGATAACCATGTCGAATTAATGCCGGTACACACATTACAAAAACCTTGTAAAACACTACGTTTTCGTGGGATTGGTTTAAACTTTGGACCTGTATCAGATAAGACTTCAGGCTATGGAACCGTTATGGTTTCCAGCTCCTACCTCTCAGCTGGAACTTAAAAACATGCATCTGACAACAAGTAAACAGGAATGTGAGTATACAAAACGTTTAGTGTGTTCAAACCTCTTTATCTCTATTTCATTAGCACTAGTCAGGTGTGTTGTGCAAAACTAGCCCTATTTTTGCCCGATGCTTATGTGGTTAAAAGATTTGCAAATGTCTTCTTCTTTGAAATTATTTGAGAAGTATGTGAAGCCGACCTCATCGACGGTGTCGCCGTAATATAAAATAATAGATTCTGTGTCACGGTAACACACAATCTCCTCCCTCGTCTCCCGACAGGTGTACGAGTTCAGGGTGAAGGAGTCCAGCATCATCGCTCGCGCTCCGGCTGAAGACGAGGACACGCCCCCTCGCAAGAAGAAGAGGAAACACAGGCTGTGGGCCACTCACTGTAGGAAGATCCAGCTGAAGAAAGGTGAGGGACTGCTGCTGGCCTCCATTTACATTCCTGATGTGATTGTATTGAAGCTTACTTTTTCTTTCACTCTTGTGTCATAAAATGTGTCGTCTGAATCCTTTTGACATGACATGGTGATGTATATGATGCTTGCTAAACATGGGGTTTACAAAACTGCTGAGGCTGTAAATGGTTAGGAGTAAAACACACACCTGCATTTTTTTCAGTTGTTACATCTACAAGTGAAGAGACCCAACGTTTATATGATCTAATACATTCTGGATTGTTGCTTTAGTTTTCCCTCCTAACTGCAAGGACATTATATATATATGGGTATATGTTATCATAACATATCAGGCGGAACAGATAAAGAGGGTTGTTGTTTTGTTAACTGATGACCGGTTGTCCTTTTTTCCCTTATTTAAATTCTTATTATATATTTTTTTCCATTTGTCACATCAGACGGCTCGTCCAATCATGTGTACAACTACCAGCCATGTGACCATCCCCGCCAGCCCTGTGACTCCTCCTGTCCCTGTGTCACTGCCCAGAACTTCTGCGAGAAATTCTGCCAGTGCAGCTCAGAGTGTAAGGACACACATTTGACACATTTAAAACATTTTTCTTTGGCTTTTTATTTATTTGTAATGTGTTTTCCACGTGTTCTGCATTTGTGTCGTTTGTCCTAATCACATCCGCAGTTCATTTTACTTTTTTTTTTTCTTTTTTTTTCACATGTTAAATATGCATACATAAGCTGTCTCTCCATTCAAGGGCCGTATCCTTCGATGGATGTGGTCTACAAAAGCGAAGGTGGAACCGAGCGTTGTTAAATGAGACTGGTCTACAGGGGAGACTGGGGCTGATGCATGCCAATTCAAAAGGAGGATTCCTCTTGGCAGTGTTGTAGTACTCGAGTCCAGGACTGATTTTCAGGACTTGTGACTCGACTTGAGCACTGATGACTTGGACTCTGACTCGAGTATTGACTGCATTCGGACTCGGAAGATGCAGACAAGGACTCGGACTTCTTTTTAGGATTTATTTTTTTAGCGTTTATCGCTTTTTACTACTGGGCAGTCCAGTAGAGAGAGAGAGAGGAGGAACGGGAGACAGAGTGGGGGGAAGACATTCTGCAAATAACGACGGGTCCGGGAATTGCACCCGGGTCGGCCGTGCCACGACTCAGCGCGTTATGTGGTTCGCCACTGGGGCGCCCTGGACTCGGACTTCTTAACACTTTCTCTGCCAAGGACTCGTCATTCCCCGCCATGCTCATTCTGCCAATGACGCCGTAACACGTCATTGAGATCAATATTTAAAAAATCTGTGATCGCAATCATATTTCTCCCCCGGAGACTTGAGATCTATGTTGATCCCCTCTCAACTCTCCAACGGTTCAAGAGCGCCATCTGGTGGCGGATCGCCCAAACCGGAATTCGGTCCGATCACTCTCTATAGTCCCGGGACTCGAGCTAGACACAATGGATAGCAATCCGTTACCAATAACTCGATAAACAACATGATTTGGACGTATATACTATTATACAACCTGGAGATGGATCGCATATTTCAACATCCCATAATAGGAATATTTTTGCTCATCGCCCAACGCTACGAGGAAGCTACGGTGAGTTTCAGTGTTTTTTTTTACCGTGTTCAATACAAACTGCTCTAATGTGTAGACCGACTTTGAAATAAAACCCTGAACTATGCAGCTCTATTAGAGTCCTTCCCTTATTTGTGGAAAATCTATAAAATAAAAAGTCAAATTTCCGTTGTTCGCAAATTTCGCACCACATATCAGGCATACAGGTGAGACTTTTGTTGACTAAATATCTTAGTTGATGAAATGTTTTTTCATTTCAGTGTCACAGTATGACATCGATCTCCAAAATAAGAAAAGAAATTAATTTCTTTTCTAAAAAAATTTGGGGGCAGGGAGCCGCAGCTGATTGGCTAAAGATTATCTGACCATTATCTGAATTAAAAAGAAAAAAAAAATCTAACCCTAACTAACCTTACTGTCATGCACTTGTCCTAATAAACTAACCTACACTGTAGCACTCAACACTTTGATGAACATTGTTACTCAGCTGATAGAGTTGTGCTCTTCCTGATGGCTTGTCGTACAGAACTTGTAAGTCGCTTTGGATAAAAGCGTCAGCTAAATGACTAAATGTAAATGTAAATGTAATGATCATATCACCCACACTAGATGAATCATCTAACGTTGGCCACGGAATTATAAATGACCCCCCCCCCCCCCCCCCATCCGGTCAACATCAGATGATAAGTACCGTAGTAACTTCTAGAAGCACGTCCATTTGAATTTTTTTATCTCGCGCCGATCGCTATCAAACTGTATACAATCATCAATATAATGCATTTAGGGCTATAAATCACGTTCTGCAGAAAGCTGCAGAAAACGATTAAAACATATTTATACTTTAGACCGTATTTTAGTATGAATATGTGAATGAAAAAGTATAACGTTGCTACACCCTGAACAATAGATACTTGATGTTGAATGGGCCATAGTAATGTCAATTTAGCAATACAATTTAAAAAGTTATAGCCCTGCAAAGAAGGGGAACTTCTCCATAGACAATTAGAGCTGGCAGAGGATGGTATAATGATGTACCGTACTTTTCGGACTATAAGCCGCAGCTTTTTCCCCCATTTTTCGACCCTGCGGCTTATATAACGGTGCGGCTTATATGTGACTCGACGTGACCAAACCCGAAAATGTAAAAATCAAAATATTGCTTTTTTGACTGCATTGAAATGTTATTATCTGTTCCCTTATTTGCTAAACTTAATACAACTTGTAAATGAGTTAATTCTTGTTAGTTGTCCGACAGTATTGTGTCCCAATGCTAATTACATATGGTAATTAAACATTAAAACACCTGCGGCTTATAGTCCAGTGCGGCTTATATATGTACATCATTCAATTTAGCTGCTGCGGCTTATAGTCAGGTGCGGCTTATAGTGCGAAAAGTACGGTACATAAGCCTGGCGAAGAAAGTGTTAATTGATAAATAGTTATTTATTTGTAAAAAATTAAAATCGGCCCTAATCATTTGGCATATGATATTGATGGCTAGTGCATTTGTTTGGCTATTGTGTCACAAAGTAAATTAACTCCCTTTGAAATGGTGACCGCTGTGTCATTTATGTTTAATGTAGACCTTTTTTTATTTGTATGTCAGCTCTTTGACTGCCAGAGTGGAGTGGACTCAACCTTGGTGACTTGGACTCGGACTAGGGTAATGGGGACTCGACTCGAACACTGGGCACTCGAGACTCGACTCGGACTCGAGATTTAGTGACTCGACTACAACACTCCCTCTTGGTGCCAAAATTGGCAGCGATTGGGGAAGCCCTTGCGTCACGGCATGCTCATATGCCCATATATGGACCAAGAGAGTGTTAAAATGGCCAGACGGATAAAGCAATGATTTTATCCAGATTATTTCATTATTGTCACTTCCACTAAGTGTATTAATCTAGCTACTAACTGGGGAGACTGCTAAATTACAGATAAAGGAATATAGCAGGGTGATCAGTTATGATGGTTAAACCTCACATTGAACGGAGATTCCCAGTTGAACTGGGCATGCATCAGTCATGTCGCAGCCGCTCAAATTTCCAAACGGGTGTCATTTGGACAAACTGACCACATTGGGAATCTAAATGGTTACATTCTCACCTCATCTAATTTTTTTTAACTGTATAACAATGGTCCTAGGTCATACATTAAGACAGCGTTCGGCCTTGGTAAATAGTCAGCAAGCATATCTGCCAGTTGGTGCGAATTGCATTCTGGGTTACTTGGCTGTCCCGGAGGATCCATCCCAGGGATCCTCCAAACCCAGGAGAAGAAGGCTGCATTCCTCGGCTGCATTTGAAGCCTTCAGAATGGGACAGCCTTGAAGCAGCCTTCAGAATGGGATGTGACGCAGTGATGTGGTCTTCAACTGCAGCCCTTGAAGCCCCGAGACACAGCTATACACTCAATAAATATTTTAAAATATGTTTCAAAAAACGTTGCCGCTATCACGGTGTGTTTATGTAATACCCCTGAAACGGGAGAAAATACACAGACGATGCACTGGCTCCCATCAAAGTGTATTGATGATGCAGAACTTCGTCACATTGGTATTATACCCTTCTCCCCAGGCATAAGCAATAAAAATTCACATCTATTCCATAGCAACTGCTATGAATGGAAACCCAATATATTTAGTTTTCGGAATTATATTATAAGACGGTAATGCTTTACTAAGCGGTTTCTATCATGTGTTTCATGTAAAAGCTAAACCTATATGTATTATTTTAAATTAATTAATTTAATAATCTACCTCTTTGCACTTCCAGGCCAGAACCGCTTCCCGGGCTGCAGGTGTAAAGCCCAGTGCAACACCAAGCAGTGTCCCTGCTACCTGGCGGTGAGGGAGTGTGACCCCGACCTCTGTCTGACCTGTGGAGCTGCGGAGCACTGGGACAGCAAGAACGTCTCCTGCAAGAACTGCTCCATCCAGAGAGGAGCCAAGAAGGTAACGGTAACACACACACATGCAATACACACGTCTCCACCCAGAGAGGAGCTAAGAAGGTAACACAACACACACACACATGCAATTAGGGGTGGGAATCACCAGTTTCATCACGATACGATACAATATCGATTCTTTGGACAACGATACGATATTATCCGATATCACACAGTCTGCCACGATACGATACAATACGATTAGATTCAGGTGCCTGCGATCGATATGAGACGATATTATATGCCCATTTAACACAATCAGTAACATTTAAATCACCAAAAAAAAAGGCAATGGAAATATCATTTGACATTTTTATTTTTGAGCTCTTCCAGACATTTAAATGAAAAACAATATTGTTTTCCTCCTGTTCACTGTTTTTGGTTCGTTTTTCTTTTTTTTCTGATATTAATATCCTATTCACTGTCAGAGCTGTATTAAGGTGCAGTACCGGCCAGATCCTGTTAGTGGGGCTATCCCGAGAATGCACCCTCCTTCCCAGTGCCCACTTCTCTCTGCCTATGGCTCTGGGTTAGCTTGTTAGCTTAGGCTAACGTAACGTTATCTTCGATCTTTAACGCGACGTGGGCATAATGGAGTGGCGAGGATTGCAAAGCAGGTTAGATGCATTGGACCCGTTGCAGAATAAAACAGCAGGGACATGTTTTGGGTCACAGAATAGGTACACTAGTCTTGCTCTAGTGACGCTCTAGACGCTACTGCTGTTGATGTTAAACGGAGTTTCACAACACTGGGCACGGGGCGATGACGTCGCCGGATTTTCAAAATAAGAGTATCGCAATATGAATCGATCTTTTTACGTTGCATCGATCCTATTTGATTATTGATAATAGATCGATATATCGATCTGGATCGATGTATTGTCCCACCCCTACATGCAATACACACGTCTCCACCCAGAGAGGAGCTAAGAAGGTAACACAACACACACACACATACATAAAATACACACTTCTCCACCCAGAGAAGAGCCAAGAAGGTAACAGTAACACACACATACATACAATACACACTTATCTACCCAGAGAGGAGCTAAGAAGGTAACGCACAGCATGCATACAATCTTTATTTATTTATTTATTTAACCAGGCAGGACAAGTTGCAGGTGCATGTAAACGACTCTGCAATAGAGTCCGGCATTAGAGGATTGGCCAAAGGAACTGTTAACACATCTAGCGAGATGTGGTGCTATCTGTCTCCTATAGGGAGTAGATGACAATCTGAACAGGTGTATCAAGGAGTCAGACCCAGGAGCGTTTTGTAAACGCGTGTAAGCCAATTAATTTCTTGTTGAGAGTAATGAAAATACACACTGCTCCAACCAGAGAGGAGCCAAGAAGGGGAAATACTTACATAAAATACACAGCAAGTAGCTCTGTTGCTGGCCTTAGGCCACGTTCCATTCAAGGTCGGAAGCGCCCAGTTGGGAGGACAGAATTACGACCCAAGTGCATTCCAATGTGCAGCTGGGAAGTACCGAGGAAGAACCATGGATATCTAAAATATGTAATTGATCTGCGAGAGAAGCACGGAAGCTGATGTTTGTATTGTCTGGTTTCTGGTCACAGTATATTCTACCACAGTGGTATCGATGAAAATCACAAACGTGTTAAAACAATGTTGTTTATAGTGTAGTTTAGACTGCATTTATAAAGTGCTTTACAACTTATGCCGCACATTTACCCATTCACTCACACATTCACTCACACATTCACACACACATTCACTCACACATTCACACACACATTCACACACCGACGGCAGAGGTGAGCCAACCTGCTCAGGACACTTCCCGCCCAGGAGGAGCCAGAATGGAACAGCTGCTCTTATCTTCTGAGTCACGTTGACATGATGTCGGATAACTATATCTCAGAAAAGTCAGGAGTTGAGAGATCATGCCAGAGTTTTCTATTTGGAATTGCGACTTCTAGGGCCATTCCACTGCATTCTTTTCCTAGTGGGGGGTTGGATATTTCCTCATTCCAACTCCAGTGGAATCCAGCGTAATAAACTAGACCCCCTTCTCATACATTGGTGACCCATGAGTATACAATCCAAGTCAGCTCGTAGCGTTTGATTGGTCTCCAGATTTTGGTGAGTCATTTTGGTCTCACTGTTTGTTCACCAGTTGAACTAGTACCATTCTTCTTTAGTGGGATTCATTCCAGGCTGGGAGCGACATGCAACAACAATGCTACATTTGGAATGGGGAACCTCAACTTTTCAATGTGTAGTACAACTAAGTATCCAATAGGTGGCACTATAAGCACACCTGTAACAGGCAGTAACATAACACTGTCGATTTGTCAACACACAACAGAGTATAATATAATATTATGCAGATTGCTCTATTCAAAATTTGGTTACTCGTAATTTATATAGTATTTATGTTCTGGGTCTCTTATATCAAAATAACTCACCAGACTACTTCTATTTTGTTCTACAATAATATATTGGAAAAAAAATTAAAATTTGAATTTCCACCCAACCCTACCTCAAACTTAAGTCTGTTTAACAAAATGTTTCCCTCTTTCTCACCCATCCATCCATCCTTCCTTCCTTCCCACTCAGCATCTTCTGCTGGCGCCATCAGACGTGGCGGGGTGGGGCATCTTCATCAAAGAGTCGGTGCACAAGAACGAGTTCATTTCAGAGTATTGTGGAGAGGTAGAGTCCCACACGTTATACATCATTATAGAGTATTATATATCAGTATTGTGGAGAGGTAGAGTCCCACACGTTATACATCATTATAGAGTATTATATATCAGTATTGTGGAGAGGTAGAGTCCCACACGTTATACATCATTATAGAGTATTATATATCAGTATTGTGGAGAGGTAGAGTCCCACACGTTATACATCATTATAGAGTATTATATATCAGTATTGTGGAGAGGTAGAGTCCCACACATTATACATCATTATAGAGTATTATGTATCAGTATTGTGGAGAGGTAGAGTCCCACACGTTATACATCATTATAGAGTATTATATATCAGTATTGTGGAGAGGTAGAGTCCCACACGTTATACATCATTATAGAGTATTATATATCAGTATTGTGGAGAGGTAGAGTCCCACACGTTATACATCATTATAGAGTATTATATATCAGTATTGTGGAGAGGTAGAGTCCCACACGTTACACATCATTATAGAGTATTATATATCAGTATTGTGGAGAGGTAGAGTCCCACACGTTATACATCATTATAGAGTATTATATATCAGTATTGTGGAGAGGTAGAGTCCCACACGTTATACATCATTATAGAGTATTATGTATCAGTATTGTGGAGAGGTAGAGTCCCACACGTTATACATCATTATAGAGTATTGTGGAGAGGTAGAGTCCCACACGTTATACATCATTATAGAGTATTATATATCAGTATTGTGGAGAGGTAGAGTCCCACACGTTATACATCATTATAGAGTATTATGAGGGCGGTTAGGTGGCCGAGCGGAGATTGCGTTCGTCACCAACCCCGGAGCTGTGAGCTGGATTCGCCTGTTCGAATCCAGCTCACAGCTCCGGGGTTGTCACCAGCTTGGCTGGCCGTCTGCACTAATACAATTGGCTGTATTAGAGGGTGGGAGAAGCTGGCGGGGTGGGTCCGGGTCGTTGTAAACAGCGACTCCTACAGTTCGGTCGGGGCGCCTGCTAAGCGCGGATAGGACTTGAGGGGGATAGTGTGATCCTCCCACACGCTACGCCCTCTCGATGAGAATCCGCGCTGCCAGGTGAAAAGAAGCAGTGATTGGCTGGACGTGTGTCGGAGGAAGCACGTGGTAGCCTCCACTCTCCCAGATGATCTGACTGTGGGGGGTAAGTGCGCAGCGACCAGGAAGGGACTGGGAATTAGCATACGACTAACATTGGGATGGGAGAAAATCGGAGGAAAATGGAGGGGGGAAAAGATCAATAAAAAAAAAAAATTATAGAGTATTATGTATCAGTATTGTGGAGAGGTAGAGTCCCACACATTATACATCATTATAGAGTATTATATATCAGTATTGTGGAGAGGTAGAGTACCACACGTTATACATCTTATAGAGTATTATATATCAGTATTGTGGAGAGGTAGAGTCCCACACATTATACATCATTATAGAGTATTATATATCAGTATTGTGGAGAGGTAGAGTCCCACACGTTATACATCATTATAGAGTATTATATATCAGTATTGTGGAGAGGTAGAGTCCCACACGTTATACATCATTATAGAGTATTATATATCAGTATTGTGGAGAGGTAGCTGGGTCTATGTAAAAACAGCTACTGTCAACAATACAAACTCCTGTGCATTTCTTTGTACTTGGTGAATGAGCGGATTGTGATTTTTTTTTGTTTTGCAGATCATCTCTCAAGACGAGGCGGACCGCAGAGGGAAGGTCTACGACAAATACATGTGCAGCTTCCTTTTCAACCTCAACAATGGTAACACACACACACACACACACACGCTACTGATGTGACCTGACAATCACAAGTCGTAGGTTAAATGGTTATCATTATGTATTGAAGTTAGGGATGCACCGAATGGGAAATTCTTGGCCGAAACCGATACCGAAAATAGGAAACAGTTGGCCGAAAACCGAATGCCGAAAGGCCGAAAATGATTCATAGAATAGAATTTTTTTTTACCAATGTTGTTCAGCTACCTGATTATGGAAAAATATATGATTATGGCAAAACTTAACTTAAATAATAACTAATCACTATTATGGGTATTTTTGTATCACAAACAGTACTGTATTTGCAAATCTGGTATGTCATAAATGTATAGATGTAGCAGTACTGTCTATCTGTATGTCATGTATGTCATATATGTCCTGATTAATTGAAAATGGGGGACCCTGATGTAAACAAGACGAAAGTCTTTCTCTGGTCTGCATCCCCTTAACAATTGTGTGTATTGAGCTGTACTGTATTGTACCCATTCTGCAATCTGTTAATAAAGTTTTCAATCAATCAATCAATCAGAGAGAGAAAGAAAGAGAGAGAAAGAGAGAGAGAGAGGCGGACATCTGTGCTCTACTGAGCCCACCTTTCTAGTCCCCAGATGAATGCGCTCTCTTGACTTTGGCACAGTAGACGCGCGACAGACGGCGTCAATGTGAGAAACACAATCCCTCCCCCTCTCGCTTTGAATAATATGCATATTAGATCACTCAGTGATTAACCGCAACGGGCATATAGTAAATAAGGATAAAGCATGTTAAAGACGCATTTATTGGACTCGTTGCGCGCAGAGTTTACATAGAAACAGCGCGACACCCAAGTCCCAAGAGGAGTATCACGCAGGACTGAATAGCTCACAGCGCGCATGTAATGACTGAATTCGCGTTTTGATGACATCATCACAACAACACGCGTTAGGTTACAGGTTCTTTCTGTTTTGGTGATATATTTTCGGTGAAAAAACTCCGGTGCATCCCTAATTGAAGTGGTTCTTTATGGTGGGGAACTTGTTCATCCAGCAGACACAGTGGCTTGTGGGGTTCTTGGATGTCGCTTAACCCTTTCATTATTCCACCTGCCAAATGAGAGTTTTAGAACAGAGGAGTCTCTACACTACAGGGTTCACACGCTTCTTTTCCCACCAAATTCCATAACTTTTCCATGACTTGGTTACTGTATGTCTGTGGTGTAATATATGACTTTAGGTGAGCTGCTCTGTCACTGTGAAGGTGGCATGAGGTTGGAGTTGCACATAAAATACACAGTCTCTGACCTATGTTCAACTTCTGTCATTTATCTTAAAAAATTTACATCCATCATCAATTTCTACCGTGATTCTTTTTCATTTCCAATTTTCCAAAACATTTCCAGCCCCAAACAACATTTCTATGATTGTCATAACCGTGGGAACCCTGCTAGTAGAGTAGACTGTCTTACCAGCCACAGACCATATTTAGCAGTATTTGATTGATGGCAGGTATTAAAAGGATTCTGTTTCTTTTATTTTTACCCTAGCTGTATTTCCTACTTACCAATGATGATGTTGATCACAGTAGAATCCTTTCTCAGTACAATCCACTGTTCCTCATACTGGCTCTGGATATTTAGCTGCAAACCAATGCAAAGTCAATGGGGTCGAGTAGATGTCAGTGAGCTTCAGTCAGCAGTACAGACAGGAGTAGATGTCAGCAGTACAGACAGGAGTAGATGTCAGCAGTACAGACAGGAGTAGATGTCAGCAGTACAGACAGGAGTAGATGTCAGCAGTACAGACAGGAGTAGTCAGCAGTACAGACAGGAGTAGATGTCAGCAGTACAGACAGGAGTAGATGTCAGCAGTACAGACAGGAGTAGATGTCAGCAGTACAGACAGGAGTAGATGTCAGCAGTACAGACAGCAGTAGATGTCAGCAGTACAGACAGGAGTAGATGTCAGCAGTACAGACAGGAGTAGATGTCAGTGGGCCTCAGCCAGCAGCACAGACGGCAGTACAGACAGGAGCTTGACACCATCCATTAGTAGCACTTCCGTCTTCTTGGCACAGACCGTTTTTTTTCTATTCCTCTGCTAGACTTTGTGGTCGACGCCACGAGAAAAGGCAACAAGATCCGCTTTGCCAACCATTCCGTCAACCCCAACTGCTATGCAAAAGGTGAGCGGAGGACGCACAACGCTGCCGCCTGCCAGTAGCTCCCCTCAGCCGCTAGCGGTGAGGGAGGCTGAGGGAGGTTGAGGGGGGGTGCAGCGGTGAGGGGGGGTGAGGGAGGCTGAGGGGCGGTGAGGGAGGCTGAGGGGCGGTGCAGCGGTGAGGGAGGCTGAGGGGCGGTGCAGCGGTGAGGGAGGCTGAGGGGCGGTGCAGCGGTGAGGGAGGCTGAGGGGCGGTGCAGCGGTGAGGGAGGCTGAGGGGCGGTGCAGCGGTGAGGGAGGCTGAGGGGCGGTGCAGCGGTGAGGGAGGCTGAAGGGCGGTGAGGGAGGCTGAGGGGCGGTGCAGCGGTGAGGGAGGCTGAGGGGCGGTGAGGGGCGGTGCAGCGGTGAGGGAGGCTGAGGGGCGGTGCAGCGGTGAAGGAGGCTGAAGGGCGGTGAGGGAGGCTGAGGGGCGGTGCAGCGGTGAGGGAGGCTGACGGGTGGTGCAGCGGTGAGGGAGGCTGAGGGGTGGTGCAGCGGTGAGGGAGGCTGAGGGGCGGTGCAGCGGTGAGGGAGGCTGAGGGGCGGTGCAGCGGTGAGGGAGGCTGACGGGTGGTGCAGCGGTGAGGGAGGCTGAGGGGCGGTGCAGCGGTGAGGGAGGCTGACGGGTGGTGCAGCGGTGAAGGAGGCTGAAGGGCGGTGAGGGAGGCTGAGGGGCGGTGCAGCGGTGAGGGAGGCTGACGGGTGGTGCAGCGGTGAGGGAGGCTGAGGGGTGGTGCAGCGGTGAGGGAGGCTGAGGGGCGGTGCAGCGGTGAGGGAGGCTGAGGGGCGGTGCAGCGGTGAGGGAGGCTGACGGGTGGTGCAGCGGTGAGGGAGGCTGAGGGGCGGTGCAGCGGTGAGGGAGGCTGACGGGTGGTGCAGCGGTGAAGGAGGCTGAGGGGCGGTGAGGGGGGCGGTGCAGCGGTGAGGGAGGCTGAAGGGCGGTGAAGCGGTGAGGGAGGCTGAGGGGCGGTGCAGCGGTGAGGGAGGCTGAAGGGCGGTGAGGGAGGCTGAGGGGCGGTGAGGGAGGCTGAGGGGCGGTGAGGGAGGCTGAGGGGCGGTGAGGGAGGCTGAGGGGCGGTGAGGGAGGCTGAGGGGCGGTGAGGGAGGCTGAGGGGCGGTGCAGCGGTGAGGGAGGCTGAGGGGCGGTGAAGGAGGCTGAGGGGCGGTGCAGCGGTGAGGGAGGCTGAGGGGCGGTGCAGCGGTGAGGGAGGCTGAGGGGCGGTGAGGGAGGCTGAGGGGCGGTGCAGCGGTGAGGGAGGCTGAAGGGCGGTGAAGCGGTGAGGGAGGCTGAGGGGTGGTGCAGCGGTGAGGGAGGCTGAAGGGCGGTGCAGCGGTGAAGGAGGCTGAAGGGCGGTGAGGGAGGCTGAGGGGCGGTGAGGGAGGCTGAGGGGCGGTGAGGGAGGCTGAGGGGCGGTGAGGGAGGCTGAGGGGCGGTGCAGTGGTGAGGGAGGCTGAAGGGCGGTGAGGGAGGCTGAAGGGCGATGAAGGAGGCTGAGGGGCGATGCAGCGGTGAGGGAGGCTGAGGGGCGGTGCAGCGGTGAGGGAGGCTGAGCTAAGCTAAGCTAGTTTGTAGCCTGAAAGCTCTCTACTGAATGCACAGAGAGGAAATTGGTATCTATCTTGTTGTCTGACTGGAGAAGACGGTAAACCCATTTCCCATGATGTTGGTGTGTTCCTTTTAGATGTTACTAATCCCTGCATGTTTGTCCTCTGCAGTGATGATGGTGAACGGGGACCACAGGATAGGGATCTTTGCCAAGAGAGCCATCCAGACTGGAGAGGAGCTCTTCTTTGACTACAGGTCTGTACAGCAACAGCAACCTGTAGAAATATTTGTATTTATTTTAGGGCTGTCAAAATTAATGCTTTAACTTTGGAGATGCATTTAAATTATTTAAAGCATTAAAATAAATTAATCTAGATTAATCTATGGAGTGAAAAATCTTCAATCTTAGCGCCACGGATATAAGAAAGAGGTCTAGCTGATTCAATGTTGATGGTTTTGTTGAACATTTGTATTTCACAGGAGAGAAACTGTATTCAAAGAAAGCTATCAAAATAGTCTTTGAATCTAAATATACTTTCTTTGTGTTGATTTTACATTAATTCCATGATTTTACTCAAGTAAATATCTGTTACAAGCTTTGGTCTTAAGTAGAAAAATTCTATTTTTAATCTTTAATTACAGAAAATTGTGAGATTAATATTGACAGCACTACGGTAATTTATTTATTTTATATTTGTTCACATTTGTTGTCTTTGTATGTCAAAAAGAGTGCCAAACACCACAGGGCTTTTCCTAATGTATCACACACGGCTTCCACTGGACTTTTTCACATAAAGTGGTGTGAAACACTTATGGATGCGTAGTCATTAGCTGACTTACCGAGTCCCATGGTCATAGTTCTGGTGTCCCGAGCGAGCCGGGCAGCTTCAGACCAAGCAGCACACAGGGTCCGGTGACAACAAGGTGTTAATCCACACAATAACATAAACATGCAAAGAAAGGTTTTAACCATACCTACCACAAAATACAACTATAATTTTTATATTTCCCATGCTTGATTCTTATCTCACCCATGCAATATCTTGGAACCTCTGTTTCTTGAGGAAGGCCAGTGTATAGCTATGCACCGGGGCTCTCTAGCTAGCTAGTTCCAAGATATTGCGTCGGTCTGCGAGAAGAAGCG
This sequence comes from Notolepis coatsorum, assembly GCF_963971535.1. NCBI lineage: Eukaryota > Metazoa > Chordata > Actinopteri > Aulopiformes > Paralepididae > Notolepis > Notolepis coatsorum. Next base: position 16,878,737 of record NC_140176.1, read on the forward strand.
TTGGAAATACATAAGGACCCAAGTATTCTGTTGTGCATGGTTTGTTTGCATGTTGTAGTGTGGCTTAACACATTTGTGTTACCGTGGCTTGAGAGATGGGTACATTCAGCTTGTGCCACAAACACACTTTCCAATGTGATTTCCTCCCAACAGGTACAGTCAGGCCGACGCTCTGAAGTACGTGGGAATAGAGCGGGAGCTGGAGATGGCCTGATTCTGACTTCTACCTCCTGTGGATCCACTACTCAAAGGCCTTACACCCACACACAAACACACACACACACACAGTCACACACCCTTCACTTCAGGAAATCCAGATGACTCGTCAAAATGCTAGGAACCTTCAGGAATTCTGGGAATTTGTGAACAATTACTTGTACTTTTTTTTGTTGCAGACATTTTGCCACAACAGCTGTTTTGTTTTAGTTTTTTTATACAAAGCTTCTCTTCCGTACTATACTATCGTTTTTTTTCCTTCCTCCTCCTCTCTGGACCTGGGATTCAACGTTGCTATGGTCACAAAGCTTCCTCTGTTTACAGCTTAATGATGCAAAATCAACACAAAACTGGGTCCTTACGTTTTTATGCTACTTTTCTACTCCAAGGAGATTGGACCAATCCATGGCGGTTTGTCCACTCGAAACTTTGGCTTTTGTAAACACGTTTTCAGGGACCAATATTTCACCAGCCGGATTCATAGAACACACACATACACACACACACACACACACACACACACACACACCAACCCATGGGTAATTACTAGATTGTGTTAGCTTGTATTACAGTTCCTGCACAACGCATACTGTGTCATGGGCACGGTTTTAAGCAGGGTTGGAAAGTAACACAGATGCTGTTGAAGTCAGTCTGGCTGGTAAGTTTGTCTACTTTTACTAGACACTTTGGTAGAATAATGAAAGTGTCTGGACTTATGAATCCATTTCACCCATTTTTTTAATGGATGAAAATGTTTTAGGTTTCCTGTGCTGGTTGTATGCTGTGAACTAAACACTAGAAGACACACCTCCCTTCTGGAGAGCCAGATCACTGTAGAGTAGATGACAGTTCACCGTGCGGGATCCACCAGTTCCTTTCAACAGAATGAAGCAAACATTGAAGACTAGGACCTCAGTTGGAACCATCGACATCCTTACCATGGAGGCATCCTACGCACCTGTGGAAATCTTAGGGATTTTGTACCCGCTGGTCGCATGGCTTTCTCACTATGCCAAATTTGGAAAGAAAGGTTTTTAGTAGGCAACAACAACCCCCAACATCTGTATACTGAAAGAGATTTGTTTCCTGGTTTGACTGGGTGGTACATACACGAGGAAAAAAGGATTTAAAAGAAGATACTGTTAAGGCAATGTAAAATGACATGCGTCTTGTGTCACATTGCTCATGACTCAATTTTATCACAACATTGACCCGCGAACCATTAAACAGTGTGACAAGATGCGTGTCGACACTTGGGGCATTGTTCGTGTTTTTTCACATACTGCATGCTTTCCTACACTGGGGGAATCGAGGGGGAGGTTCATGGCACTTACTGAAGGTCATCTACGTACTGAACTTTCTTTCTTTTTTGAGCTTGAGGAAATCGCCTCTACGTACCTTCTTTTCAAATCTCCCACCGTCTCCTTAAAAGCGTAGGTTTTTTTTCTCTGTTGTAGACGAAGGAAATGGTCCTGCCTCGTGGTGCTACCCACTGATATCAGGCGCTCGTGTGAAAAAGGGGTCTCGACACAAACACCAGCACTGCAACTCTCCTCTTTGTGAACAAGACTGGTGTAAATCCTGTTTATACGCTCGGAGGTTTCTCTTGACGTACTCCTCTGGACACCCATGCAGTCCCTTTTCCTAAGCGATGTTATATAATCACAATGTGACAATTTACAAATATACCCTTGAGTGTCCCACTTCTGCTGTGCCTTGAATCCTTGATAGAACACTGAACAGTCCATTTGTAGAATCCCTGAAGTGTCTATTGAATTAAAGATGACTGTATTCTAAACCGTTTCTTTTTGCATGATGGAAGTATTGTACGTTTGTTACGCCCAGGGAAAACTATGAAAGACTTTTGGTGAGTTTTGGGTATTTCTAAATGGATCCTTTGTGCTTCTATGAGGCGCTTGTGCAGACGGTTAGAGAGTTTCGGTGCAGGCCTTTTCAGCAGCTTTTAGTTTGGATGCAGTGCTCAGAGCAGCGGACGGAGATATAGAAACATAGATTGCTGTACTGCCTATTCATTGTGATGTCCAATCAATATAATTGTCTCTTAATAGTTTCTGAGCATTCCTTACCTGTTAAAAATAGGCCTTTTAATGATGTACCAACAATCATATTGTCATGGAATTTGATGTGAATTCTGGTGCTTGCGAGATACTGCAGACTCGTGTACCAGTGACTGACTTGACTTGAAGCAATAATACCAGCCGTTATTTTTGTCCCAGTACAACGACCTGGAGTACCTGCTGTGGAAGTGTTCCTATTTATCTCTTTTCTTTTTTTTTACCTGTAATTTATTGCAAACCTCACAGATGACAGTGAGAGGTGTTCCTGCTACTCTTCTATAAAGATGTTTTGTAGTGAATGTGCCCATGTTTCTCCTGTGGGCTGGACACATGTCTCTGGTCCTTAGGAACTTCAGTCATCATGTTGCAGAACTCTGAAGACACTTCACAAATCCTTATTGCCTTCCTGTCCTTATTCTCCATCATCCATGAATTGAGAGTATTCTTGTTCCAATCTTGTACCTTATATTCTTTGGCTATATTATTGAGGCACAATTGGCAAATAATTTGTATACCTATTCTGAAGATCACACAGGGTTCGGCTAGTGGGAGAAAATCCCAGAGAAGGATCCAGATTCAGGATGCAGGTTGTAGTGATGGAGGATGAACGCGTTCCAAAGCGGCTCGTGTTTGCATTCACATGAGAGTTGGGATTTAGGCTGTTATGGATTTGAGATCTTTATTTAATTCCCCCCCCCCCCCAATCAAACTAGGACCACTACCCCTCTGATTAAAAAGGTGCTGATTTTGTAATGTTTACAGGGAAATTGTTGTTAAAGTGATGCATAATAAAATATGAGAAACTGATGTGTTGTCTTTTAAACTGCCATGAGCAAGTTAAAAGCCTGATCAGTGATCCAAACGTAAAGTTAAAAGCCTGATCATCAGTGATCCACACATATGGGTAGCCACACCACCAAAAATAGTTTTCATTATCTAGTTGATTAACTGAGCTCTTGTTACAGTTTGGGTAATGTGGTAAATAAGTGTTATGAATTGTAATTGAAAAAGTTCCACATTTTCCATAGAATCTAATGCCGTCAAATGGCGACCTCTAGGCAAGCAGTGTAGGTTTAAATGCGTTTGTATTAGGGATGTTAGATATTGGCTTTTTTACCTATACCGATATTGTCCAACTCTTAATTTCCTATACCGATATCAACCGATACCAATATATGCAGGGTTCCCCCCCCCAAAACGGAATAATTTAAGGTAATTAACATTACATATATCTTGTGTAATTAACACAACATTATGCATACTTTTGACAATAAATAAAATCTGAATCTGTTCTTACTTGCTTGCCTGGGTAAATAAATGTTATAAAAAAAATTTAATAGATCATTTCCGATATCACATTTTAATGCCAATATCGGACATCCCTAGTTTGTTTAGGTCTGATGTGGGTTGGAGTGGGTATAGGGGAGGCTATTGTTGGCTACACCTGAAGCTCTGCCATGGGAGGTTTGGATAAAAATGTGTTTTATACATCCTAGTAAAGTGACATTTCAGTTTACTGCCAGGCAATTGCAGCTGATCAAGTGGTAAATTGGCATGTAGCAAAACACTTTTTTTCAGTCAACATACTTAAGAGATTGCAAGGGCTGTATGGTACGGAGTATTGAATTGGATAAAAAGATAGAGGAATTAAAAAGACGTTTAAAATAAACATTTTAATAAATGAAATGCCTTGGTAGCTTTGAGTGCTGCAGAGACTTGGTGTAAGAATGGAAATATTTTTCGAAAACTGACTGGTTTGCTACGAGAAGATTTGCATTGATGGATGACATTTTGCTAGAAACTTTACATTAACATGACCGTTTACTGTTGATGGGCAATATTACAGGAGCTCCAATAAAGTCCTACACTGGGTTCAGTACTTCAGCTGCAGTCACCACTGTTCACCATAGGATGGCATATCTGAAATTATGAGGCAATACCACATATAGGCCTATAAGTAAATAAATTCATTGTATATGTTCATTTATTCAATGTTAGTGTATAAGTAACATCAAACTGACATGAAAATAACTTAATAAATAATCGTAAATTGATTAAACCAAATGTTTTTTTTTTTTATCCACTTTTTCTCCCATTTTCTATATTTTCTCCCATCCCAATTTCGTATCATCCAATTCAACCCTCCCCTGTCATGAACGCTGTTTCTTGCCTCCCACAAGCCGGCTGCAATGTGGACTAAGTCATACATAGCACAAGTCCCCTCCGGTACTTGAGGTAACAGCAGTCGCATCTTTTCACCTGCGCAGCTCGATCTCTGTGGCGAGGAGTAACGTGTGGGAGGCTCACGCTGCCCCCGACACTTCCTGATTCTACTGCGCAGGCGCACCAACCGACCTGTAGGAGTCGCTGTCCACAACGCCCGATCCCCACCCATCAGTTTCCCACTCCCTAATACGGCCAATGTGTATTAGTACGGCCGACCAGCTAAACTGAAAGCAAATGTGGAGCGCTGGGCTCGAACAGGCGAGCCCAGCGTCTCCAGATTTCGTGGCGAGCGCCTTGCCCACTACGCCACGTAGCCGCCTTGAATTAAACCAAATGTTTAAAGAACAGTACCTCGACCAACCAGGTGGGACAAAATCATTAAATTCCTTTTGTATAGATGTATTTTTTTTGTATTATATTTAGCCTAATTCTGCATAGTTATAAAGCTCCTTAATTTAATCTTGCGATGTGATGTTGTGCAAGATATAACGCATGATAATACCCACTCAAATCCAACCCACATCAGACCAAAAGAACAAACAAAACGCAGTACCAACAGGATTTCTTTTTGCCTAGAGGTTGCCATTTGATGGCATTACATATTCTACCTTTAAAGAAAATGTCTCAGGGGAGGCAAGCGTAGAGAAACCTTTACTTTTTATTTATCACACATTTAGAAAATGAACCACACTATACAAATGTCTTCCACCTTGCAGTCATGATACAGGTGACACAATGCCCAATCCCAGCTGACCTCCAACACCCTCAGGACATGTCCGAGATTGAGTCAGTATCCAACTTCATTGACAGGCGACGGTAAATAGTAGTATGGCTACTAGGCTACATCTCCAACTTGCCCCGGTGTCACAATTCAGTCGTATCTGTATCCATCTATTCAGTGTCACCCCCCCTCCCGAGGTTCAGGTGGTCAGTTTGGGACCAGGCAACGTCCCGTTGGGCGGCCCGTGACCTGCCCCCCACCCCAACACATTTTTACAAGTGCTGCTTCAGTTCAGTCACACATAAATTACAAGAAGAGCGTTTGTCTTTTTCATTCATATCATTCCAGTGGGTCGTCTTATGGTGGACTGCACCAGCCTTGTATCAGTCAGTAGCCCAGTGACATTCCTTCCCATGTTCCTGTCACTGATGCAGGTAGGCAGTAGCATGCAGTAACCCTTTTGATGCAGGTCTCCTCCGATTGGCTGTAGGCTAATTCTTAAACGTTTGCGCTATGCAAAGACGGGGGGGGGTTAGAGAGTCTGGTTCTTATTTACACTATGAAAACATAAGAGAGAGGTGTTTGTGTAAGAGTCCTACAGGTAAGGTGATAGCAGACAAAGGACGGGCGAGTGTTACAGCGGGGGTCAAGATCCTTCATCACTGACACATGGGCAAAGAGGTCAGAGGCCCCCCCCCTCTTCTGGTTGTCCATCAATGCGGTCACATCAAAACACCCCCCCCCCCCTCTCTGTCTAGGTAGTGTGTGTGTGGCTTTGATTCTTTGTGTGTGTCCCGCTTTGATCACACACACATAACATGTCCGCCAGTCAGAGGGATCCATTACTTTATTACTTAGACATAAAAAAAAAAAAAAAAAATCTAAATTAAATCTAAAAGAAACCGGAGAATGCGGGAGGTTTAGGCCAGGTAGCTGTACGTGTCCTTCTCCCCGTCCACGCGCTCTAGGTACTCTTTCTCTATCAGGATGTCGATGCATTTCTGTCGGGAAGAGACGCAAAGAAAATCACGTTAGACAAAAAGCCAACAACCCAGAGAGAAAAGTCATAACAAGAGAGAACGTTCCTTTCAGACTGGAATCTGCTTCCGATTATTGTTGTTAACCTGTTGAAGACGTCTGTAACAAATACAGATACGCCACTGGAGTACTCAAACTGATGGACTGTCTGATGTGATGTACTTTTGGATTACTAGTTATTATAGAAGTTTATTTCAGGGACAATGTACCAAAAAGAACATTGGTCTCCGAAGAGAAAAGATGCATTGCACTAGATTGTAGCTTTTGCTATTTTACATCTCCAGTCCCTTGTACATACAATATAAAACAATACAATGTCAAACGATACAATAAAAACATACATTAAAAGAAGACCCTACTTCTCATTATGCACCCCCCCCCCCCCCCCTTAAGGGTACCCTACTAAAAGTGGGAACAGGATTGACTAGCTAGCAACTGTCCTTTCAGGTGAGCTTTGAAGGCGACATTGAGCTGCACCTCCTCATCTCTTCTGACGGACTGTTCCACTGAGTTATTGCTCTTACAGAAAAAGAGGACTGTCCAAACACAGTGTAGCGGAGCGGTTTAACGGAATCAAGTGCTGACACTGTTCTTGTAGCTCTGATGGTTACTTTGACTCTTTCATTTATTCATCCCTGTGGGGAATTTCAGGCGTCATAGCAGCAACAGCAATGAGGCGAGGAGGAGGTACAGGTAGGAATAAGGATCCAAACAACCGGGATAAGAAGAATAAAATTAAATATAAATAAAGATAAAGTTCTTATTTGCACTGGATCACTGGGTGGGCGAACAGGTGAAATATATGTATTCTATCAATGTCACTGCCCTCCCTGGTATAATATACAGATGTCTACCCCAGGTACAAGTATATATACTATAGCTAAGCCAAGTCTACCCTGTACAAATATACAATACTCCATACCTAAGTCTTAGTCTAACCTGGTATAGATTAACAGATCTCAGTCTTATCAATAAATATACATATATCCCCTTTGAATTGCCCATCTGAGGTTCTCCCCTTTTTTTCCCTTCCTATTGCTAGATTTTAGGGAGTTTATCTTCATTGGGGAAGGTCTGGGGGTGTTGCAAAATTGTGAATTTTATGTTTTTTTTTTTATTGTGGATCTATTGTGATGTTACTTGTTGATCTGTGAAGCCCATTGAGGCAATTTGTTGTGATTTCGGCTATACACATACATTTGATTTGATATATGAATGAATGTATTATGTGAGTCCATGGTGTGATGCCAGATGATGGTAAAATATGGTGAGAGAACGAGAGAGAGTGAGTGTTTACTTTGATGACGGGGACTCTGGGTTTGAAGCGGGAGGACAGCTGGTTCAGGACTTCAGCCAGTAGCTGCTGGTGTTTCAGAACCTTCCTCATCTTCATGATCCTCACGATGGCAGCCTGCACAGTGCACACAGACATTAGTACATGTTCCAAACTACAAGATACTAGTTATTGCAAATGTGATTTTACTGTCTCCACCATTGCATTATGACCAAGGACCACAATGGCTTGACGCTTTTTTGAAAATGTTTTTTTACTAATACTTTTTTCAGTAGGGTTGGGTATCATTTGGATTGTATCGATTCTGGTTCTGGTTATCGAATTTGGTTCTCATCAAATCTCTGTTCCGATTCTAATATTTTGGGAGGAGAAAATCTATTCTAATCTAAGAATCAAGACTATTCTACCTTTTATTCAGATTCAGGCTATAGTAAGTAAATTGTGAACCATTACATGAAGGTATCTTTTTTTCTTAAACTGCTGTGATTTAGCCTTTAATCTTTGCCATCCGTTTCTGATGCATTATGACAGGAATATATCAAAGGAGGCTTATTAAATTAATTGATATTGCTGTGGATAACGCATTGGAGGAGACAACTGTTGCCAAGGAATGTAAGCGGTTCACCTTAAATCACTGCTCAGTGACATTCATCCACTCTGTGCTCATCTTCCCCTTCATAGCTAAAGTGAAAGTTCTCTCTAATAGGATGTGTCTGGGGATTAACTAGACATGGTTGGTACCTCTATAAAAAAAAAAAAAATGTCATCTGTCGGTATATTCTTACACTCGAGTGTCTCGCATAGCCAGCTCTCTCCGGGTCCACGCTACGTGTTTCTACGTGCACAGTAACGGAGACTGCGGCGGTGCACGGAGGGTTGAAACAAATGCGTTGTCATATTGGAGGAGCTTCCTTGCTTGCAAGAAATACTCTTGATGCAAGTACTGCATTTCACAGTTCGATCTTTTTTGTGAAGCTCAGCTCAAGTGTTTGTTCAAGTGTGTTGCTGCCGTGAGCCACCGCCCGTTGTTAGCCCCGGTCCAGCAAAGGTAAACAACAGCCTCTGCTCACGGTGCTTTCGCTGACGCAGCCACGTAACCAGTGCAATGTCGTTTGTCCAAGCAACAGGGCCCTATTCCTCGTACCTGGTTCAACTAAGTCGATCAAAAGTCGCATTATCCAGATTCAATTAACCCGATGTTTGAATCCGCGCTTTCCCTGTTCCTCGAACGCTGATTCACTCTCGTTCATTCGAACCAGACTTGATACTCGGGATAATTGCGCGGCGCGCGGCCGCCTCAGTTGAAAAGACAGCAGATGTCGATCGCAGAAATCCTGATTTTCTAACGGCATTGATTGATTTAAAACTTTATTAACAGCTTGCAGAATGGGTACACTACAGTACGGCTCAATAGCCTCGCCGACAAGTTAAATGCATAATCTATAGGCTAATTTTAAATCCCTCATTACCCCAATCAATCAGATTATATTTATTTAAATGTGCCTGCTGGCAGTAGGCTTAATGGAATGAATAATCGAATGAGATCTATTGCTAGCGAAAATAATTAGTTCAACTCTTTCAGCGACCCGAAATAACGTGTCAGAGAGGCTTGGAGGGAGGCTATACAGTTTCACTATTAATCAGGTTTTAATCTGTTTCGGACATCATCCAAAATGCATTTAATTGATTAACCTTTGGTTTATACCAGTGACACCTCATGTTCATCAGTGCTTGAACAGATAGATGCATTTTCTCAAATTCATTAATGTCAACGGCTCATTCAATTTCTCAAATCCGTCAAACAGCGCATCTCAGACATTTTAATCCCAGTTACAATATCACAATAACGTGTGAGTTACAGTGATACAATTAAACAACCCACAGATTCAGATTCCTCATAATTCATAATCTACATACCATGCATAAAGCCGCTTAAATTTATGCTTGAATGACACACAATCCGGGCGCTCCGTTAAGCAAATACATCCACAGCCGAGAATATGAAACTAATCAGAGCCAAACGCCCGATAGGTTTCATTCATTAAAAATATCCCACGGGATTCACATTTGCAATGCGCCGTTATTAAAATAACCAGATGTAGTGTGTATCGCGACTCAGAGCTATGATTTATTATCAGCATTTTAGGTATATTATTTTACATTTCAAAAGCCCCCTCTAGAAGAACGAAGCACAAAAACATAATTCAGAATGGTATAGACTGTGAGAATTATTTCAGGAAGCGAGCTGGGATTTCTTTGAGAGGGCGTGGCCAAACTGGCCATGCAGGTCATCGAGCTAACTGAACTAAACCCTGCTCTGGAGCAGGTTCAAACTTTTTGATCTGTTGCCATAGGGATTTAGACAATCGCACGTCGGGGAATGGAAAGGTCTGGCTTAAGTCAAGCTATAAATTATCCGGCTAACTCAGTTAGCCAGGTACGAGGAACAGGGCCCTGGTCTTGGTAGTGGAGTAGATTATACCATAGATATATATAACTAGATAGTGCAAGGCGGCGTCTCCAGCGTAGTTCACCGGCGGCCATCTTGTCACAGGCAGCACGCCCACTCATAACATGAATGTCTATGGTGCATGTACTATTGAAATAGCTTGCTCAATTTTCAACCGATTTAAAAACGGTTTGGTTTATTAAAAACGTTATTAACGTGGATGCTTGGACATGTTGAAATGATTTTCATATGAAAGTCCATTATAAGTATGCAGTATGATAACTACATCTCGTTTATAACAAACCAAACCGTTTGAAAATTGTGCACACTATGGTTATTTCAATAGTACATGCACCATAGACATTCATGTTATGAGTGAGCATGCTGCCATGTGGCAACGCCGGTCTCCATTGGCCAGCAGCGCGGGTGAGTCATCTAGCCTTTATATATGTCTATGGATTATACAGCGGGGATAATTCAACTTTCAGAGTGAAATACTCTCACTGTCAAGCCCTGAATGGTAACAAATTATTATATTTGAATTATTATTATATAGGCCTATTGATATAAAACAGAGTTTACGGCCTGCAATTTAGAATCAGTGGCGTTTTCTCCTTCCCAAATGAGGAGGCAGAAAATTTCAATTTAGGGGATTCAGGAGAAAATGTAATGACTACACAAGGGCATTAAAGAGATTGCATTTTGGTGGGCAAAATAATCCTTTGCTTTACCACTGCGATTCCCGTTTTCCAATGACTGATTATGACTGTGTACAACTGGGCATGCAGTGCGCGCACACTAGCCAGTAAATGATGTAATCACCTGTATGAGCAGCTTGCGGTCCTCCTCGATGTTCTTGTGCGTCGTCTCTTGTTCCTGTTTCTGCTCCGTCTTCATGGGAACGTTGATGTTGACCCGCAGCTTCTTGCTGCGTTTGGGAGAAGAAGACCCAACGTTAACGACTTCTATTCCCACAGAAAGATGTACAGTCGCAGGCAGACGATAATTTTTTTTTAGAGAAACTGACTTCTTATATCCCAGGAAGAGCTTGATCAGAGTGTCCGGTTTGAACTCCGCCTCGTCCACGTTGGCGTTCTCGTCCTCTAGGACCTGAGGCAGGGTGGCATACGCACACATATTAACCCTTGTTTGGTGTTCGCATTTCTGTTACTCACCCAATGTTCGCGGGTCTGGTGGACAAACAACATTATTGGGATTTTAAAATGTTATAATTTTTTTTACAGTGGAATGTCACTTTTTATTAGTCCCAAGAGATCATTTAATTAATAATCATAAAAAAAGGTGACATTCCACTGTATTCTATTGCCCTCTAGTGGACAATAAGAAAAAGCACAATTAATTTGTACTCACCAGTAGTTTGGATTTTAACAAGATCTGCAACACTTGAACCAGAATATCCTGGAAAACAAACAAAACGTTATCAGTTCCTGGAGCAAAGCTTTGTACCAAAAGTTGAAAACAGAGTATTGAAAACCACTGAGGGGGTCGAGCTCCTGGTAGATACTGAGACAATAATAGCGACGCACTTTACAGATGTTAGAACTGTTGTGAAAATGACGACTAAAGCCTGTTGATCTCTGGATATCAACAAAAATCAAGCCATTTCAGATATCCAATCTGCTTCCTCTCAAATAATACACACAGGTTACTCTGATTGGCCCATCAGTCAGATCTAGCTGAGAGGACACAGTGCTCCAAAAGGGTCTCACACAGGCACCGTTTGGGGCACCCATAGGTTCTTGAGGGAAGAATAACTTCCCAAGTTTCCTAGCGTCTAGTGAACAGAAGGCCACGCCCCCTCAGCCTACTCCGTCTTGGCCGTGCCCAGAGAGGGTGTACTTATAACTAGGGATGTTCGATATTGGCTTTTTTACCGATATCCGATATACCGATATTGTCCAACTCTTAATTTCCGATACCAACCGATTCCGATGTTTCCCACCCAAAAAAACTGAATCATTTCAGGTAATTAACATTACATATCTCTTGTCATGGAATTAACACAACATTATGAATACTTTTGACAATAAATAAAAGCTTGCCTGGGTAAATAAAGGTTAAAAAGAAAAAATATATAATTTTTTTAAACAGATACCGATAATTTCCGATATTACATTTTAATGCCAATATTGGCCGATAATATCAGACATCCCTAAATAACAGATCCTTACTGTTTTGATCTGCGTGCTGTCCGTGAGCTGCTGGACGGTGTACATGTCCTCCTCTGCGTACTGCAGCAGGATGGCCATCTGGAAGGTGGAGGCCTGCAGGGTGTACCTGCGGAGACACGCCCACCACACCGAGCCAAACTGTCACCGTTTAACCCCTTCACTGCCGCACTACCAAACGGTTAACCCTTTCACTGCGACAATGCACAGGTTAACCCTTTCACTGACACACAACAGCAGGTTAACCCTTTCACTGCCACACTACAGAAGGTTAACCCTTTACTATCACACTACCGACGGTAACCTTTTATATTTCCCATGCTTGAATTTTCTCAGACTGATTTAATAACTCTGGAACAATTATGTTTCTTGAAGAGGCCAGTGTATTACTACACACTGCGGCTTATCTAGCGAGCCAGTTCCAACATATCATGTTCGTCTGAGAAAATAACCAAGAATAGAATAGAATAGAAATACTTTTATTATCCCGAGGGAAATCTGACACTTTGCAACGGAGGACTGTGTGTTGTGGACGGTTGAAAAGGTTGTGGATGGTAGAAACTGTTGGGGATGGTAGAAACTGTTGTGGACAGTTGAAACTGTTGGAGATGGTAGAAACCGGTGGGGATGGTAGAAACGGTGGGGATGGTAGAAACTGTTGTGGACAGTTGAAACCGGTGGGGATGGTAGAAACTGTTGTGGACAGTTGAAACCGGTGGGGATGGTAGAAACGGTTGTGGACAGTTGAAACCGGTGGGGATGGTAGAAACTGTTGTGGACAGTTGAAACCGGTGGGGATGGTAGAAACTGTTGTGGACAGTTGAAACCGGTGGGGATGGTAGAAACTGTTGTGGACAGTTGAAACCGGTGGGGATGGTAGAAACTGTTGTGGACAGTTGAAACCGGTGGGGATGGTAGAAACTGTTGTGGACAGTTGAAACCGGTGGGGATGGTAGAAACGGTTGTGGACAGTTGAAACCGATGGGGATGGTAGAAACTGTTGTGACAGTTGAAACCGGTGGGGATGGTAGAAACTGTTGTTTGCATGTTGTAGTGTGGTGTGGATTAAATCCGCTTTGTTACTGGACCTGGTGTGCTGCCAGTCTTCAGTAAGTAAATCAGCTACTGACTATGCATAAAAAATAGTTCATATCAAGAATCCAAACTATCCTTTTAAACACCAAGGCAGACCTGGCGTGATTTTGCAGTCATACATTTATTCCATTTGAAAGCAGTAGTATTAAAAATTATTATAATAATAAGAAAAATTCTCCCAAGTGGGAGTGCTGATCTAGAGTCAGCTTCAGTCTGTTAGATTGAATAAGGTCATGAAGACGAGTATTCCCGATCACTGAACCCAGACCAGCTGGGAAACCTCTGTGAATGTGGTCGCAGGTGTGTACCTGTTCTTGAAGCAGTTGGTGACCAGCTCCCCTTTAGACAGGTGGTAGAGCCAGGTCAGCTTCCTGCCACTGTGTCTGCTGGCGTAGAAGGCTGTGAAGCGCTGGTAGCTGCGCTCCAACTGGACAGGAAGACACAGAGAGAAGGGGAACTTAGGGGACAGTGATTCACATGTTTTGGGAGGTTTAAATAATAATAGAATACTTTTTTATTTATTTTTTTAAACAGAAAGATCTGTCCAACATATTTAAATCTCTCCATTTACAATGCCCTGTGAAAATAATTCCGTCTTATTTCTATTTGTTTCTGAAACAGAAATCTCACTGAAAACAGAAGTCTCTCTGAAATCCTGTGTGTGAGCAGCAGAAAAACAAACAAAACAGTGGAAGCTGGAACATGAGTCGGGAGGATTCCGTGGATAGAACACTAACGTTACCACGGAATACAGCTACCATAGTGCTATCTAAAAGATGAGATCAATGGTTCGTGTTTGTGCATTTCCAAATTGTGCCAACATGTCGCCCACTTCGCGTAACGTCCATATAGACTATTGATACAAACGTTGTGGCCAACAGAGTTGTGCTACATGGACCCAAACACTCCTGGCTTCATCAAGAAATCTGCCGTTCCATGAGAGTGCAGCTAGAGTAGTAGGTCATTCAAAATTTTCAAATGAAGGTAACCGGTGCCAATTTCTTCTAGTGGAAACCCCGATATATATACATCCAATATAAAGAATATTATGTTGCAGCAGTATTATAAAGAATTTGTGAAGGAACATGGGTGAAAACAGACCATTTTGCATAAAAGACTCATCAAGACAACTTTGTTTACAAAGGAAACCCTCAATGAGATTTGTACAGGAAAAAAGTGAAATATCTTAATATCATCAAAAGAATTTATTTAATATGATATATCACCTCCCTCAAAATTCACATTTATATGTATAAGAAATGTGTGCGCGTGCGACCGCGTCTCACCTCGGAGGGCAGGGCGAAGGTGCAGGATTGCTGGAAGGGCCAAGAGCCCGAGCTCAACACCTGGATGCTGAAGTCCACTGTGAGAACACATCATACACCAAGTTTCACAAGTGCACATAAACTTCCCTTTATATGCTGCATACACAGGCCATTCAGCAGACACGCTTATCTGTGTGTGTGTGTGCGTGCGTGCATGTGTATCTGTGTGTGTGTGTGTATCTGTGTGTGTGTGTGTGTGCGTGCGTGTGTGGTATTTACAGTCGAGAGGTTCCGAGTTGGTCAGGTGCTTCTTGAACTGTTCGTTCAGGTCTTTGCTGACTCCGATGTCCTGGAACATGCGCTGCAGTTTGGACGTGTATTCAAAACCACACGCTTGCTGTGAACGGAGAGAGAGAAGCATTTAGAAAAGAGAGATATTTGTTGAGCTTCTCAAACGAGTTGGACCTTTTCAAGCCAAAGTGAGAAGAATCGACAGGCTGGCAAAGGACACACAACACTGCTCAAGACCCCATGGGAATAACGCTATGAAGCAGAAGCGAAAGATGGCTGTTTTATGGGCTGTTTGGGACACATTGAACAGAAAGGTATGCACAGTGTGCGCACTGCCATTCTGATCAGTGTTGATGATCAACAAGAAGGATGTATGATGACAAACATATCACTGTAAGCCCCACAGCTAGTGGACGCACACCTGCTGTGGTTTACAACGAAAACATACGAGTGTAAACACAGCCTAAGACCACCCTGATTATAAGATGACACGACAGCCCCCCTTTATCTGCTTCCATATTAGGTTTTTTTTATAAAGAAAATATATGAATATAAATAGTATACATTTTGTGTGAAGGCAGTACAGTTACAGCCCTGCATTGACCTCGGTGAAGGATTGTATTGTAAAAAACCTTGAGTTTGGAGATCATGCTGGCCTCCGCGTCGTCGCTGGCGCTGTTCTGGTGGACCAGCCGCTTGGCCAACATCTTGGCATAGAACTTCTGGAACACATCCTTGTCCTCGATGTACTTGAACACCACCATCTGTGAGACAACAGACGCGACAGAGTTTAAAAAAACTAGCGGACGGCATTCTGTGTAGAGCTAGTTACACACACGGTGTGTAAAGGGATCTCACCACTTGGTTGAGTGTGTCCTCCAGTTCCGCTTCCTCTGGGTTCTTGGAGCTGAAAGGGCGTGAGCACATCACACACATCAATCTCTCGCCCACAACTACGGGGCTGGGTATTGTGGGGAATTTTTATTTATTTTATACTAATTGTGAAAATAATTATTAAAAACTGGGAGTTCTCATTGTGAGCATCCAACATTTCAATACCCTTTGATGGCGTTAAAAGGTCGTGTTCGGAATTTTGGACGCACTAGCGCCATTTCTTTCTGACTGAGGATAGTGTTCCATCTGTAAAGCGCTCTCTCAGCTCATGCTGTACTTCTGTGGAGGGCGTTCACGTTTCTCTTTGTTTCACAGAGCACAGCATGCTGAGAGAGAGCTCTACCGTTCCACCGCATCATCAATGAGTTAAGAAACGCTCCAGAATTCTGAATGTACCCGTGACTTTATTTGAATGGGTTTAACGGTTCCAACAGATTATTGTTTTCCAATGACTCACACACCTCTTCTTCAGCAGGGAATCACAGTATCGGGCTAGTAGTTCGGGTGACTTGCTCGATGACTGAGCCATCTTGGTGACGGCGTTGTTGTTGATGAATCGCCCACATGCCTGTAAGGAGACGTTACACACCGCAGCATCAGCAACGAGGACACGCAGTACCCAGAATAACCACACGGTGGCTATGGACTAGCTTGGTTTTTCATTCAAATGGTAAATGGTGCATTTACATAGTGTTTTTATCCAAAGCGCTTTACAATTTGTTCCTCACATTTTACCCATTCACTCACACACCGACGGCGAAGGCCACCATGCAAGGTGCCCACCCTGCTCATCGGGTTAAGTGTCTTGCTCAAGGACACTTCGACATGCTGGAGCGGGAATCGAACCGGGAACCTCCGGATTACCAGACGACTGCATCAGTCATTCGATCTTTATTTAATCTTGATGGATCATTGACAGCAAGCTCTCATTCTCAGCAATGTTGACAAAATACTATATATTTAACCAATTAAAACAATACAATTTAAATACTTATAATATATATAAACATCGAACAAAAAGTTTGGAAATTTGTGTTTGGTCGATTATTTCTCCGTTGTAACAATGTTTCTTGGCAATACATTTTATACCGTTGGAAAGTCTGTTTATTTCCCTTTTAAATGGTGCCCCATTTGTAAGGAACATGCATTTGTGGGATGAGCAGCACAGCCGAGTATGTGGGTTGCGCCCATGAAAACTTGACAAATCTTATTCAAACTGCTTATTCTGCTGTTGCTATCGACTCTTTGATTGAAGTCTATCAGTAACAAGGAAGAAACGAGACATATTGGCAATTTTACAATGTATTAATTTAACAAACAGTCAGGAGCCTTCAGTAGCGTGTGGAAGAACCATACACGGCCACAACAGCCTGGCACCTCCTCATGCTGGACACCAGCGTGGTCACACACTGCTGTGGGATGGCATTCCACTCCTCAACCAGGATTTGTCGCAAGTCAGCCAACGTGGTGGTGTTGGTCACCCTAGCTGCACGAATATCACGCCCAAGCTGATCCCACAAGTGTTCAATTGGGTTGAGGAGGTCAGGACTGTCATTCCATTCTCTCTACTCCCACATTCTGGAGGTAGTCTCTGATAAACCCGGCTCTGGGGGGCGAGCGTTGTCATCTTGGAGGATGGAGTTTGGTCCCAGACTGGAGATATGGGAGTGCCACTGGTAGGGGGTAGGTGCGGAAAAGTGACCATAGCTCAGCGTATAGGAAGGTCCGATCGAGGTCCATATCTGAGGAGGTGCCAGGCTGCTGTGGCTGTGTGTGGTTCTTCCACACGCTACTGAGGCTCCTGACTTTTTGTTAAATTAATGCATTTTAAAATGGCTAGACTTCAATCATCCAATAATCCACCAAACAATAGACAAACAAAAGAGTCAATAGCAACTGCAGAATAAGCTGTTTGGCATTGGCAGAGAAGATTTGGCAAATTTTTCATGGGCGCAACCCACATACTCAGCTGTGCTGCTCATCCCCACAAACGCGGCACCAGGAAAATAAACAGGCTTTCCAACCGTATAAAATGTATTGCCAAGAAGCATCGGTACAACAGAGAAACAATCTACCAAACACAAATTTCTGAACTTTTTGTTCGATGTTTATTTTTATTTTTTTTTACACAGATGCAGACTGTGACAGATGTATTGGTGATCAAATATCTAAACTGAGCAATGGATACCAGTGTCTTGAAATGCAGAGTGGATTGTAAGATGTTCCATGTGTTGGAGGCAGAGAAGCTAAAAGTGGACTTCCCAAGTTCTGTGTTAACTTTAGATACTTTAAGTACACGTCAGTTTTATGGTCAAATCCACAGGACCAGTTCAACAGTGTGGAGATATATAAGATGGAAGTTTTCAACCCATAAGGTTCACTTCAGTCTAAAAGTATGATTCAACCAAGAGGTGAACATTACAATCTATGCTGCTCCATTCTCCTGGAACCTATCACAAAGATATTTTAATTTGAATATAAGATGTCACACTGTAAACAAGAACAATAATTTTGGACCGGCCAATTTTTTTTTGGGGGGAAGCAATACTTTTATTCTGCACCTTTCTAAAAGCTCTATGGATGTATTATTTAAAGGATTGATTACTCTACATAAATGATTATCTATAGCACCTTTAAATAAAGGATACATTTTTTAAAGTATTATTATTATTAGTAGTAGTACTGACTTTGTCGAGAGCCGCCACGAAGCCAGCATCGTTGTTGAAAGCCGACATCACCAGAGCGTTGTACTTCTTGTGGACGTCCAGGGTGGTCTGGACATACACCTTGGGATCCTGGGACAGAGACATACATCAGTTCCAAACGTTAACTCTAAAATAATGCGTAATAATAACCGACGAAGGGGCTAAGAAACGCGTTGGAACAGGAGAGCGATCTCAGTTAGTAAGCGTTGTACTCACGTTGAGAGCAGCCTCGCCGCACTTCTCGATGGCCGCCAGCCCCTGGTTGTGGATGTGCGTCTCCAGGAGCTTCTTCAGCTCCCCGAGGCCGTCTGTGATCCGGGACACCAGGTTGTACATCCTCCCCAGGTCTGGTGGCAAGACGAGGGGGGGAAGGGTGAGAAGAGCGCAGGGCGTACGGCGACATTCATCATGTTTACTCCGGCAATATGGAATATGGTCAATATGTTTACACCGAGTTTAACCCTTTCACAACCACACTACAGAAGGTTTACCCTTTCACTACCACACTACAGACTGTTTTAACCCCTTGTCGTGTGGCAGTGAAAGGGTTAACCTTCTGTATTGTCGCAGTGAAAGGGTTAAAGTACTATTCACAAAATAATTCAAGGAAGACAGAGAATGTCCGAAACAAAAATAAAAAGGATACAGTGTTAATTATTTTCAATAACGAATCAATTTGAAATGAAAATCGAACAATGTTAAAAACGAGTGAACTGAACACATGTGCAAGTAAGGAAGAAACCATTTCCTAGTTCAAATGTCCTCAGAAGGGCTGAAAATCTTCTGGAATCTCACAATTCAATTTCAATTATTGGCGCCACAATATGATTTAAAACAGACTGCGATTATCTAGGCAACTCAATAAGATCATATTATAGATTGCTGTTAACCTTTGTGTTAAAGAGTGTATATTGTGCTAGTCTCCGCTTGGTGATCTGTAAGATTTAGCGAGCTAATGATATACATTATATAGTATTATTATAGTTCTAAAAGGAAAGAAACCATCTCACAAGACTGAAATAAATAAATGTATTAGTCCCATGGAAAAAAGGGTTTAAACCTAGATAAGAAGTTAGAAAACGGACAACTCAACATGTAGCTTTCAATTTGATGGTAGAGAAGATGAGATGAAAACACACACAAACACACAAGGTAGGCCTACCTTCATTCTTGTCGGCATCCAGAAGGTTCTGGAACTCTGTGTGGAAGATCTCCAGGTGTTTCTCTATGAGGACCTGCTCACACTTGCGGGCCAGCTCGTCCTGGGTGGACTCGTGGAGGTACACCTGCACCCGCCTCTGCTCCTCCAGGAGACGGGCCTCTGCCTGGGGGGGGGGGGGGGGCGACACAGACCACCACCTTATCTCCACGGAAACACAGACCACCACCTTATCTCCACGGAAACACAGACCACCACCTTATCTCCACGGAAACACAGACCACCACCGTATCTCCACGGAAACACAGTCAACCACCTTATCTCCACGGAAACACAGACCACCACCTTATCTCCACGGAAACACAGACCACCACCTTATCTCCACGGAAACACAGACCACCACCTTATCTCCACGGAAACACAGTCAACCACCTTATCTCCACGGAAACACAGACCACCACCTTATCTCCACGGAAACACAGACCACCACCTTATCTCCACGGAAACACAGACCACCACCTTATCTCCACGGAAACACAGTCCACCACCTTATCTCCACGGCGACACAGACCACCACCTTATCTCCACGGAAACACAGACCACCACCTTATCTCCACGGAAACACAGACCACCACCTTATCTCCACGGAAACACAGACCACCACCTTATCTCCACGGAAACACAGACCACCACCTTATCTCCACGGAAACAGTCCTACAGTCGGGCCATAGTTCTCCCTGGTCGGTGTATCGTGTCATGCTTAGCTACAAAATGTTGTTGTTTAAATCAAGGATGAAAAGTAACTATTAAAAGGAACACGCCAACATTTTGGGAACTTAGCTTACAGTCTTCTCCAGAGAGAGAGACAAGAAGATAGATACCAGTTTCCTCTCTGTGCGTTCAGTAGAAAGCTATCTGGCTGCACGTTAGCCTAGCTTAGCACGATGAGGAATGAGGACCAGGGGAAACTGGTATCTATCTGCTTGTCTCTCTCTGGAGAAGACGGTAAGCTAATTTCCCAAAACGTTGGCGCGTTCGTTTAAGTGAGATTCTAACCAAATGTTGAGTTTCCGTTTGATACTATATCACACACATCCCCGTTAACACATTGGGTGCCACGCCCCTTCCGGGAAGTGCCTAGGCCTTGCCGCCCATTAACCCCATGTAAACGCTCACCTTGTTTGTAGAGCTACACCTATATTTTACATTATAGCTATGGATCTAATAACACCGTCGATTGTCAGTGAGTTGCTTCTGGTCAACGTGCAAAAAGATAATTTTTTCATCCATACATTTCCGTTTTGAATATAGTTTGGGTGCTTCCGAGTAATCCCAGGAAAAATACGCGAAAATTGCATTTTAGTGGAATCCACTTATCACGTTGTCATTTTTCTCCCGATTATCGAATCTTCCTGAAATCCACGCTAGATTATCGTTATTATCCTTCCTCATTCACCCATGAAATGTGGTTTAGAGCGGCGCATTGCGATTGTCACATACTTGGATATAAATACTCCATATAGAAAAAGCCCTTCCGTGACATTTGTTCTCTTCCATAGCGGCTCAGGCTTATTGTACGGTACGACTATTTCATTAGGTTATGTTGCTGTATTTATGATGTATAAAAAAAATTATATATATATATATATATATATAAAAAAAAAAGGAGCAGATGAACATCTTGAGATTCAAAGTGAAAGGATCTTTCATTATTTCTCACTGCCAACCACAGCGCCCCGATGACAAAACCGGGAAACCCAACCATTGTTCTTTCCCCTCCTCCCATCACCCTCCCTGCTGGAGTACCTTCTTCATGTACTCGGTGACGGGGTTCTGTTGCAGGAACTCCGTGCTCTCCCGCGTGTAGAAGCGCTCCGTGTCCGTGAGGAACTGGCACTCAAAGTACTCCTTGTACACGGACAGCGTGGGGCCCTTGGCGAAGGCGTCCTCCTCGTTCAGGCCGAGCTCCACTGGGAGGGAGGGACAGACAGACCGTAAGTCTCAGGTACACACCCGCTCGTCTCCTTTTAACCCGTTCACTACAGACGACAAAGGGTTAACCCTTTCACAACCACACTGCAGAAGGTTAACCTTTCACTGCGACAATACAGAAGGTTAACCCTTTCACTGTCACGCGACAAAGGGTTAGCCCTTTCACTTCAAAGATGAACCTTCTGTAGTGTGGTAGTGAAAGGGTTAAAGCTGGACAGTGATATCATTATTATTATTATTAGGAAAACCTACTGGTGTAAACTAGCTATCAAACTTTTTGATAAGTTTGCTTTATTCATTCAAGGATGTGATCAGGACAAGATAAAAATATAGATAGATACCAGTTTCCTCTGTGCATTCATGACCGGTTAGCCTAGGCATTGTCCAACTAACAACTAATGACTAACCTGGCATGTCCGCTTCCATTCATTGTCCTAAGCTAGGCTAACGTGCAGCCCGATAGCTTTCTACGATAAGCTAATTTCCCAAAAAACTTCAGGCTGAGCCAAACATAAGCTCCGTTCTGAGCCTTTAGGGAGCGATGCAGGGAGAGAGGGGGGGATTAGCGGCACCCACCGTAAGACTGAACCACTCCGCTGATGAGCCTCGTGTTGATGGTTTCCCCGTTTCGCTCTTTCTCGATCAGCTTCAGCACTGCATTCGTTACCTGGCATGGAGCGGGAGAGAGGGAGAGAGGGAGAGGGAGAGAGGGAGAGAGGGAGAGAGAAGGCAAGAGGAGTGACTTAATGATGTGAATGGATCAACCACAGGGAAACCATACGCCTGCCTAGTGGAAGAGCATTTTAAAAACAGGGGAAACACATTCAACAGATCTGAACCTGGGAGACGAATACACCAGACATGGTGGCACCACACCCACCTGTTTGTTGAGCGGTCTGAATAAACACTCCCTCCACGTCACAAGAGCCAGCTGGGAAGAGAGAGAGACAGCAAGTGGTGAGTGAGAAGCTCAGATCTCCTCCTACTTGGGCGGCATGGTGGCACAGTGGTTAGCACTGCTGCCTTAAATACTTCGAAGCTTCGTTCGATGGGCATGGGATTCGAATATGAAAATGAACGTTTTTTTTCTTTTTTTTTGTGCAAAATCAACTCTGCCTCTCTTTGTTAACTACAACAAGCAATGCTGTTTGTTATTTAAGATGAGGTTGGACTCGGCACTGACAGATGTGTTCATTGTGCTGCTTTTATAAAGCCTCAAATGACGGCTTACAATATTTCATGAAAGCAAAGTGTTTCGTTTGTCTAAGATTTAAAAAGGTTTAAACTTGGGCGGCTACGTGGCGTAGTGGGCAAGGCACTCGCCACGAAATGCTGGAGACGCTGGGCTCGTCAGTTCGAGCCCAGCGCTCCACATTTGCTTTCAGTTTAGCTGGTCGTCCGTACTAATACACATTGGCCGTATTAGGGAGTGGGAAACTGATGGGTGGGGATCGGGCGTTGTGGACAGCGACTCCTACAGGTCGGTTGGTGCGCCTGCGCAGTAGAATCAGGAAGTGTCGGGGGCAGCGTGAGCCTCCCACGCGTTACTCCTCGCCACTGAGAGATCGAGCTGGGCAGGTGAAAAGATGCGACTGCTGTTACCTCAAGTACCGGAGGGGACTTGTGCTATGTATGACTTAGTCCACATTGCAGCCGGCTTGTGGGAGGCAAGAAACAGCGTCCGTGACAGGGGAGGGTTGAATTGGATGATACGAAATTGGGATGGGAGAAAAATATAGAAAATGGGAGAAAAAGTGGATAAAAAAAAAAAAGGGTTTAAACTTTACAGCACTGACAAAGTTGAACAAAGTGCTGTACAAGTCCCACAACATAAAACAAAAAAAATTAAATAAAATGTATACTTTTTTTAGTTTTTTTTAATCTCGAAGGTCAGCCCTAGCTGCCTCACAGCAAAAAGGTCCTGGGTTCGAACCCCAGCAGTCTTTTGCATCTTCTCCCTGTGTTCACGTGAGTTTCCTCCAGGTACTCTGGTTTCCTCCCACACCATGAAGACATGCATGGTAGGCAGGACTACAGATGAAAACTAGCTCATTAGCTAATTCTGGCACATTTACATTGATGTGGAAACTGAAGATGTTGATTAATGTGCACTGCCCCCATCATCCATGTAAAAGATAAATAAATAACTTAAACTTAAGAGTCCTTTCTCAGCACAGTCCAACGGTGTTAATTCATACTGGATACCCAGCTCGGGCTAGTTAGCCACAAACAATTAATTCTACCTAGGCAACTTTCACGCACAGGGCACACATACACACACGTGCTCACCGAATAGATCTCGTAGATGCCCTTGCGGCCTTCGTCACACTCCCGTCGGACCCAGTGGCGGTTGAGGTAGGCACAGATCCCGTTGAGCACCTTGCTGGAGAAACGGTAGTCCTCCCACTGCTGGGTGTAGAACTTTAACACACATTCATCCATCAGGTCCTCTCCGTCCTGACGGCGAGCGCACCGGTCGGCAGCAAACGGGAGAGAAAGGAAATAAGGGCACGAGATGATGGTGCAGGTAGAGGGAGAGAGGGAAGGAGGCAGGAGCCGAGAGGAATCGGGCTTCCCACTCTTATCCACAAGTAATTTTCAATAACACAGCAATGACTCGACAGACGGGGGATCACACCCCTAAAATGACTACGTTCCTTACTCCCTTCCCAACAAAGAGCCTGAAACCGTTTGCTCCCAGTGAAAATAATTTGTATCGACCCGGACAACAAAAAGCAGACGTTACCTTAAACGATAGATGTAAAGGGGCGGCTACGTGGCGTAGTGGGCAAGGTGCTCGCCACGAAATCTGGAGACGCTGGGCTCGCCTGTTCGAGCCCAGCGCTCCACATTTGCTTTCAGTTTAGATGGTCGTCCGTACTAATACACATTGGCCGTATTAGGGGGTGGGAAACTGATGGGTGGGGATCGGGCGTTGTGGACAGCGACTCCTACAGGTCGGTTGGTGCGCCTGCGCAGTGGAATCAGGAAGTGTCGGGGGCAGCGTGAGCCTCCCACGCGTTACTCCTCGCCACTGAGAGATCGAGCTGCGCAGGTGAAAAGATGCGACTGGGGACTTGTGCTATGTATGACTTAGTCCACATTGCAGCCGGCTTGTGGGAGGCAAGAAACAGCGTTCGTGACAGGGGAGGGTTGAATTGGATGATACGAAATTGGGATGGGAGAAAATATAGAAAATGGGAGAAAAAGTGGATAAAAAAATAAATAAACGATAGATGTAAACGGATGTAATTCTAGTTACATGAGCTAGTGCACATGAGCACAGTTTCAAGAAGCTCTCACTATGCGTGTAGCCCAGCCAATCAGCCGTTTGGGGCACAGGTCAACCTTCAAGATAGCAGCCGCTCTTTTAAAATAGGGTTTGGTTCATATCACCCGTACTATTTGGCCTTTAGCTGGTCTCTGAACATAACATTAGGGCTATGTTATCTGCCAGCTGTCGTGGGTAACTCGGCAGTTCGCATTCAGTAAAAAAGGAGCGTGGAAGTAATTTTCCGGTACGACAGCGTTTTCCGGGACACGTGACAATTTCTGTCATTGTTTTCATGTTGTGCGAGATGTGGCTTCATACACAGTGAACGTGACGGCTGTTGTGTCTCACCATGAGCAGGCTGGTCAGGTAGTTCTTGAGGAACTCTTTGAGCCTCTTGTAGAGCTCCAGGCCCACGAACTGGGCCCCTCCTGGGGTGCTGGTCTTTTTGGAGGGCTTAGCGGGGGGCGCGGAGCCCCTGCCCTGGCTCGACTGGTGCACGCTGGTACAATAGTTATATACATGTCTGACGGGGAGGGGGGTTAAGGTACAAACTTCAAAAACACAGATCACACACCACAGAACAGGCACTCTCTTATTTTAACCTGTAAATCTAGGAAGTAAAACACGATGGTCCGTTCGTCAAGCAGAACACGGCTACCAACTTCACCGGCAATCTGGCAGCTATTAGCAGCCACCGACAAGGGTGTTGGCTCAAATATGTCACTCAGAATCCGGAGAGAATTAGTGCCGTTTATTCTGCTCGACTGAAAAGGGAAAAGCTGGATCGGGATTGTCTCGTGAGTTGAAGCGTGAACGTTTGGAAGGAATGCAGTGATTTCAGATGTGCTGCAGCTTGTGATGAGTGAATGTAGTCATTTCAGATGCGCTACAACACACGATGAGTGAATGTAGTAATTTCAGATGCGCTACAACACACGATGAGTGAATGTAGTAATTTCAGATGTGCTACAGCTCATAATACGTGAATGTAGTAATTTCAGATGTGCTACAGCTGATGATAAGTGAATGTAGTAATTTCAGATGCGCTACAGCTGATGATAAGTGAATGTAGTCATTTCAGATGTGCTACAGCTGATGATAAGTGAATGTAGTCATTTCAGATGTGCTACAACACACGATGAGTGAATGTAGTCATTTCAGATGTGCTACAACACACGATGAGTGAATGTAGTCATTTCAGATGCGCTACAACACACGATGCCTCCAGTATTTTACCAGTAGCCACAGAGACCAAGCTTTCATAAGTGAGAGAAACTGCAGGGTGCCCCTGGCCTGGGGGATGTCACACAGTACCACAAAAACAAGTTTCTTACGGACAACCACCACATTCATAATAACTAAGAGATGCCCTGGCTATGGAGCTTCTTTTAAAGGGGGAAAGGATCTTAAGAAATGTCTTTGTGTGTGTGTGTGTGTGTGTGTGTGTGTGTGTGTGTGTGTGCGATGCAAGAGGACTCTGACCCTTAACACTTTGAGGGCCAACAACGAGATTTCTCGTTAGTTCATGCCAACCGTTGAGTGCCAACAACGAGAGATCTCGTTTATTTTTTTTATCGATTTCCATAAATTTTTCATCAATCTAGCCTCACGTTACCAGTGGGGATTTGAATGAAACGCATGGAGAAAAAAAAGTCCTGCTTCCACATTTTACTTGTCAAGACAAGCAACCGGAGACGATCCCAAGTAATCGCCCACCACCAGAACAGCGGAAAATTTATGTTTCCAGTACCCAGCGTTGGATCAATAAACGCGATCGATATTTGGAATGGCGATCAGGAATTGGAATAATCTTTTTGGAGAACATCTGATCTGAGGTAAGGAATCTATTTTACCAGTCTTGGGATAATCAGAGCTATTTTCACCTATATATCAGCGTGTGCCATATGTGTGTATTGTGTGTGATCAGGAAATAAGATAATCAATTTTTCAGCGCGCTTCTATAGCGTGCATAAGTACACATATACTATCGATAATCTAGCGTTTATTTGAAAACTATTCATAAATAGGCCGAAAAATTACAACGTGTTTTGTGTATTCCAGTAAATGGCGTTTATCACAGAATCTTAATTTTTTTTCTGGAACTTTCAAAAAACGAGCGTTTTTCAAAATGGTATAAAACAGAAATGAACCGATTAAAAAACTATCCGTTTTCGACAATGTTGACTGCAAACAAGTCATTGATAAGCGACGGCCATATTAGACACATAGCCATAATTTAAGATATAGTTTATGCGTTCGCAAATATGAGAGCTCTGTCATTGAAGTAGGTGGTGGGCGGCACGCAACGGGGTTCCGGGGCACCGGACCCGTGGCACTCAAAGTGTTAATGAGTTGTACCTGGAGACACACAGCCATGAACAACAAATGAAAGACAGCATTGGGCATTGCAACAATAACTTAATAAACACTGCAGTGCCATGGTATGTAATATCGCACACAGGGCCTCTAGCCAAGGCACCCAGGTGAGGCGGGGATCAGGGGAGGAAACTAACTTTTTGGCTTACCAGCCAACTGGCGGGTATCTGATTTTTTTTACCAGCCAAATAGATTTTTTACCAGACAAAAAAAATCGCTAATTGTGATAATTACTTCTTTGTACGTCTTCGTCTAAATTGATTTTCAATCATAGTAAATTAATCACACTGTCTCTACTCTTCAAAATATTACATCATTAAATCACATATTAACATGAAAGAGGGAACTATTCTGGACTGGGTTGGGCTGAACTGGGCAGTGAAAGATGCTGGGTTGGGCTGGTCTAGGTTATACTGAATGATGAATTGAAAATGAATTGAAAATGGGGGACCCTGATGTAAACAAGACGAAAGTCTTTCTCTGGTCTGCATCCCCTTAACAATTGCATGTATTGAGCCGTACTGTACTGTACCCATTCTGCAATCTGTTAAATAAAGTTTTCATTCATCACAGCTCAACTACTAGGAATGTGTGTCTGACTCTTAAGTGCAGGAAATATTCATCAGAAAGGGGGGACATGATGGAGGGAATGGAAAGAGCAGGTTTGACAGGAGCAGGGTTGAAGGGATTGATTGATTGAAAAGTTTATTAACAGATTGCAGAATGGGTACAGTACAGTTCAATACATACAATTGTTAAGGGAATGCAGACCAGAGAAAGACTTTCGTCTTGTTTACATCAGGGTCCCCCATTTTTAATTCATCATAACATATTGGAGTGTGGAGGAAGTGGACAAGGCATTAAGCAAACAGGACTGAAATGGGGGACCCTGATGTAAACAAGACTAAAGTCCTTCTCTGGTCTGCATCCCCTTAACAATTGTGTGTATTGAGCTGTACTGTATTGTACCCATTCTGCAATCTGTTAATAAAGTTTTCAATCAATCAATACTGGGTTGGGCAGTGAAAGAACCAAGCATTTCACTGTAATGTAATAGCTAAATAAAACAACTTGAACTTGACTTGTTACATTTGCACTCTGGTTGTATGCCAAATGTATTCTGGTTGTACTGTACTTGTGCTGTAAGATGACAATACATTGGAACCGAATCGACAACGCTAGGGGTTCAGCAGGTGTGTTCTGAATGCCAAATATGACAACATCACCGTTGTGAAGGGCATATGGGCGACTGGTGATATGCTGGGAAACCCGGTAATAATAAAATGTCACTCGGCTGCATTTAAGCAAAGCCGCTCAGTATAGTCGTCCACTATGTTGAATGCGCGTTATGGTAGCTTGTTACATGCTAGGTAGCTAGCCGGCTAATGCTGGTTCATGGTTGACTTGTCATTCTCATCCGACTCGAAGGAGACGCGTCGCGTGCTGTTGTTCGCCCCCATGTCAGACCGCACCGATATCCGAAAGCGACGACTCTACATGCAATTATTTTCATCCACTCATGTGTTTTTGTAAGTTTGTCTACGTTGTCAAGCCAGCTGCCGGTGGCAGGAGTTAGTAGGTCTGCGCGCAGTGGTATGTCCACTTCCCCTAGATGGGCGTCATCTTCTAGAAAACGAGTGTTCATTGGAGGAGCTTAGAGCGCATCTGTACAACGATGATGTTCATTGGTTATGGTCTGATTATTATGTGGCGCAAATGGGAGGAATCAAGGGGGGAGTCAGAGTTCGGTTTGTGTCAGTGAGCGAATCAGCAGATTGCAGAATGATTTTTTTGTTTTGTTTTGTAATTACTAGTACTCGCCAGACTGGCGAGTGCTCTTCATGAATTACTCGCCAAACGTAAAAAATACTCGCAATTGGCGAGTAAAGTGGCCTAATTTCCTCCCCTGGCGGGGATGCTTACAAAAACAATCCTTCTAAAACCTCTGCGATTTGTGTTGGTCTGGAATTTCACTGCAGCATCCATGTACAATTTGCATAGCCCTTCTAGGCACGTTGGGGATACGTGTAGAGTTCCATGTAGCGTGACTTGGCCATGCTCTGTCGTTTGTAGACCTGCTGGATGCCAGCCCGCAGGTCGTCCCAGATCTGGTCCAGCCCGATCTGTTTCAGTCCGTGGGGGTTCTGGCTCCTGTTGGACGCCATGCTGTGTGGTCTGTGTTCCTTCCCTTTTCCCCTTCTGCACAACTGTGGCCCTTCCTTCTCCTCTCCAGTGAGCTTTCTCCCAACCCCCCCACCCCCACCCAACCGGGCCGGGATCTCTCCTGTGTGAGGGTCTGCTCTCAGTACGGATAGTCCATCTGGCGACAGCTCTTCGGGAAGCCGGTTGTCTGCGTCAAACAGCCTGCAGTCCCCCCTCTGCCACGCCGGGTGGCGCTCTCTCTGCCGCCGTGCCTCCGCCTGACAGCCTCGGCACCCTTTCACCAGATGACCTGCAAAACACAATGGAGGTCAAATAAAGTACAACGTCTAAAAAGTCACATGATTACCATTTACTCCTAATTGAGTGGCACTGGCACCGAGGTGGTTGGGCAGCTTCCTTCCGGATACTTACAGGAAAAAGTGAAGTTTCTTTTCACAACGTTTAACCCCAATTCAGAAGTCAATCCACGAGGGGCCGGTTTCCTAACCGCCACACCGTCAACGCTAGCGGAGTTATCCAGGCTATGTGTTTATCTCTCGACACCTGGTTGTGAGCCCAGCCCAGTAGTGGTCATGTGGACCAGTGGCCGACGTCACTCCACTAATGACGGATTACTCTACTTCCCCACTTCCCTTCCCAGGCCCAGTCTGAGAGAACAGCACCTGGCCAGCGCCTCCCAGTCTGAGAGAACAGCACCTGGCCAGCGCCTCCCAGTCTGAGAGAACAGAGCCTGGCCAGCGCCTCCCAGTCTGAGAGAACAGCGCCTGGCCAGCGCCTCCCAGTCTGAGAGAACAGCGCCTGGCCAGCGCCTCCCAGTCTGAGATAACAGCGCCTGGCCAGCGCCTCCCAGTCTGAGAGAACAGCACCTGGCCAGCGCCTCCCAGTCTGAGAGAACAGCACCTGGCCAGCGCCTCCCAGTCTGAGAGAACAGCGCCTGGCCAGCGCCTCCCAGTCTGAGAGAACAGCGCCTGGTAGCGTGAATACTTTCGACAACAAATGTTTGTTTCCGCGTGCGAGTTTTGCGCTCCGATTGGCCAGGTCATGTGACATGTGCGCCAATCGTGGGACAGCAAGTTCTGCGCCTATTTCCGGGTCTAACAGCCTTCAAACTACCTGGCGTTCTATCGCCATGCTCTAAGACAAACTCTAACCTTAACCAACTTCGAAAGAGCGCCTAAGCTTAACCAGTGTAGACACTTGCGGTCCCACGATTGGGCGTACATGTCACATGACCAGAAATTACCTGGCCAATCAGAGACGCGGAAACAAACATTTGTTGTCAAAAGTATTCAGGCCACCTGGCAACAGGCTCCCAATAACAAAATCACAAATAATGCAACTAAACTAAAGCCAAAATGTTTGCCTGAAGGCAAAAAAAATTTATTTCACTGACATCACAGACGTAAACAGGGCACACGTTCCCCTCGTGAGAGGATGGTAAACTCTCCCTCAATAAAATACAAGACTAGTGAAAAGACATTTTCTATTTTAGTTGTAGCGATTGTGAAAGCAATTGATAACATCATAGCTAAGCCTTGCAATTTAATTGAGCAAACTACATGTTGCAATAAAAGCTAAAAACAGACAGACCGATAGATGGACAGAAGAGGAAGAGAGACGGTTCATTGTTGTTGGCAGGCGGGTAGTGCAGCTATATTTAAAGCGGACAGGCAGCAGCGCTGTCCATCTCTGTCCATTCAGCGTCATTAAGACCAGTGACTCAGGATGTGACCTCAACTCAAGAGTGGAAAGAGAGGAGGAGGAGATGATTATGACGTGACCTGAATTGTTTACTTCCTGCCAGACTGGATGGGCCTTGGTTGTCTCAAAACACTCAATTGCCCCCCCCCCCCTCTAAATATTGGTAGAAGCCAAAATATGACAACCACGGGATATGAAGTGTTTCCCGCTGCTTATTTGCAGTGTTGGCAGGCAAGCGACACAAAGTACCTCAGCAGAGAGAACTGTGTAACACAAGGAGCACTTTGTGTTGTTGCGGTGTATCTTTGAAAGAGACTACAAGTGTGTGTTGCTTTATTATGACCAATATTGGCATAGTCAGCAGAGGTTATATTTAGACACATCTATCTATTTATAATCACATCTATTACAATCTTATCTTACATTGTAAAATGTTGTAATAAGGACCTTTTATTTATTTGTTTTAAATGAATGCAATTAGTGCGCGAAATGGTTAGAATATCATGTGTACAATTTAGTCATCAGTATAGAGCCTAAACAAACTGAGCTACTGAAACAATATAAAAAAGGACAAGGAGTCGTCTTTTTACACTCTGGAGAACGGTAACTTAAATACAGATTTCTCACACACACACACACCCCTCCTCTCCAAAACCCCTAATCCCTGCAAATTGATGCCTATAAAACAGAATATGGTGAAAACAGGTAGGCTAAGAGGCGGGGGAAACCTTGAACACAAGAGATGAGTTTCTTCAGTCACTCAAACCTCTGCCTTCCTCTCTTCCAGACAACAGCCCTGCTACAGGATGGGAATTGATAAGATTTTATCGATACGATTCCATTATCGATTCTGCTTATCGGTCCGATTCTTTATCGATTCCATTATTTCCTGATACATTTATAATTTAAATAAATAAATTGGAAATGCAACAGAACTAAGCTGGTTAGAATAACAACATGCAACTTGACATTTCTGATTGTCATTTATTGTTGAGCCCCCATGTCAGAAAAATACAAAAACTGTAAAAAAAATTATTAACTATACACTTAAATAAAATAATGTATTTGAGAACTAATTTAATCTATTGAACTGTAGTTGCATTCAATGCAATGAGCATGGCTATTTAGCTAAGCTAGCGGCTAACGTTACATTACCATGTAAATTAATGACTAGGATGCAAAGCACCTTCAGTTCACTGCACACACAAAAAGGTCGCAATATCGAGCCCTTTAGGTTTTCCTAGTCAAGGAATCAAATAGTCTGCTATTAGGGATGCCCCGATCACATTTTTTGCCACCGATACCGATCACCGATCGTCTTGAGCCATATCGGCCGATACCGATCCGATATCGATCGTTTTTGATTAAAAAAATATATATATTATTTTATATAATTTTTTTTTTAAATATATATAATTATACTTGTAGTTGTATTGTCTGCGAGACATCGCCACCACGCAACAAGTCAAAATGCTCGCTATCTGCAAACAGCTCCACTGTCTGTGTGTATACTCTGCTTTGGTCAAATCACATTCAGCGTGGGGCCTGAGAGTGCTGGGGCTGACGTTCTGCAGATGGATACTATTGAGTCAGAGCGATAGTTCAACAGGGTCTGAAACGTGTTATGAAGCATGATAGCTAATTAGCCAATGTTCAGCTGCAAAAACGAATAATGTCAATTATGTTATAAGACATTGATATCAGGAGCCATCTGTAGCTACTGCTAGCCGGCTAGATGACATTAGACAATGCATCATGTATTAAAATAAAGTGAACTATTTAGCTCACTAACGTGAGCTACCTAGCTAACGGAGGTTTCATGCTGGTGCATCCCTATCATTCTTAAACTGAAATGCGCATTTGTTGATATCAGGAGCTATCAGTAGCTAGCCAGTTAGACAACGCCTCATGTATTAAACTAAAGTGAATAGTTGACTGTGTAGTTTTGTTTAAACAGTAACGCTAGCTCGGTAGCTAACGTTAGCTCACGGGCAATAGCTAGTTAGCCAACGCAAGCCAGCGCTTGCGAAAACGAATGCCAAACTGTCACGTTGATAGCAGGAGCCATCAGTAGCTAGATAACATTAGACAATGCCTCGACTGGGCCATTTTGTTTAATGCTTCAGTTATGTTGAAAGAGGAGCTCTGCGGTGCTCGAAGGGTTTGTTTGTTGACATGAGAAGGGTCTGGGAGGGGGAGAAGGAGGAGGAGCAAGACGCGCAGCAGCAGAGTGTGGCTGTGAGCGAGTGAGAACTCCGCAGAGAATTGGATCATGTTTTCCGTGTCATCGATCGGTTTTGACGATCGGCGAAAATAAAGCATTATCACCAATCACCTCGCATATTTATACTGATTATCGGCCGATAACGATCGGTGGCCGATCGATCGGGGCATCCCTATCTACTATGGCTGCATGCGTGGCTCTAACGTTATTGTTTTTAAATGCGCAACTGTCGGAAAAACATGGCATCGATAAGAGGAATTGATAGTCAGAGGCATGCGATTCGAGGAATCGGACAATTAGGAACCGGTTCCCAATCGATTCCGATTCTCGAAGTCAACTTCCTGTCTGTTGTTGCTACGCAACTGCAGCGTGGGGGGGAACTGTCCAGCCTAGTACATTGTGTACGCTTCATAAGTGGAGAAATGGATCGTTAAAGCGGCAAATTAAAGACAATCAAGCGGAATTTTCTTCAGTCCTTCACAATGCCAAAGAGCTGCTGTGTTACGCGTTGTACTAATGACAAAAACAGAAATCTAAATCGCAAGTTTTATAGTCCATCACGGAGTAAAAAGTGGCTGGCAGCTAACTTTAGCTACGTTAACCTAGACAAATAGCTACATGCTGAGCTAACGTCAACCACATCATATCGAACCGATATGAGCTTATCCCATCCAATCCCACGTGGATGTTTGATAGGGTAGTGGCACACGTGGTACCACCACGTAAGATTAGATAAGATAAGCTCCTATCGGCTCGATATATATGATGTAACCAACGTTAGCTCAGCATGTAGCTACCACTACCACAACACCAGAATCAGGGGGAGCTTATTTGACTCATATCTCGCCTTAGAATCACCAGGAAAGGCTTTCGAAATAGTGAAATGCCATGTTGGCCTCAATATTTTCAAAACAAAATCGTGTGCAAATGTTATGAAATGAACAAGAATGTGATAAAACATGTAATAAAAAC
The DNA here is from genome assembly GCF_963971535.1 of Notolepis coatsorum. NCBI lineage: Eukaryota > Metazoa > Chordata > Actinopteri > Aulopiformes > Paralepididae > Notolepis > Notolepis coatsorum. The sequence continues at coordinate 16,913,059 of NC_140176.1, forward strand.
GGAGCTCAACGCATGTATTTGATGGTAGAAATCTAGACTTTGGTGAATCCATCTCGACTCAACTGAGGGAGATGAGAACCATTTAGTGACAGTCTAAACCTACAAACAGGTAAAATAAACCACTCCAACCCAATCTAACTCAATAAAACAAACCCATTTCCCCCAAAACAAAATGGAACCTCTAGGGTGAGGACTTTGTTGAATCCATCTTGACTCAACTGAGGGAGGTGAGAACCATGTAGGCCAGGGACAGTCCACCGCGACACACCTGACGCAGTGCTCCCCCTTCAGCTGAACACACTGCTGCTGCTCGCTACACCAAAACTTACATCACAGCCACGGGCTCCAGGAATCATACACAAGCACGGCGTGCAAGTACACACGGCACCGCACACACTAAACACATGTTGTGTGAAACACAAAATATTATATTACCAAAGAAGGACAAATGGCCCAGAGTCCCCCCCCAGACTAAATGCAGCCACGTCCATCACTCCAGGGGGAGAGAGAAGCACAGCCACGTCCATCACTCCAGGGGGAGAGAGAGAAGCACCGCCACGTCCATCACTCCAGGGGGAGAGAGAAGCACAGCCACGTCCATCACTCCAGGGGGAGAGAGAAGCACAGCGGAATTCTCTCACAGCCCACATCAACACAACTATGTCAGCTAAATATGGGAATAGGAAGGGTGCCTTATTATTATATACTTGATGGATACAGCGTCGAGCCTATAGCCTTCGGACACATCAGTAGCTACTAGCCCACACAAGTCCAGGATCCAGGACCCTTTCAACCCCAGCTCCTCTACAGCACACATCCTCATAGAACACTGAAAAGCAGCCCCACCTGTTGGCTCCAACCCAGTTGCCATGGCAACTGAGGCAGACAATACCTCTCTTTAGCCATTGGACTGCAGAAGGTAGAGATTTTACCCATTCTCCCCCTCTCTCTCAGCCTTTTATCACTGAGACTTCTATCCACAGAAGAAAGGTGCCCTTCACCACAGAGCTGGGATCAGATTTCATATTCCCATCCTAACTGGAGGTTTTAGAGGGGCAAAGCTACACCCATTCTCAGTTCCTAATCCATGCCACCACCCAGTGGCCTGGGAGCATGACCTTGATTTCCAAAAGGTGTTGTGAAATAAGACCCTTAGGCAATGCATTGTACTAGGTCTTGAGGGTTATACAATGTTCAGTGTTATTTTTGGTATTCATTGCTTTTATTTTGTCAATTCTCTGCTCATTCTTTGCCTATGTCTATTTTAGATCTACATTATTGCTGTGAAACACTATTGGGCTGCAATTCTTGTATGAAAGGTGCTATACAAATAAAGTGTATTATTATTATTATTATTATTATTATTATTATTATTATTATTATTATTATTATTCGATTGCAGACATTTTGGTCACAACAGGTCATGAGAACACTATGACTACAGTGTTTACTACAGTGTATAATATCACGCTTATAAACTTGTACTCGTCTGCTTCTAGGGCTGTCCTATCCTAGTCGACCAAGACCTTGTTAGTAATTTTCTATGTTTTTGTCCCTGCTTTGAAAGATTATGAGCACATCTCTGGTCAAGCGCTAGACTTAAAAGAGGTTCCCCTCTGCATGATTCAAGGGGTGAATAACATTTGACAGATTTGTAAATTAAATCAACTGATTGATTAGTAAAAGTCCAATGACTGTTAGTCGACAAAGAATGTCCTAGTCGAGAGTCTCAGCCCCATCTGCTTCCGAGTGAGTGAGAGAGCAGGAGGCAGGGAGAGTGATGGTTGGTGCTCGTGGGGGAGATCCGATTATTACTCCCTGGTTAGTTACTGTGTGTTCTGGCCAGACGTACCAACCCAATACCCTACACACACAAACTAATCAAAAAACACAACTATGGCAGTCAGGTGGCGTAGCGGAGATTGTGCTCGTCACCAATGCAAGAGGCTGCGGTCTCGACTTCCGGAGAGTCAGCATTGCCTTGGCTTGGGCTGATCGCTATACTAACTCGTTTGGCTGAGTTAAGGGGAGGGAAGCCCGAAGCCGTGGGTGGGTCCGGGGCGTTGTGGACAGCAACCCCTACAGTTCAGTCGGGGCGCCTGCACAGCGAGGGTAGGATCTGGAGAGAGGTAGTGCGACCTTCCACACGTTACACTCTCCCAGTGAGAATCTGCGCTGCCAGGCTGGCTGCCGGCTGGCTGCACATGCGTCGGAGGAAAGCATGAGAGTCTCCAGCCTCTCGGACCAACAGTAGGGGGGGGGGGGGGGTGCGCAACAACCAGGAAGGGGGTTGGGAATTGGCATAACGACTAACAGTGGGATGGGAGAAAAATCGTAAAAGGAGGGGGGAAAAGATAATTAAAAAAATACAACTATCTGATATAGGCTAATTGGCACACCTTTCACTAAGCATACACACCCTTTACTCCGACCAAGAGGAGTGGCCTACTGGTGGATTTGTGGGCCCAAACAACAATAATAATATGATGTTTGGGGATGAGCTTGAAGTGAAAGTAGACTCAGTGGAAGAACAGGACATATAACAATTATGTTAGGACTTCCAGTCAACCATATGCATGTGTGTGTGATGGTGATCATGTGCTTGTGAGGCCGGACATTTCATTAGCGTAAGCAGCTTTTGATTTCTCCTGCTCCGCTCAGCATTTGATGGACCAACCAAGCACAGGCTCACTGCTCGTCTAGATTGATTTTTTTATAAATCAGTCTTCAGCAGCATCGCTTCACTTACTCCCATGATAAACAGAAAGACCCAACACTAGATGAGGGGGAGATCGGGGTAAAGAAAGGTTGGTCGGTTTTGTACCGTCAAACACGAAACAAAAGCATTAAGGGTGGACTCAGGTCAGGGTTGAGCAGAAGTAGAGGTCTATTCAGCTCTGCGTGTGGGAGCTGTTGCAACAACAGGGCATATCAGGTGTAGCACACGTATGCTCGGTAGTCCAAACAACAGCCCTGAGTTGTAACTTCACTTGACATCACATTAAACACGGAGGACACGAGACATACCATGGGGTAGGGATTAGAAGGTGAAACCCCTCTGCAGCCTTACCAAGAAATATAATCTCCAGAGTCAGTGAATTCCCCACGGAGAAACAGTCATTTTCCTGTGTGGCATTTAACGTTGAGAAAAGCTTCTGAAGACTCCTAGTTAGTGCCTTACACATTACACATACGAAACGTGATCATACTATAGAATGTATTGTGAAACAGCACACACTTACAAACTCAGGACTGCGGTTGCTCTGAAGGCAGACAAGCTGACCCCGAGACCAGCACTGACCACTATAGGTAGAGAACACACAATGGCAGAAAAGAGAACATTTCTTCGACACAATCTCTACAGACAAATAAGAGGTTCACTCATTTCCATGGGTCTACGACAGTGGTCCCCAAACTACGGCCCACCTCCACATTTGGCCCGGTGCCCTAGAGCCCCGGAGCTTTAAAAAAAAAAAAATATGGCAGCATCCCCGTTGTCTGTGCTGAATGTTTGTTAGTGTTTGATATTTTTTGTTGGTTTTTAGTACTTAGTAGTAGTTTTCATTTGATCCTATAATTTTCTCATTCACCGATTTGTCGACTTTTTTTGTGTGTCCTGAAAGGCACCTTATAAATCAAAAAGCATTATTATTATTATCATCCAGGAGGGAAAAGATACTTTGGATAGTAGGGACTGCATCTCTGCCTGTCCTGGCCAGGAAACACTTTGCAACTGTGATCTCCTCTGGCAGTAGTTGGATATTGTAATGTGTGGCGAGGGGTTGCAGCAATTCCACTGAGAGAAACTGGTCTGAGGCTGGATAACATGCCTGCTGTATGCCACTCATAAGTTGTTCTCCAACTCATGAGAACCTGCTCTCAAGCTCTTGCAGCATTCTGTCAAGGACTGGATAGAACTGAACAGTCTCTGTCTCAGCTGATCTCCTGAGCTGAGGTCTGAGCTTGTGCCACAACAAGATGACTCAACTACATATCGATACTCGTCCATCCTTTTCTGCTTCCTCCTTTGGCTGGTAGTATGTTCCTCAATCCCAAGGCCATTACATATGGCCTTTGTCCTGTCATACATGTCCACTGCCATCTCTGAGGTGCGATAACCTTTGAGTGTGTCCTGCACTGTGCTTTTAAATAGTACAGAGCTATTGAGCTAGAATTGGTCTGTAGGTAGTTGTACTGTATATTTATTTCATTAATGGTGTTATTATTTATTTCCTGACTTTTTTTCTGTTAAGATCCCGGAAAGGGTTGTTAATATTTGGTTATGTGCGGCTTTCGGAAACAATAAATGCTTACGTTTAGGCACCCCTGCGATCCCCCCCCACCAAAGAAGAGAAAAGTTATGTGGCAGTGGCCCTCACAGGAAAAAGTTTGGGGACCCCTGGTCTATGAACTTCAAAACTAAGATCATATTGTGTTGTAGATAATAGATATATAGTCCTTCATGAAGCACACTCCATGACAGTCAGTGACTGACGTGAGAGTCTGAGCAGATATGACATGTTTCTACGTGTTCAACCAAATCCAACCGCTCACAGATGAATGCTACTCAATGAATCACAATACTCTGACGGCTACAGCAGGAAGTAAGCGTCACAGCTATGAAGACAGCCATCAAGAAGTGATGAGGAATGATCAGATCATCAGACACAAACGCTTAAAATATTATGATATCGCCTATACATGATGTAAAATATATATCACCTAGAAACCAGACCACCAAAGTATGCCAAACGGGTAACAGCACACACTTTGTCTTTGTTCTAAAAGTAATAAAGTAACGTCCCTGTGGGGGGGAGGGGCGTTGTTAAACCTTGAAAGTTGTTAATTAATATTGTCATATGAAATATGATGAATTGAAAATGGGGACCCTGGTGTAAACAAGACGAAAGCCTCTCTGCTCTCCATCCCCTTAACAATTGTATGTATTGAGCTGTACTGTACCCATTCTGCTATCTGTAATAAAGTTTTCAAACCAATCAATCAGTCAAAACAATATTTGTCTGGAGTTATAATGATAACTAAAGACCCCCCGAGACAGCTGCTTTCCGTGGCGTGTGTTTTGGTGGGTAGCCAGCTACAATCATACACATTAAACATGATAGTGCCGACCTTACTGTATGTGTTGACGTTAGCAGCTCTATGGCTGGAGAGACACGAGCACTGCATCGCATCTCTAACATTACCTTGACTGGGTAGCTGTGTTGGCTAGCTGGCAACCTAGCTAACTAGCTAGAGCTGTTAGCCGGTGACTTAGAAAAGCAAGGAAAGCACCAATTCAGAATGTCTCATCGAGCCTCTTTTTACACAGATCAGACACGGTGACCTCGATCCTCACGACAATACGGTCACGATATATGGAGCCACCTAACGTTAGCTATATGGTGAACCCATGCAAAATGGCAGCCTAGCTCCCAGGCTACTCAATAATGAGTCAGGGAAACATTTCGCGGTTAGCAGCGTTATTAGCTACACACAGCTAACGGTGAGTTATGTTAACGTTACAGAACGATAATGACACTGAGATGTGCCCAGGGAACGGAAAATGTGTTCTTACCATTTGAACGCCGTTAATAATACCCCTGTGGTGTCGTTATTTAAGTCAATATTAGTGGCCAAAGTCCAGGCAGTCTCTTCTTCGCCTGGATATGCTGCTGCTGCTGTGCTAACTGCGACTACTGTCTTCAGTTCCCCTTTGCTTTCCACACAAAGCTCGTACTGGTCCTACGCAGAGTATGTCGTCAGTTCGCCACCGAATCGGCGAACGGCACAGGTACAACTACAAACATGGCTACCTTGGACTACAACATTTAAAGGAAAACTCCCAACAGTTTGGGAAATTAGCTTATTTGGCATCTACCCTGGAGTTAGACAAGAAGATACGTACCATTTTTCTTCTCTGTGCATGCAAGTAGGAGTAGGAAGACACTCACCGTTAGCCTAGCTTAGCGTCAGTCACTGGAAGTTGGTTCCGCCATTAGCCTAGTTCCCAACGTCTTCCTACTCCTACAGAGAAGAAAAAGGTATGTATCTTCTTGTCTAACTCCAGGGGTAGATGGCAAATAAGCTAATTTCCCAAAATGTTGGAATTTTCCTTTAAACGACAACACTTGATTGATTGATTGATTGATTGAAAACTTTATTAACAGATTGCAGAATGGGTACAGTACAGACACAGTACAGCTCAATACATACAATTGTTAAGGGGATGCAGACCAGAGAAAGACTTTCGTCTTGTTTACATCAGGGTCCCCCATTTTCAATTCATCATAACATATATGACATACACTGCAATGGATGCAGCACGCAGTGTCATCATAAGCACGAGTGATTTGAAATATATGTTATGGAATACAGTGGTTGTGTCAGGGCCGGATTAACGGGCCCGTGGGCCTCTAGTGATATTTTTTTTAAATTTTAAATAATTTTTTTTGGAGGCCCCTCGTCACTAGAGGCCCCAAATAATTCTTTATTTTTTTTAACTTTTATTTTTTATTTTTTTGGAGGCCCCTCGTCACTCGAGGCCTTTTGGAGGCTCCTGGTCACTAGAGGCCCCAAATTATAATTATTATTTTTTTTACCTTTTTTTTTTTTTTTTTTTATGCCCCTTGTCACTAGAGGCCCCACATTTTTTATTAATTTTTTTCTTATTTTGGAGATCGATGTCATACTGTGACACTGAAATGAAAACATATTTCATCAACAAAAATATTTCATCAACTAAAATATACAGTATACCTGCCGTCTGCAAGTGGCTAATCTTGAGTATTTTTTCTCCTCTTCATAAGAGTTTGAGGTTTTCCGTTTGAGGTAAAAACAGCAATAAAAAAAAATCTCCACATCCCAGCCCCGACGCCTGAATACTTTTACCAACGGATTTCCAGTTCCGCGTTCGCGTTCTGCGCTCTGATTGGCCACTGACGTTTCTGGTAGCGCCAATCGTGTGACGCCTCTTTCTATTTAAACAACTTTGTCGTCACAGAGAGGCAATGAAACGTTTGTATTATTATAGTATAGAATGTATTTAATAAGCAAACGTTTGTCAGCAGGATTTTTGGGCTGTATTTCATGTAAAAACGTTTACTGTTAGTTTCCTTGCTCAGCCAGCATTAGCCTTCATTAGCTAACAGAAGCTAGTGGTTAAACAGGCCGGATTAGCTTTGAGCTAACTATCTTTCCCGACCCATGTATTCATTCCATTCTAAACATAACGTTAGTTTACAAAACATGACCTGTCTATATAACGTTGAGGAACAAATTATAACGTGTGTGGGTGTGTGTTTTGGTGAACATTGGACTGCAAACAGAAAATGCATCACAGTTACAGACAGTAGCTACTGTTAGCTGCCCTTCCGGATTAGCTTTGAGCTAACTATCTTTCCCGACCCATGTATTCAGTCCATTCTTTTTTTGATCCACTTTTTCTCCCATTTTTCTATGTTTTCTCCCATCCCAATTTCGTATCATCCAATTCAACCCTCCCCTGTCATGAACGCTGTTTCTTGCCTCCCACAAGCCGGCTGCAATGTGGACTAAGTCATACATAGCACAAGTCCCCTCCGGTACTTGAGGTAACAGCAGTCGCATCTTTTCACCTGCGCAGCTCGATCTCTCAGTGGCGAGGAGTAACGCGTGGGAGGCTCACGCTGCCCCCGACACTTCCTGATTCTACTGCGCAGGCGCACCAACCGACCTGTAGGAGACGCGGTCCACAACGCCCAATCCCCACCCTTCAGTTTCCCTCCCCGTAATACGGCCAATGTGTATTACTGCGGACGACCAGCTAAACTGAAAACAATGTGGAGAGCTGGATTCGAACACGCGAACCCAGCGTCTCCACATTGGTGGCGAGTGCCTTGCCCACTACACCACCTATCCGCCCGTATTCATTCCATTCTAAACATAACGTTAGTTTACAAAACATGACCCGTCTATATAACGTTGAGGAACAAATTATATAGACGGGTAATGTTTTGAACAACTAACGTTACGTTTAGAATGGAATGCATCGGCAAAGATCGTTAGCTCAAAGCTATTCCGGCCAGTTTATCAACTTCCTGTCATTTAGAAATATGATTTTATAGTGAAAATCATTACCAAAACGTCCGGAAAAACCTCACAATGTACAAATGCTATAAGGTGGCAAGAAATGCACTATAAACAATACTTTGCGGCGTCGTTTCTTGCGCTAGCTTCTGTTAGCCAGCATTAGCCTCAAGAAACGACGTTATGTTTAGAATGGAATGAATACATGGGTCGGGAAAGATAGTTAGCTCAAAGCTAATCCGGCCTGTTTAACCACTAGCTTCTGTTAGCTAATGAAGGCTAATGCTGGCTGAGCAAGGAAACTAACAGTAAACGTTTTTACATGAAATACAGCCCAAAAACCCTGCTGACAAACGTTTGCTTATTAAATACATTCTATACTATAATAATACAAACGTTTCATTGCCTCTCTGTGACGACAAAGTTGTTTAAATAAGGGGAGAAAAGTAGCTAAAACCAATGTATTTGGATGGGACAGGAAGTACCATTGGCAACCGGAAGTCAGCCGGAAGTGCCTACTTTCAGGTTGTGCAAGTGGAGAATTGGGATCATTATTCATGACAGACAGCAGAGACACGCTGGTGCTGATAGCGGATATCATCGAGCTCCCCCAAG
>NC_140176.1:16926737-16986737 GCF_963971535.1 Notolepis coatsorum
TGGGTTTTATAGGTTTTCATTGCATTATAATCTCATATACATAACTTTGCTCATCAAATGAGAATGACTGCAAATGTACTTTGACACCAATGCCCAGCAATGAAGTCAGGTTATTTCTGACACATAAAGGAAACTGGTAAGAAACCAGCCTTCAAACAAATCAGTAAATCAAATCAGAGAGAGAGAGAGAGAGAGAGAGAGAGAGAGAGAGAGAGAGAGAGAGAGAGAGAGAGAGAGAGAGAGAGAGAGAGAGGGGGAGGGAGGTAGGGGGGGAGTGAGAGAGAGAGAGAGAGAGAGAGAGAGGGGGGGGGGTGAGAGAAAGAGAAAGCAAGAGAGGAGATTGATTGATTGATTGAAAACTTTTTTAACAGATTGCAGAATGGGTACAATACAGTACAGCTCATTATACAACGGCATGCAAATTTCTCGATTCTGATTGGCTGAAACAGTCCATTTACACGTATGTATAGGTCACAATCTACGCTCCTGGTCCCAGGACCCGCCCACAACCAAATCACATCACTCCGCCGTGCAGATTTTTCGGAAAAACAAGATGGCGGACAATAATCTTTAACAAATGGATATGTTGATAGCGTCATAACAACTAAATATAAAACGATTCTGTCACGGCGAATGTCTTAGTCCTTTAAACAATGTTGGATGATGTAATTGATGGGTCATGAGTCATTGTAGAACAAAAGAAAAATCGCGGATTGATTGATTGATTAATTTGCAATTCTTTTTTCTTCTTCCCCTTCCTTGCCAGAGCTCTCTCTCACACTGTCTGGCTTCCAGACACACTCACTCGGTCGCATACACACCCACACACACACACACACACGCACACACACACACACACACACACACACACACACACACACACACACAACACACACACACACACACACACACACACACACATACACACACACACAATGTCTTAGTTGCTTAAACAATGTTGGATGATGTAATTGATGGGTCATGAGTCATTGTAGAACAAAATAAAAATCGCGCAAATTGATTGATTGATTGATTAATTTGCAATTTTTTCTTCTTCTTCCCCTTCCTTGCCAGAGCTCTCTCTCACACTCTCTGGCTTCCAGACACACTCACTCGGTCGCATACACACCCACACACACACACACACACACACACACACACACACACACACACACACACACACACACACAATGTCTTAGTTGCTTAAACAATGTTGGATGATGTAATTGATGGGTCATGAGTCATTGTAGAACAAAATAAAAATCGCGCGAATTGATTGATTGATTAATTGCAATTTTTTTTTTTTTTTACCTACTTTCAATAGAAGCATCTAAGAATGAAGTTCTATAGAAAGTAGGTCTGCATCCCCTTAACAATTGTGTGTATTGAGCCGTACTGTATTGTACCCATTCTGCATCTGGTAATACAATTTTCAATCAATCAATCAATCATTCCAATAACAACCACTAACTTCATAATTAAAAACTAAAGAAAAGTTGGATGTGTTAGTTGGTTGGATGTCTTAGTTGAAAGGCAGTTGGATGTGTTAGTTGGTTGGATGTCTTAGTTGAAAGGCAGTTGGATGTGTTAGTTGGTTGGATGTCTTAGTTGAAAGACAGTTGGATGTGTTAGTTGGTTGGATGTCTTAGTTGAAAGACAGTTAGATGTGTTAGTTGGTTGGATGTCCTACTGAGAACAGTTGAATGCACTTCCGAGCTGCTTCCACATGGAGGCAACTTCTCTTTTTTTCTTTTTTGGGAACTACTTTTTCTGGCGGATGGTTTTTTCAATAAATCTTCAATTAATGTGTGTTTATTGTATAGCAATAAGGTTGGATGAATGTGGCAGTTGTATAAAAGCATTACACCACTTGCAGTCGTGATTTGTGAAAAATAAACCATGCCTAGGGGGGTCTAACAACCCTCGGCTGCGCCTCGGGCCTAACGACCACCCCTAGGCATGGTTTATTGTTCACAAACCACTCCTGCGCGTGATGTAATGCTTAAATACACACAATTGTTAAGGGGATGCAGACCAGTGAAAGACTTTCGTCTTGTTTACATCAGGGTCCCCCATTTTCAATTCATTAGGACATATATGACATACATGACATACAGATAGACAGTACTGCTACATCTATACATTTATGACATACCAGATTTGCAAATACAGTACTGTTTGTAAAAACTGTACATTGGAGGAGGTTGGGTGGGGGGGGGGGGGTGGGTAGGAGGGGTTGGGGGGGAAACACTGTACAACTGTACAAGCAAAACTGTACATTGAAATATTGACAACCATACTAGGTAATTTACTGTACATTGGAGGGGGTTGGGGGGGGAAACACTGTACAAACAAGCAAAACTGTACATTGGAATATTGACAAAACCATACTAGGTAAATTACTGTACATTGGAGGGGGTTGGGTTAGGACATTTACAGGAGCCGGTTTCGAATTGCAGTCTCCCATAGGTGTTCTTTGAGAGTGGTTTTGAAAGTGGGTAGTGATTCACTTTCCTTTACAGCTTTGGGTAGGGCGTTCCACATTGATGTGGCATAATTGCGAAACGTGTTTAGTCCCTTGTTTGAGCCGAATCTGGGTTTGACATGATTTGTGGAGCTCCCTCTGGTGTTGTGATCGTGGTATTCACTGACCTTTGGGAAGTATTTTGACATGGTCGTGTAGTGTATCTTGTAGACCAGGCCCATTGCAAGTTGCTGTACTCTGTCGTCTACTCTAAGCCATCCTAGGTTGTCAAAGTGGGCAGGGGTGAGGTGTGTTCTAGGAGAGAGTAAATGAGAGGGAGAGAGAGAAAGAGAAAGACATTTTATCTGTCTCTCTTTGTGCTTATGAGTTTTAGTGGGTTTTCCTTGACAAAGTAAACAAATTAGAGGTAGTTGATGATGAGAGAAAGTCCTGAACTATGTAAAAGAAAAAAAAAGAAAAAAAAATCTATAATATGAATCACAGTAAACTAGACACTGCCTCTTTAAAGCGACTCCTCCCCTGGACAGCTACAACCAGGAAGCACCTCCCACCCCGTGACACGTTCAGAGTTTTTTACTCTATAACCAGGAAGCACCTCCGCTCCCATCCGACACGCCTTCAGAGTTTACTCTTCCTGAGAAAACAAAACTTAAGAGCGCCGTTGTTAAAATGGCGCAGCAAGGAGTTGATCTGGATCGGGACCAGTTCTGCTGTTCTATCTGTCTGGATCTACTGAAGGATCCGGTAACTATTCATTGTGGACACAGCTACTGTATGGGCTGTATCAAAGACTGCTGGGATCGAGATGATCAGAACGGGATCTACACATGTCCCCAGTGCAGGGAGACTTTTAATCCGAGGCCTGTTCTGAAGAAAAACAACATGCTGGCTGAAGTGATAGAACAACTAAGGAAGACAGGACTCCAAGCTGCTCCTCCTGATCACTATTGTGCTGGACCTGGAGATGTGGTCTGTGATTTCTGCCCTGGGAGAAAGCAGAAAGCCCTCAAGTCCTGCCTGGTATGTCTGACCTCTTTCTGTGAAACTCACCTCCAGCCTCATTATACTGTAGCTCCATTAAAGAAACACAAGCTGGTCAAAGCCTCCACACGGCTTCAGGAGAACATCTGCTCTCGTCATGATGAAGCTATGAAGATGTTCTGTCGTACTGATCAGCAGTGCATCTGTTATTTGTGTTCCATGGATGAACACAAAGGCCATGATAAAGTCTCAGCTGCAGCAGAAAGGACGGAGAGACAGAAAGAGCTTGGCACGAGTCAGCAGAAAATCCACCAGAGAGTCCAGGAGAGAGAGAAGCGACTCAAAGAGGCCCAACAGGCTGTTGATTCTCTCAATCGCTCTGCTGATAAAGCAGTGGAGGACAATGAGAGAATCTTCACTGAGCTGATACGCTCCTTGGAGACGAGGCGCTCTGAGCTGAAGAAGGTAATCAGAGCCCAACAGAGGACCACAGTGACTCAGGCTGAAGAACTGCAGAAGAGACTGGAGCAGGAGATAGCGGACCTGAGGAGGAGAGACACTGAGCTGGAGCAGCTCTCACACACAGAGGACCACATCCACTTTCTACAGAGTTACCCCTCCCTCTCCGGTCCCAGTGAGTCTACAGACTTACCCAGCATCAGTGTCCTTCCTCTCCTGTACTTTGCAGATGTGACTGAGGTTGTGTCTGAGCTGAGAGACCAACTAGAGGACGTTCTGAAAAAGCAGTGGCCCAGAATCTCAACAACAGTGAATGCAGTTAATGTTTTACTGCCACCAGAGCCCAAGACCAGAGCTGACTTCTTACAATATTACTCTCCAATCACACTGGACCCAAACACAACACACACACATCTGTCTTTGTCTGAGGGGAACAGAAAAGCAACACTGATGCAGCAAAAGCAGTTATATCCTGATCACCCAGAAAGATTCATTGAAAGGTTTCAGGTTCTGGGTAGAGAAGGTCTGACTGGACGCTGTTACTGGGAGGTGGAGTGTAGTGGAGGGGTTCGTGTAGCAGCCTCCTACAAAGACATTAGTAGAACAGGCACTAAGGAGAACTGTGGATTTGGATGCAATTCCAAATCCTGGGCTTTAGAGTGCTATCAATGTAATTACTTCTTCTACCACAATAACAAGAGCATAACGGTACCGGGCCCCCGGTCCTCCAGAATAGGAGTGTACCTGGATCACAGGGCAGGGACTCTGTGCTTCTACAGCGTCTCTGACACAATGACCCTCCTGCACAGAGTCAACACCACATTCACTCAGCCTCTCTATCCTGGACTTTGGTGTCACAGGGAGGCTGCAGAGGCTGAGTTTTGTGAGAGAGCAGTGACATGCACAGCTCCTCTACCCAGGGTTTTGGATTTAAATTGATCTTGGAGATGCTGAGTTGTGAAAGATGAGGTAATTAGGAGTTACATTCACTCAGTCACTCAGTCTATCGTTGTTCTGAGGGGGACACACACACATACACTATGTTGTTCTGAGGGACACACACATAACATACACTATGTTTGGCTTTGTTTCTAGTTTCTAGCCTACCGGGGTAACGTTTGATTGGATATTTGCATAATTCATTCATAATTATTCACATATTTGATTCCCATCTTCAATACCTCTGTCCCTTTGCATGTGGGGAAGTAAAAATCTTTATTTTCATACTCCGGGTAGGTTGGACAACAATATGCAACCATTTATTATTTAAGCATTACATCACACGCAGGAGTGGTTTGTGACCAATAAACCATGCCTAGGGGTGGTTGTTAGGCCCGAGGCGCAGCCGAGGGTCGTTAGACCCCCCTAGGCATGGTTTATTGGTCACAAATCACGACTGCACGTGGTGTAAAGCTTTTATACAACTGCCAGATTCATCCAACCTTATTTCTATACAATAAACACACATTAATCGAAGATTTATTGAAAAAACCATCCGCCAGAAAAAGTAGTTCCCACAACTCCATGTGGAAGCAGCTTGAAGTGCATCCAACCAAACTAACACATCCAACTGTGTATTATTGGAATGATTGAGAGAAGTTGCCTCATGTGGAAGCAGCTTGAAGTGCATCCAACCAACTAACACATCCAACTGTGTATTATTGGAATGATTGATTGAAAATTTATTAAAACGTTTTCTTTGCCCTATAGGAAAAAAACGTTTTCTTCGCCCTATTTTTTTATTTATTTCTTTTAGCCTAAACTTAACCAGTTGGAAACCAGGGGTACAGTAATAAAATTAGCAATCAATCAATCAATCAATTCAATAGACCATGCTCACTTAAAACAGCGCTGCTTCTCTCTCAGTCTGACTCCCCCGCTGTTGCAGACAGGAGTGTGTGTGTGTGTGTGTGCGTGTGTGTGTGTGTGTGTGTCACAGTGTGTGTGTGCGTGTGTGTATGTGTGTGTGTGTGTGTGTGTGTGTATGTGTGTGTGTGTGTTTGTGGGTACGCCAGCGTCGGACAGTGTGAGAGAGAACGCTGCAAGAAAGTAGGAAGGAAGAAATTTAAATCAATCAATTAATCTATCAATCAATCCGCCAGCGTCGGACAGTGTGAGAGAGAACGCTGCAGTCGGAAAGTAGGAAGGAAGAAATTTAAATCAATCAATTAATCTATCAATCAATCCGCGATTTTTCTTTTGTTCTAGATTGAGTCAAGACCCATCAATTACATCATCCAACATTGTTTAAAATACTAACACGTTCCCCTTGACAGAATCGCTTTATATTTAGTCGTTATGACGCTATCAACATATCCATTTGTTAAAGATTATTGTCCGCCATCTTGTTTTTTCCGACGGAGTGATCCGGCGGAGTGATGTGATTCGGTGGTGGGCGGGTCCTGGGACCAGGAGCGTGGATTATGAAGGATACATACGTGTAAATGGACTGTTTCAGCCAATCAGAATAGAGAAATTTGCATGCCGTTGTATAATATTTGTATTTGATCACCGCTTTGGTCATTTTGAATTACTGTGTGATTTCAGTCTGTCTCTTCTCTCTCTGTTCCTGGGGGGGTTGGTAACAATGTGGTGGCCGGACCTCCATTTGGAGGTTGAGTCAGCCTATAACCTTTGCCCTCACCTCGTATCTCTGGGCAGCCGGGACACTTCATACGGGACACTCTATTTTCAAGGCCTTCTCTTGAACCCATAGCCAGGATGTGTGGGGCATGGGTCAGTCGTAAATGCAACAATTTTGTTTCATAATAAAACATAGATCATCATCATAAAAACATAGAGCATCATAATAAAACATATAGCAACCCCATAAAACATGAACCTGTATTTCACTTCTACATTATACTATCAAGAGACTAACAGATACGTGGTACAGTACGACTAAGATGAATATGTACAGTCCATTCACTATTTATAAATGTGTTCCATTTATATACACTATGGTAGATCTCAATTAGACTACACAAATAGGAAGTCAGAAGCAAGAACCAAACAGCTGTAGATGAAATAATAAGATGAAGACTTGTCACTCATCCAGCCTCTTGACTGGTGTGTAGGAAGACTGGTCAGAGGGGAAGACTGGTCAGAGAGGAAGACTGGTCAGAGAGGGAGACTAGTCAGAGAGGAAGACTGGTCAGAGAGGAAGACTGGTCAGAGAGGAAGACTGGTCAGAGAGGGAGACTGGTCAGAGAGGAAGACTGGTCAGAGAGGAAGACTGGTCAGAGAGGAAGAATGGTCGGAGAGGGCGTGTAGGAAGCACCATGCAACATCCATGAATCTGTGGAATACACGTTTTATATATTTTTTTAAAACTAGTCTAAATCACATTTAATATAATAATTTATAATCTAATAATAATCAAATCCTTTTTCAATTGAATTATTTATTTTGGAGCAGTCCTTTCTTCCCTTGTATTCAGCATGTCTGCCATACTTGAAACTCAGGCTAAACAGACTGACGTCACATCCATTAACTGAAGCCAGATCCATACAGTAATGAGGATATCTAGACTAAAAGCAGCATTCAGTTTGGAACTCTGCCTTGTTTGATTATAACACTAATGAATTTGAATAGTAATTAAAAAGGTGAATACATATGAAAAAGGCTGTTGATTGTTGAGTAGATAGAAATGGAATATGTGAATATCCAATATCAAACCAGCGTTACCCCATTTGATAGAATAGTACTCTGATAAAAGTAAAAGGACTCTATTAAAAATTCGACTTAAAGTAATAGCATAAAAGTAAATATTGTATGTAAGTAACTAAAGTAAGTATACATTCTGTATGGTGTACTTGTACGGGATTATAATGATTGAGAGCTCCTAAATTCTCAATGCATCAACCTCTGTGTGATGTCAAACTGGTTGTTCATCCAGTTATGCTGGTTATGATTACTTCCTGTTGACATCGACAGACTTAAACATTAAATGTACATTATGTTTTGCATCTTATCACATATTTTGGATTACTGTAAAAGAAAGTAGAGCAGGGTTTGTATAAATGTGGTAGAGGAAAATAAATTAGGAAACCTCCTTTGAAGTGTAGTAAATGTATTGAGATCCCTAAATTGGAAATACTCAAGTAAAGTATCGTAAAAACTATTTAAATACAGTAGTAAAAGTACTTTCTTTCCTCCCCTGGGTTCTCTACTTTCTGTGTTACTGTACCTATTTACTAATGCATATTTGGTAACATCAAGTTATTCTCTAGATATCATATTAACAACTGTAATCATGGGTTTTATAGGTTTTCATTGCATTATAATCTCATATACATAACTTTGCTCATGAAATGAGAATTACTGCAAATGTACTTTGACACCAATGCCCAGCAATGAAGTCAGGTTATTTCTGAGACATAAAGGAAACTGGTAAGAAACCGGCCTTCAAACAAATCAGTAAATCAAATCACAGAGAGAGAGAGAGAGAGAGAGAGAGAGAGAGAGAGAGATTGATTGATTGAATAGTTTATTGGTTTAGAATGGAAAATCACACATATACATTGGATCACAATATGAAAACAGGTATACATTTTCTCCATTTACCAATAGGATTTCATAAAACACAATAAAGCCATAGGCTTGTTTCCATTGTGGTCCTTCATCATTGGTGTCAGTGGATTTATGTACTGGTGTGTGGACGTGGGTGTTTGTAGTGTCTGTATGTCAGGATGTGTGGTATAAAAACAAAAAAAATACATACAATAATATTCCATTTTATAGACAATAAAAGAATAAAAAAGGAACAACACATATTAAAACCCTTTGTTCACTACTCCCAGCTTCTGCTACTTATGATCCACCTCTTTATAGCTAATTTAAAAGTGGAGAAGGGGCTTATGGTCTTCAACTCCATTGGTAGGCTATTCCACAGTAGGAGTTAGATCATTTTGTGTACTGTACTGTGTAGGGACTGTCCTGCTCCACTAGGGGCAGGCTTTTCTCATTCACTAGGCTGGGGGCGGGGCTTGCTTTTCAATTTACAGGAGCGATCTTTTCTACCACAAGAACTGCCGAGTCCCGAGGCTGGTAAGTGCTAGTTAAAATGTACAGTAGTGCACAAACTCTACGTTGGCTTTGAGAGTTGTATTATACTGATATAAAAGTTATGCTGTAGGTTGTATGTGGGAGGGGGGCGGGGGGCTGCGTCGCCCACAGTATTTGGTTAACGTTACTGTGGGAAGTTATGCTGTAGGTTGGGGGGGGGTACGTCGTCCACGGTCTATTTAACGTTATGTACAGTAGTTGTGTTTGATTGATTGAAAACTTTATTAACAGATTGCAGAATGGGTACAGTACAGTACATAGATGTAGCAGTACTGTCTATCTGTATGTCATGTATGTCTGTCCTGATGAATTGAAAATGGGGGACCCTGATGTAAACAAGACGAAAGTCTTTCTCTGGTCTGCATCCCCTTAACAATTGTGTGTATTGAGCTGTACTATATTGTACCCATTCTGCAATCTGTTAATAAAGTTTTCAATCAATCAATCAAAACAGCTCAATACACACAATTGTTAAGGGGATGCAGACCAGAGAAAGACGTTTGTCTTGTTTACATCAGGGTCCCCCATTTTCAATTCATCATAAACTGTACTGTGCAGGACAGTGATGCAACAGTAGCAGGACAGGACAGTGATGTAGCAGGAGTCAGGACATTGGATCACAGTGATGTACTGTAGCAGGACAGTGATGTAGCAGGAGTCAGGGTCAGGACATTGGATCACAGTGATGTGATCATTTTGTGTAGTGTACTGTGTAGGGACTGTCCTGCTCCACTAGGGGCAGGCTTTTCTCATTCACTAGGCTGGGGGCGGGGCTTGCTTTTCAATTTACAGGAGCGATCTTTTCTACCACAAGAACTGCCGAGTCCCGAGGCTGGTAAGTGCTAGTTAAAATGTACAGTAGTGCACAAACTCTACGTTGGCTTTGAGAGTTGTATTATACTGATATAAAAGTTATGCTGTAGGTTGTATGTGGGAGGGGGGCGGGGGGCTGCGTCGCCCACAGTATTTGGTTAACGTTACTGTGGGAAGTTATGCTGTAGGTTGGGGGGGGGGGTACGTCGTCCACGGTCTATTTAACGTTATGTACAGTAGTTGTGTTTGATTGATTGAAAACTTTATTAACAGATTGCAGAATGGGTACAGTACAGTACATAGATGTAGCAGTACTGTCTATCTGTATGTCATGTATGTCTGTCCTGATGAATTGAAAATGGGGGACCCTGATGTAAACAAGACGAAAGTCTTTCTCTGGTCTGCATCCCCTTAACAATTGTGTGTATTGAGCTGTACTATATTGTACCCATTCTGCAATCTGTTAATAAAGTTTTCAATCAATCAATCAAAACAGCTCAATACACACAATTGTTAAGGGGATGCAGACCAGAGAAAGACGTTTGTCTTGTTTACATCAGGGTCCCCCATTTTCAATTCATCATAAACTGTACTGTGCAGGACAGTGATGCAACAGTAGCAGGACATGTAGCAGGACAGTGATGTAGCAGGAGTCAGGACATTGGATCACAGTGATGTACTGTAGCAGGACAGTGATGTAGCAGGAGTCAGGGTCAGGACATTGGATCACAGTGATGTGATCATTTTGTGTAGTGTACTGTGTAGGGACTGTCCTGCTCCACTAGGGGCAGGCTTTTCTCATTCACTAGGCTGGGGGCGGGGCTTGCTTTTCAATTTACAGGAGCGATCTTTTCTACCACATTGTACAACAGAACTGCCGAGTCCCGAGGCTGGTAAGTGCTAGTTAAAATGTACAGTAGTGCACAAACTCTACGTTGGCTTTGAGAGTTGTATTATACTGATATAAAAGTTATGCTGTAGGTTGTATGTGGGAGGGGGGCGGGGGGCTGCGTCGCCCACAGTATTTGGTTAACGTTACTGTGGGAAGTTATGCTGTAGGTTGGGGGGGGGTACGTCGTCCACGGTCTATTTAATTTAACGTTATGTACAGTAGTTGTGTTTGATTGATTGAAAACTTTATTAACAGATTGCAGAATGGGTACAGTACAGTACATAGATGTAGCAGTACTGTCTATCTGTATGTCATGTATGTCTGTCCTGATGAATTGAAAATGGGGGACCCTGATGTAAACAAGACGAAAGTCTTTCTCTGGTCTGCATCCCCTTAACAATTGTGTGTATTGAGCTGTACTATATTGTACCCATTCTGCAATCTGTTAATAAAGTTTTCAATCAATCAATCAAAACAGCTCAATACACACAATTGTTAAGGGGATGCAGACCAGAGAAAGACGTTTGTCTTGTTTACATCAGGGTCCCCCATTTTCAATTCATCATAAACTGTACTGTGCAGGACAGTGATGCAACAGTAGCAGGACATGTAGCAGGACAGTGATGTAGCAGGAGTCAGGACATTGGATCACAGTGATGTACTGTAGCAGGACAGTGATGTAGCAGGAGTCAGGGTCAGGACATTGGATCACAGTGATGTGATCATTTTGTGTAGTGTACTGTGTAGGGACTGTCCTGCTCCACTAGGGGCAGGCTTTTCTCATTCACTAGGCTGGGGGCGGGGCTTGCTTTTCAATTTACAGGAGCGATCTTTTCTACCACAAGAACTGCCGAGTCCCGAGGCTGGTAAGTGCTAGTTAAAATGTACAGTAGTGCACAAACTCTACGTTGGCTTTGAGAGTTGTATTATACTGATATAAAAGTTATGCTGTAGGTTGTATGTGGGAGGGGGGCGGGGGGCTGCGTCGCCCACAGTATTTGGTTAACGTTACTGTGGGAAGTTATGCTGTAGGTTGGGGGGGGGTACGTCGTCCACGGTCTATTTAACGTTATGTACAGTAGTTGTGTTTGATTGATTGAAAACTTTATTAACAGATTGCAGAATGGGTACAGTACAGTACATAGATGTAGCAGTACTGTCTATCTGTATGTCATGTATGTCTGTCCTGATGAATTGAAAATGGGGGACCCTGATGTAAACAAGACGAAAGTCTTTCTCTGGTCTGCATCCCCTTAACAATTGTGTGTATTGAGCTGTACTATATTGTACCCATTCTGCAATCTGTTAATAAAGTTTTCAATCAATCAATCAAAACAGCTCAATACACACAATTGTTAAGGGGATGCAGACCAGAGAAAGACGTTTGTCTTGTTTACATCAGGGTCCCCCATTTTCAATTCATCATAAACTGTACTGTGCAGGACAGTGATGCAACAGTAGCAGGACATGTAGCAGGACAGTGATGTAGCAGGAGTCAGGACATTGGATCACAGTGATGTACTGTAGCAGGACAGTGATGTAGCAGGAGTCAGGGTCAGGACATTGGATCACAGTGATGTGATCATTTTGTGTAGTGTACTGTGTAGGGACTGTCCTGCTCCACTAGGGGCAGGCTTTTCTCATTCACTAGGCTGGGGGCGGGGCTTGCTTTTCAATTTACAGGAGCGATCTTTTCTACCACAAGAACTGCCGAGTCCCGAGGCTGGTAAGTGCTAGTTAAAATGTACAGTAGTGCACAAACTCTACGTTGGCTTTGAGAGTTGTATTATACTGATATAAAAGTTATGCTGTAGGTTGTATGTGGGAGGGGGGCGGGGGGCTGCGTCGCCCACAGTATTTGGTTAACGTTACTGTGGGACAGTGTTGCAGTGCTGGTATCACTCGGTATCACTCTGTGATACCTCACTCACTGAGGCTGAAGTACGCGCAATCGCTTTTACATGGCATTATCCAACCGGACTCCCGGAGAAGCATGCAGCGTTTGACCTACTGTCAATTTGCCACTGCACCACTGCTGTGGGAAGTTATGCTGTAGGTTGGGGGGGGGTACGTCGTCCACGGTCTATTTAACGTTATGTACAGTAGTTGTGTTTGATTGATTGAAAACTTTATTAACAGATTGCAGAATGGGTACAGTACAGTACATAGATGTAGCAGTACTGTCTATCTGTATGTCATGTATGTCTGTCCTGATGAATTGAAAATGGGGGACCCTGATGTAAACAAGACGAAAGTCTTTCTCTGGTCTGCATCCCCTTAACAATTGTGTGTATTGAGCTGTACTATATTGTACCCATTCTGCAATCTGTTAATAAAGTTTTCAATCAATCAATCAAAACAGCTCAATACATACAATTGTTAAGGGGATGCAGACCAGAGAAAGACGTTTGTCTTGTTTACATCAGGGTCCCCCATTTTCAATTCATCATAAACAGGGGTGTAAAAAGTACCCAGAAATTATACTTTACTACTACTATTATACTAAGTACACTGTACAACTGTACAAGCAAAACTGTACATTGGAATATTGACGAAACCATACTTGGTCATTTACTGTACATTGGAGGGGGTTGGGTTAGGACATTTACAGGGTCCAGTTTCGAATTGCAGTCTCCCGTAGTTGCTCTTTGAGAGTGGTTTTGAAAGTGGGTAGTGATTCACATTCCTTTACAGCAGGGATCAGCAACCTTTTTGATACAAAGTGCCATTTTAAAATGTTCTTGTTAACCAGTGTGCCATATCAATGTTAAGGTTAATTATGACACCACATCACAATGTAAATCTCCAACAGATCTGTAATTCTATTCCATCCATATAGGCAACGTGCATAGCAATAGTTTTAATAACCATTTTCCTCTCATAAATATATAAGAGAATGCTGCCGTCTTTATGAGATGCTTGCTTGCCATACCTGGACACATTCAGCCTTGTCTGCCTCATCCTTTAAAGTTCTCATGTTTGGTCTCAAAATGGCGTTTAACACTCAATGTTCGGCAAACAACAACAGACTGACCCTTCTCATTGGCTCTGACCATGAAATATCCCTGGTATATCAGTCAACCTACAGTACCATAAATAACAGACTGTGCAACTGCCAATGGCTGTGAAAGAGGTAACTGCATGGGGAGGTAACTCAACATTTCCAAAAAGGTTCCTCTTACACATTTGCTAGTGTGCCATGTTGGTTTAGATAATGTGTACCAATGGTGGCACTCGTGCCTAAGGTTGCTGACCCCTGCTTTACAGCTTTGGGTAGGGCGTTCCACATCGATGTGGCATAATTGCGAACCGTGTTTAGTCCCTTGTTTGAGCCGAATCTGGGTTTAACATGATTTGTGGAGCTCCCTCTGGTGTTGTGATCGTGGTATTCACTGACCTTTGGGAAGTATTTTGACATGTACATGGGTACCTTAGTCGTATAGTGTATCTTGTTGACCAGGCCCATTGCAAGTTGCTGTACTCTGTCGTCTACTCTAAGCCATCCTAGGTTGTCAAAGTGGGCAGGGGTGAGGTGGGTTCTAGGAGTAAGGTCAAGCAGTAGTCTGACCAGTTTGTTTTGAGATCTGCCAGGTTATGACATTTATGCTTCTACCTAAAACTAGGTTATGTGAGTAGCTGGGATTGGTTCAGGTTCTGATATTGCTGTACAGGCCAAGATTTCACTGATCGCTTTAGTACTTAGACACATAGCACTATGTTGTATCCTCTCACCAGGCTCCAATGCAATGGGGCACATTTTCACATGATGTTGCTGTCAATGACGCATTATACAAAATGGTCATCAGTAGTGGCCACAGAAATAAACCCATATTCCATAATGGGACTTGAGTATACTGAATATTTGACCATACCAAATACCAAATATATTGCCAAAAGGAAAGGCCAATTTAAATTAGTATTAGCAACAGTAACAGTGTATTGCACTACTATTACTACTACTGTTAACTGTTAACTGTTACCCGTTATTGCACAAATGTATTGTTACCTGCTACCTGTTATTGCACAATTTTATTGCACACATTTTTTTGTATTGGATTCTATTATATGTTGTACCAATTGCACATCGTTGCGGGCAAGACCACCCGCATTTCATTGTATATCCGTATGCCGTGACAAATAAAACTCTTGACTTGACTTGACTTGATCTCATATAAAAGGCCTTCTAGTAGGCCAGTTGACTAACTCACATAATTAGCATCATATAGCCACAATACTAACTAACAATGCTTTACTTTTTCTCTTTCCTTGGCATGTCTCCCAGGGGGCCCGGAATCACTACTTACTGGTCTGTTTAGTCCTATCTCATTCCTCATCTCTCCTGCTCCATCCCTCATCTGCTGACTGTGGTCATCCTGTCCTGGGTGTGTTTGGTCTCCTGCTCCACTCTTCTTCAGGCTCTGTGATCCTGCACCTTTTTAGGGTGGAGGATATCGGCAGCCATTGGACGTGGTTGGCTGCCTGAATTTAGCTTAAGTCTATTGCTCTTTTTGCCCAACAAAGTAACTGCAATTTTTTTGAGGACCAGCACCATGAAAGGACAAGACAATCTGAATGTGTGCACATAACCTCACCATGCTCACTGAGAACACCTGCACAATGAGGATTACAGTTGATCACAAATTATGTGCTTGTTTATGTGTTGTGCTTGTAGTAGTAGTGTTAGCTTGTGTGCTATTTGATTGTTATTATTTACACTGTTTCTAAACAACTCCTAACTGATCAGAAAAAGTTACTGGAATATGTTGTTTCTTTACACATATGTTGGATCATTATGTAATTGGTTTGTCTTTTTTATTGGTTTGTCATGACAAACCAATTACATAATCCAACATATGTGTAAAGAAACAACATATTCCAGTTAACGGTATATTTTTTTAATGATTCGTTACGGCGAAATCAATACTTCCATTTGTATAAATTGCATTAAGCGGACCTTAGTATTGCTGCCTGGCTGAGGGGCTTGTTGCGGCTCATGTGCATGCGCACGCTCGGCCAATCAGAGCAACGCGGAAGGGCTTGTTGCTTACCGAAAGTATTCACGCGGTTGGGGCTCCTTTTGCACAAATTACTGCATCAATACAGCTAAATATATACTTTTCCACGATATTCTAATTTATTGAGCTGCACCTGTACATCACTGTGCTCAGGAGGCAAAACGATGTCTAACATGCCTGCCATGTATCACAAACAGTACTGTATATGCAAATCTGGTATGTCATAAATGTATAGATGTAGCAGTACTGTCTATCTGTATGTCATGTATCAAGTTTCAAGTTCAAGTTTCTTTAATAGTTGTCATACAGAAGTACAGAATACTTTTATACAAAATGCTTCTTTCTGTTACGCTCCAGAGACTGCTAGACAAAAGATAAGTGAAATAAAATAGTATAGCATGTAAAAAAAATAGAAGTAAAAATAGAAGTCACGTACGTAGACACAGTGTAAGGGCCATATGAGTGTTTTGATTATGTCGGTAGCTTCTCCAATATATATATATATATTTTGTAATTGTGTTTAGTTTAAGGCACAATTAGGCGCCGGTGTGTAGAATATTAGAATTCATTTTGTCTAGAATAGTGTCTTATTTATGTTTGAACACTAGAGGGCTCACCGCCTCCATTATAGCCAGCTGGAAGTCATGAGATTACTTGAATGTAATTCAAGCATATATACCTTTAGGAGTTGAACATGAAGTAGTATTTTAACTTTGGGTGGAATAAAGTTTTAGAAACATTTGGGATGAATACACCTTTAAAGCTATTTGTGGGAATACACATACAAAAATAAAAACGAAAGAATGGAAAAACATGCAGAACTGATCGCTAATGCTGTCACGTCCCTGATGAAGATGAACAGGAGCACTTGGATTGGCAAGGTATTGTATTGGAGCGGACCCACGACAGGATGAAGGATGACAGGATGGGTCAAGCGCAGATGACATTTCAATGGCAACCCCCCCAAAGGAATGCGTGTGTGCTGCCCATCTCACATGTGTTACAAATAAAGACTTCATAGTCCCATTTCATTCATTTATTCATTCAAACTATTTGGGGTTATAAGCTTTAAAAGGATTTGGGGAAGACACCATAACACAATTGGGTATTAGAACCTTTAAAACCATTTGGGTGGAATACACCTTTAACTGTCCTGCTACTGTTGCATCACTGTGATGTACTGTCCTGCTAACCATTTGGGTGGAATACACCTTTAACTGTCCTGCGACTGTACACCTACTGTACTGATACTGTACACATACTGTACTGATACTGTACACATACTGTACTGCTACTGTACACACCTCCTGCACATTGTGATGGGGCTGTCCTGCTAACCATTTGGGTGGAATACACCTTTAACTGTCCTGCGACTGTACACCTACTGTACTGCTACTGTACACCTACTGCACTGCTACTGTACTGCTACTGTACACCTACTGATACTGTACACATACTGTACTGCTACTGTACACCTACTGTACACCTACTGCACTGCTACTGTACTGCTACTGTACACCTACTGATACTGTACACATACTGTACTGCTACTGTACACCTGCACTGCTACTGTACACCTACTGATACTGTACACATACTGTCCTGCGACTGTACACCTACTGTACTGATACTGTACTGCTACTGTACACCTACTGTACTGCTACTGTACACATACTGTACTGCTACTGTACACCTACTGTACTGCTACTGTACACACCTCCTGCACATTGTGATGGGGCTGTCCTGCTAACCATGAATGAATGAATGAAAACTTTATTTAACAGATTGCAGAATGGGTACAATACAGTATGGCTCAATACATACAATTGTTAAGGGGATGCAGACCTGAGAAAGACGTTTGTCTTGTTTCCATCAGGGTCCCCCATTTTCAATTCATATAGAATTTGGGTGGAATACACCTTTTTAACTGTCCTGCTACTGTTGCATCACTGTGATCCACTGTACTGCTACTGTATTAAAACCTTTAAAACAATTTGGGTGGAATACACCTTTAAAATCATTCGATTTGGGTTATAACCTTTAACACTATTTGGGTGGAATACACCTTTAACTGTCCTGCAGCCATTTTACCACTGTCCACTGTACTGTACAGTCCTGCTACATCACGGTCCTGCTAACCATTTGGGTGGAATACACCTTTAACTGTCCTGCTACTGTTGCATCACTGTGATCCACTGTACTGCTTTTTTTTTTGATCAAATTTTTTTTATTATTAATTACATGAAACAGGACAACACAATAACCACAGTAACAAAAAACATAACTTTCACAGGAGAATAACAAACAATAATAATACAGAATAATAAATTATAAAGACAAAAAGAAAAAGAAACAGCGTCCAACCTATCAAATATAGATGGCTACTTCAATAACAAAAAGGGTCTTCAAAACATGGCAACCTTTCCCCACCTTTACAAAGTGGAGTGACTTAAAAGATTGTTTATGAGAGTGTTGCCGCAGATTTACTGTAGATAGCCTAGGTCCCTTACACATGTTCAAGACTGCCAAACTTGCAGAAGGTAAAGTGCAAGAAGAAAGAAATTCTTCCTCCAAGTTGGTTGACAGGTCAATCAGTCTGTCAATATTAGTCTCTTGGGGAGATGGCATGTGAGTTGACATATAGCGCAGAATATCTAAATACCAACCCCCCCTAAAATCCCCCCAGTCAAAGTTAAGAAGGACAAGACAAAAACCAAGACAGACAAGACATTTCCTCCTCCCCCTCCCCAGAGACCGCCGGACCCCCCCGATCAAGCGCCCCAACCCCGCTCAGCCGCACACTGCGGTCTTTACCTTCTCAGCTGCTGCGAACCACAGGTCAATTCCAGCCTGCCCTACCCCGATCACCCGGGCCGTGGATATCTCAAGATAAATCACATCCAATAGAGTTAGGGACCAGTTAATCATTGTAAGCTTCTCAGGCTCCTTCCATCTCATTGCTATTAGCTTCTTCGCTGCTGTGACGCCCGCTAGGACAACCCTTTTCAGTTGTACGGACGCGGGTAGTGTCGTTATATCGTTCAGGAGTAGCGTAACAGCTGTGAATGGGATAGTTAAGCCACACAGATCTGAAAGTTTGTCCGTTATTGACCTCCAGAAGCGGGCCACTGGTGGGCAATCCCAATACATATGCATATAAGTGCCAGTGGCCTTTTGAGAGCACAAAGTGCACCGAGAGTCGGTTATCAGTCCCATAGCAAATAGCTTCCTAGGTGTAAGATAGGTCCTATGAATATAATTAAAATTAATTTGCTGGTGATTGGGGTTGCGGGAAGATAATGCCACATTTGCCCAAACATCATCCCAGTCAAACTCGGGGTCCAACTCCGGTATATCCACACGCCAGATTGTATCCAATGATAAATTTTTATACGTGGATTGAATTAAGAGCGTATAAAAGTCGGAGACAAACCCTCTGGATGTCGTCCTGTCCACTATGAGCCTGAGGAAGGGGTGTGGGTGCAAGGCTTGAGCCCACGGTACGCCATGCGCCCTCAGTGCTGACCTTAGTTGAAGGTAAAGAAAGAAGGACTCGCCGGGTAGATCATAAAATTCTCTTAAGTCCTGAAACGCACGGAGGCCGTTCTTATCATAAATATCCTCCAGAGTATGCACTCCCCTCCTTTGCCATTGAGGAATATTAACCGGCTTGTGTCCAACAAGTAATTGCTGGTTATTAAAAATTGGAGAGTCCAGGTGCCAAGGGCATTTAACCCCACACGACCTCTGTACATTACGCCACGTTTGGATCACGTGAGTTATGATCGGTCCATACCTCAGCCGGCATTTCGCAATAGAGACAGTGGAGTACACTACATCCTGTAATCTTAGCGGAGACACCGCCGCCGCTTCTAAGGAGCGCCACGAAACAGCCTCTACAGGGTCTAGCCAGCACATCAAAGGTCTCAGTGAAAAGGACCAGAAATACAGTTTAAAATCAGGGATTGCGAGGCCCCCATCTTGTTTCCTACGTTGAGTAGTAGCCCTTTTGATTCTCGGGCGTTTGTTATTCCAGACAAACTTAGATACCATCGATTGTACCTTGCGCCAGTGGTCTATTGGAGGGGGCAGGGGGAGCATTGAGCTAATAAAATTTATCCTAGGCAGGATGTTCATTTTGATTATGGAAGCCCGGGCTTGTAAGGAGTTAGGAAGGGACGACCACCTGTCTAGATCCTGGCGTATTTTATCATAAGTACCCGTGAAGTTGTACTTAGTAGTTTGGTTCAGCGTGGGGAATATCTCTATGCCCAGGTATTTGAAATGTTCTACTATGGGGATATCAGCTGGTAGTCGTACCGCCTTGGCCAGTTCATTAAGAGGTAGGCAGGCTGATTTGTTCCAGTTAATCTTAAAACCTGACAATTTACCAAAGTCGTCGATTATCCTCAATAATTTTGTGGCCGACCGGGAGGGGTCGTCCATGAAAATCAGCAGGTCATCCGCATAGAGAGCAATTTTGTGTGGAGTATTGTTGACCATTATGGGGACGATGTCCTCCGATTGCCTAATAAATTGGGCCAAAGGTTCGAGGGAAAGCGCGAACAGTCCCGGGCTCAGAGGGCAACCCTGTCTAGAAGATCTGGAGACTGGAAAGAGTGTGGAACAGTTTTTGCCTGTCAGTATCATCGCAGACGGCGAGGCATACAGGACTTTAATCATATGAATAAAACTCTTTCCAAGACCCATGACCTCAAGTACCTTCCACAGATATGACCACTCAAGTCTGTCAAACGCCTTCATGGCATCCAAAGACAGAACTGTGGATGGAGTTGTATTGTCTTTACTGTTATCGATTACATGCAACAGCCTCCTAAGATTATCTGCAGCCAGACGCCCCGGGATAAAACCAGTTTGATCGCAGTGTACCAATACAGACATAAATCTCTGCAGGCGACGGGCCAGCACCTTGGCAAACACCTTTAAATCGGCCCCGAGAAGACTCAAGGGTCTATAGCTACCACAATCATTGGGATCTTTGTCCTTTTTGAGAAGTAAAGAAATCAACGCCATATTGACATCTCTTGAGAACTCCCCTTGTTCGATAGCGTAATTGATCATATCGAGCATCAATGGACCCAGTTGGTCCCAGAAAGCTAAATACACTTCGGGTGGAATACCATCCCAGCCTGGCGCCTTACCCCTCTGCATTTCAACAATAGTCTCCCTCAATTCTGCGAGAGTAATCGGTCTCCCCAGTTCCTTGGCCTCTTCCTCAGAAATGTGGGGTATCTCAAGCCCGCCAATGAACGATTCAAATCTAGAGTCATCCAGATTACCCTCTGAGCTATATAACTGTGAGTAAAACTCTTTAAAAGTGTCATTGATCTTTTTCGAATCAGTAGTGACTGCACCCTGGCTCGTCCTAATCGAGGGGATATCTGAGAAATGATCATTTGATCGTATTTTCATTGCCAATAGATGGCTAGGTCTGGAGCCGTGAAAATAGTAATTTTGTCTTGTCCTGTGTATCAAAAACTCAGACTGTTGTTTAAGTATGGAGTTTATTTCTTTTTTGACTATCTTACGTTGTGTGTTTAGTCGTTCATTATAGTCAGTTTGCAAGGATGCGTATAGGTCCGCATATAATGATTCCAGTCCTTCTAGCTTTTTTGACCGGGATTTTCGCAAATTGGAGGCAAATAGTGTGACATGACCCCTGATGAATCCTTTCAATGCGTTCCACAGGACCCTAGGGTCTTCTACTGTGCCAACGTTGATCTGCAAAAATTCAGCTAGTTTACTCCTGAACTCAGAACAGAAGTCATCGTTCTTTAGCAAGGTCGAATTAAAACGCCATCTGGGAGCTCTTGCGGAGAGCCTGCCAAAGGTTGCCGTAAGGAAAATCCCCTTGTGGTCTGAGAGAGCCAAGGGAACCAATGAGACATCGAAACTATCAAACATATTAGGGGACGCGAATGCATAGTCAATTCGAGAGAAGCTTTTGTGTCTGGCTGACAGGTGAGAGTAATCTCTGAGGGTGGGGTTGCATAAGCGCCAGAGGTCTGAGAGCCCCGTGTCTTTGGCCCACATCCTGAGGGCCTTAGAGGCCCGTTTCTGGTCGCTCGTTTCAGAGGGCCCAGACCTATCCATCTCCGCATCCCAGCACGCATTAAAATCGCCACCCACAATGAGAGCGTATCCATTAAGTTCCAACATATTCTTCGTGATTGTATTATAGAACGCTGAATCAAATGTGTTAGGAGCATACAATGCTATTATAGCCATCTTCCTATGCAAAAATTCAACTTTTGCTATAGTAATCCTTCCCTCCGTGTCCGACCATACATCCAAGATTTTGATATCAAGGTTACGTCTTGTAACTATGACTACTCCTTTCGTCTTATCATCGGCTGAGGATGCGGAGATAACGTGATATTGCCGATTTGCCAGTCTTGACACGTCACCTACCATTAAATGCGTCTCACTAAGGAGAGCAAGGTCAATATTTCTCCTCTTCAATAGCCAAAGGACACTGGCACGCTTGTGTGGGGCGTTAAGCCCTCCTGCGTTCCAAATTAAAATATTCAATTTAGCCATGGTCGAGCTTGTATAAGTGCGTAGAGAACATACCCGTGCAGCCAGGCTGAGTACAGAGGTGCCGATCCCGGCGGGCCCGGACGGTCAATCCCAGGAGTTCAGAGGAGGAACACTTACACATATATAAGACAACAGTACATAGAACACATAAAAATACCACCCCAGCTACAACCCCCCCTCCTTCTACTCTAAACCCTAACCCACCCGTCCTACTATAAGTTCCTCTATACCCACTCTCCAATCCCCACCCTATGCCCCACCCACTGAGGATGGTCATCTTCCTATCACTTCCCACTAGAGACATGGATCAATAAGACGCTTCCCACTCCCACCCCCCTCTAGATAAACCCCTGAGTAAACCCCCACTAGTCCAATAAACACAAATAATAATAAAATAAAATTCAATAAAGATATCGGTCGAAAACCACCTGAGCCCTGGCCCCAACATGAGAAAACCATAATGGTAAAAATAGCCATCATTAAATAATAACTCCGCATCAACCTGCAGCCCTCTATTTCGGGATCTGCGCTTCAACATCACATTGTTATAGCCCAAAAAGGTATAGGAAAATTCAATACAAAATTAAATTAAAGCATCCCAGCCGATAGTCTAAGGCAGGTTCGGGTCACAGGTTAATTGTGCAAAATTGTGTGAACAGTGTCAATTAAACAATGACAAAAAAAAGGAGGAAGGGAAAAAAAAAGGGGTTATGGTCAAAGTGCACCCCTTTAGCCGTCCCTCTGATCAGGCACATCGGCTGAAATGACCCAACCTATGTAAGATTAGAATTAAACACAATCATTCATTAATCAATCCGGGGATGGTAATAGGCAACACCTGACACCACCTGTCATCATACATTGTTTCAATAAAGATATCGGTCGGAGCAGTTAGTCCAAGATAGGATCGAATCACATTTAAATTGCTCATTCAAATGCCATTAAAACATATAGGAAAATTCAATACAAAATTAAATTAAAGCATCCCAGCCGATAGTCCAAGGCAGGTTCGGGTCACAGGTTAATTGCTCATTCAATTGCCCTTAAAACAGCGACACTAATTATTATATAATTACTCAGCATCAACCTGTAACCATCTACCCTGGAGTCTGCATATTAATGTATCAACGTTATAGCATAAGTGCCTCACGGAAAATTCAAAACAAAATTAAGGCTTGTCAGTAGTTAGTCCAAGGTAGAACCGGATCACATTTAAATCGCGCATATAGATGACATAAAAACAGCGACAGTAGGAAAGAAAAAAGAAAGGAAGAGAGGGTAATGGCTCGAGTGCAAGCCATATAACCATATAGCCATTAAGTGCAAGCCATACCCGACCCAACCTGTTATTGATCCACTGTACTGCTATTGTATTATAACCTTTAAAACAATTTGTGTGGAATACACCTTTAAATCATTCGATTTGGGTTATAACCTTTAACACTATTTGGGTGGAATACACCTTTAACTGTCCTGCAGCCATTTTACCACTGTCCACTGTACTGTACTGTACAGTCCTGCTACATCACTGTCCTGCTAACCATTTGGGTGGAATACACCTTTAACTGTCCTGCTACTGTTGCATCACTGTGATCCACTGTACTGCTATTGTATTATAACCTTTAAAACAATTTGGGTGGAATACACCTTTAAATCATTCGATTTGGGTTATAACCTTTAACACTATTTGGGTGGAATACACCTTTAACTGTCCTGCAGCCATTTTACCACTGTCCACTGTACTGTACAGTCCTGCTACATCACTGTCCTGCTAACCATTTGGGTGGAATACACCTTTAACTGTCCTGCTACTGTTGCATCACTGTGATCCACTGTACTGCTACTGTATTATAACCTTTAAAACAATTTGGGTGGAATACACCTTTAAATCATTCGATTTGGGTTATAACCTTTAACACTATTTGGGTGGAATACACCTTTAACTGTCCTGCAGCCATTTTACCACTGTCCACTGTACTGTACAGTCCTGCTACATCACTGTCCTGCTAACCATTTGGGTGGAATACACCTTTAACTGTCCTGCTACTGTTGCATCACTGTGATCCACTGTACTGCTACTGTATTATAACCTTTAAAACAATTTGGGTGGAATACACCTTTAAATCATTCGATTTGGGTTATAACCTTTAACACTATTTGGGTGGAATACACCTTTAACTGTCCTGCAGCCATTTTACCACTGTCCACTGTACTGTACAGTCCTGCTACATCACTGTCCTGCTAACCATTTGGGTGGAATACACCTTTAACTGTCCTGCTACTGTTGCATCACTGTGATCCACTGTACTGCTACTGTATTATAACCTTTAAAACAATTTGGGTGGAATACACCTTTAAAATCATTCGATTTGGGTTATAACCTTTAACACTATTTGGGTGGAATACACCTTTAACTGTCCTGCAGCCATTTTACCACTGTCCACTGTACTGTACTGTACATTCCTGCTACATCACTGTCCTGCTAACCATTTGGGTGGAATACACCTTTAACTGTCCTGCTACATCACTGTGATGTACTGTCCTGCTACATCACTGTAATGTACTGTCCTGCTACATCACTGTCCTGCTACATCACTGTGATGTACTGTCCTGCTACATCACTGTCCTGCTACATCACTGTGATGTACTGTCCTGCTACATCACTGTGATGCTACATCACTGTCCTGCTACATCACTGTGATGTACTGTCCTGCTACATCACTGTGATGTACTGTCCTGCTACATCACTGTCCTGATACATCACTGTCCTGCTACATCACTGTGATGTACTGTCCTGCTACATCACTGTCCCATCACTGTGATGTACTGTCCTGCTACATCACTGTGATGCTACATCACTGTCCTGCTACATCACTGTCCTGCTACATCACTGATGTACTGTCCTGCTACATCACTGTGATGTACTGTCCTGCTACATCACTGTGATGTACTGTCCTGCTACATCACTGTCCTGATACATCACTGTCCTGCTACATCACTGTGATGTACTGTCCTGCTACATCACTGTCCCATCACTGTGATGTACTGTCCTGCTACATCACTGTCCCATCACTGTGATGTACTGTCCTGCTACATCACTGTCCTGCTACATCACTGTGATGTACTGTCCTGCTACATCACTGTCCTGCTACATCACTGTGATGTACTGTCCTGCTACATCACTGTGATGTACTGTCCTGCTACATCACTGTGATGTACTGTCCTGCTACATCACTGTCCTGCTACATCACTGTGATGTACTGTCCTGCTACATCACTGTGATGTACTGTCCTGCTACATCACTGTCCTGATACATCACTGTCCTGCTACATCACTGTGATGTACTGTCCTGCTACATCACTGTCCCATCACTGTGATGTACTGTCCTGCTACATCACTGTGATGCTACATCACTGTCCTGCTACATCACTGTCCTGCTACATCACTGATGTACTGTCCTGCTACATCACTGTGATGTACTGTCCTGCTACATCACTGTGATGTACTGTCCTGCTACATCACTGTCCTGATACATCACTGTCCTGCTACATCACTGTGATGTACTGTCCTGCTACATCACTGTCCCATCACTGTGATGTACTGTCCTGCTACATCACTGTCCCATCACTGTGATGTACTGTCCTGCTACATCACTGTCCTGCTACATCACTGTGATGTACTGTCCTGCTACATCACTGTCCTGCTACATCACTGTGATGTACTGTCCTGCTACATCACTGTCCTGCTACATCACTGTGATGTACTGTCCTGCTACATCACTGTCCTGCTACATCACTGTGATGTACTGTCCTGCTACATCACTGTCCTGCTACATCACTGTGATGCTACATCACTGTCCTGCTACATCACTGTCCTGCTACATCACTGTGATCCACTGTCCTGCTACTGTTGCATCACTGTCCTGCACAGTACAGGACACAAAATGATTTAACTGCCTCTCCTATTCCATTGTACTGCTGCTGAATATAGGAATGCGTTTTGGCCTATTTTCCTATTGCATCTCACTGGGACGATGTCTGTAGGGCTCCCCCTGGTGGCGTGTCCATGTACATCCCTTACCATGTTAAAATATCCACTGAGGTACTGACTGAGGGACAGTATTCCAGAGTATCCTATGTGTTATGTTGAGTTTTATTTGAGACACCCTCTCCTCAACCCTGAGCCATTTGAGGCTGTTAAAATGTGTCTGTGTAAGGTGAGTCCTGGGATGGAGTTTTAAAATCATTCTAACTAATTTGTTCTGAGCTGTCTGTAGCCTACCTTTCAGTGCTACTGTGATGCCAGTGTACCAGGAGGAGCATGCATAGTCATAATGACATTGGATCAGTGCCCCTGCCAGGACTTCCATTGCTGACCTGTTAATATAGGTGGACACTCTACCGAGAAATTTTATTCTCTGATTGATCTTTGTGACCACCTTTTGTGCCATGCTCACCCCTGATAAGGTGTTGTCCAAAATACATCCTAAGTATGTGACTTCCTCCTTTGCTGTTAACTCGATATCTCCTACCACTACCTTGAACCCAGGAGACCTCTTAAGTCGTATGGCCGAGCCAAAAAGGATAGCTTCGGTTTTCAGGTGTAGGGATAACCTGTTTTCGACCAGCCAATGACTGATCTTGACAAGCTCTAGACTGAGTGACCTCTCTACTTCTCTTTTGTCCGCAAATAAAAACAGTTTACAATCACATGCAGTTTTCATGTCATTGATATATAAAAGAAATAAAAGTGGTCCTAAAATACTTCCTTGCGGCACCCCGCACGTCTGTTGGAGTGAGGAGGATATGGTCCCATTCATTTCCACTACTTGTTTCCTGCCTCTCAGATAAGACTCCATCCACCTTAAGGATATACTGTTAAAACCCATAGCCTTTATATAAAAGTATGTCGTGGTTAACAGTGTCGAAGGCTTTTTGTAAGTCTATTAAAACCATCCCACAGAATTGACCTTTGTCCACCTCTGTTCTAATTTGGTCTGTCAGATATAATAAACATGTGTCTGTGGAATATGATGTTCTAAATCCAGACTGGAGCTCGTACGACAGGTTGTTTGTAGAGAGGTATTCGTTTATTTGATCATTAATGATCCTTTCTATGACTTTGGATATTGCACTAAGAATCGACACAGGCCTATAGTTCCCTGGGTCTAATTTATTGCCTTTTTTGTAAAGCGGAATGACTCTGGCTTGTTTGAGATCATAGGGAAACTGTCCTTGACCGATAGATAGATTTACAATGTGTGTTAAGCCGGAGGTGATGGACTCTGCTGCATCCCTAAGAAATCTAGCAGGTATCTTGTCCTGTCCTGTTGCGTTGTT
Source organism: Notolepis coatsorum (assembly GCF_963971535.1). Classification (NCBI taxonomy): domain Eukaryota; kingdom Metazoa; phylum Chordata; class Actinopteri; order Aulopiformes; family Paralepididae; genus Notolepis; species Notolepis coatsorum. Next base: position 16,954,350 of record NC_140176.1, read on the forward strand.
AGGATTGAGCGCCCTCAGTTTTTTCAAAACTGTGTCCTCAGTCACACTCGCAAAGGAGAAGGAATCTGTCTGGATACCTTTCTGTTTGTAGTACTCCCCTACCTGTTTTTCCCCATACATGTCAGTTGTACTTGGCAGTCTCTTAACTAGGGTATTTGCTATGCAGCTATGGTGTTAAAAAACGTATTTAGACAATTAGCTATGTTCTTATTGCCTGTAATCACTGTGCCTCCTATATCTAGAATCATGTTTTTAGCTTTTGTCCTGAGCTTGTTTCCATACCCTGTTTGCTTTAAGCACTTCCATAATTTTTGTGGATTTGATTTATTCTCGATAATTTTGTCATTAAAATATTCAGCCTTGGCTTTCTTGATCATTCCCGTGACCTCCTTTCTTTTCTTCTTGAACTCCTCATAATCCTGTTCAACCCTGTTTTTACTGAATTTCGAAAATGTGTCATGTCTGGACTTTATAGCTGCCAGGATCTCTGGGTTCATCCAGGGCTCTTGTCTGATTTTCGTTCTCATTGTTTTTTCTGGTGCACTTTCATTAATTGCCGTCAGAAACAAAGATTTAGAGAGAGAGAGAGAGAGAGAGAGAGAGAGAGAGAGAGAGAGAGAGAGAGAGAGAGAGAGAGAGAGAGAGAGAGAGAGAGAGAGAGAGAGAGAGAGAGAGAGAGAGAGAGAGGTGTTTTATTGAGTATCTATGCCATTTTCTCTATGTCTCTCTTTGTGCTTATGAGTTTTAGTGGGTTTTCCTTGACAAAGTAGACAAATTATTAGAGGTAGAGTTGATGACGAGAGAAAGTCCTGAACTAACTAAAAAAATATATATATATTCTGTATGAAACACAGTAATCTAGACACTGCCTCTTTAAAGCGACTCCTCCCCTGGACAGGAAGCACCTCCCACCCCGTGACGCGTTCAGAGTTTATGGATGTGGGCGTTTCATCGAGTCAACGCGTGAAGGCTTCCTAGTTGTAGCAACGAGATGTCCTCTGGTTCTTCCGCTTCTTCCCACGTAACGTGAACGCGGCATAAACTCTTCCTGAGAAAACAAAACTTAACAGCGCCGTTGTTCAAATGGCGCAGCAAGGAGTTGATCTGGACCGGGACCAGTTCTGCTGTTCTATCTGTCTGGATCTACTGAAGGATGACTATATGAATTGAAAATGGGGGACCCTGATGGAAACAAGACAAACGTCTTTCTCAGGTCTGCATCCCCTTAACAATTGTATGTATTGAGCCGTACTGTATTGTACCCATTCTGCAATCTGTTAAATAAAGTTTTCATTCATTCATTCATTCATTCATTCATTCATTCATTCCGGTAACTATTCCCTGTGCACACAGCTACTGTATGGGCTGTATCAAAGACTGCTGGGATCGAGATGATCAGAAGGGGATCTACACATGTCCCCAGTGCAGGGAGACTATTAATCCGAGGCCTGTTCTGAAGAAAAACAACATGCTGGCTGAAGTGATAGAACAACTAAGGAAGACAGGACTCCAAGCTGCTCCTCCTGATCACTATTGTGCTGGACCTGGAGATGTGGTCTGTGATTTCTGCACTGGGAGAAAGCAGAAAGCCCTCAAGTCCTGCCTGGTATGTCTGACCTCTTTCTGTGAAACTCACCTCCAGCCTCATTATACTGTAGCTCCATTAAAGAAACACAAGCTGGTCAAAGCCTCCACACGGCTTCAGGAGAACATCTGCTCTCGTCATAATGAAGCTATGAAGATGTTCTGTCGTACTGATCAGCAGTGCATCTGTTATTTGTGTTCCATGGATGAACACAAAGGCCATGATACAGTCTCAGCTGCAGCAGAAAGGACGGAGAGACAGAAAGAGCTCGGCACGAGTCAGCAGAAAATCCACCAGAGAGTCCAGGAGAGAGAGAAGCGACTCAAAGAGGCCCAACAGGCTGTTGATTCTCTCAATCACTCTGCTGATAAAGCAGTGGAGGACAATGAGAGAATCTTCACTGAGCTGATACGCTCCTTGGAGACGAGGCGCTCTGAGCTGAAGAAGGTCATCAGAGCCCAACAGAGGACCACAGTGACTCAGGCTGAAGAACTGCAGAAGAGACTGGAGCAGGAGATAGCGGACCTGAGGAGGAGAGACACTGAGCTGGAGCAGCTCTCACACACAGAGGACCACATCCACTTTCTACAGAGTTACCCCTCCCTCTCCGGTCCCAGTGAGTCTACAGACTTACCCAGCATCAGTGTCCTTCCTCTCCTGTACTTTGCAGATGTGACTGAGGTTGTGTCTGAGCTGAGAGACCAACTAGAGGACTATCTGAAAGAGCAGTGGCCCAGAATCTCAACAACAGTGAATGCAGTTAATGTTTTACTGCCACCACCAGAGCCCAAGACCAGAGCTGACTTCTTACAATATTACTCTCCGATCACACTGGACCCAAACACAACACACACACGTCTGGCTTTGTCTGAGGGGAACAGAAAAGCAACACTGATGCAGCAAGAGCAGTTATATCCTGATCACCCAGAAAGATTTATTGAAATGTTTCAGGTTCTGGGTAGAGAAGGTCTGACTGGACGCTGTTACTGGGAGGTGGAGTGGAGTGGAGGGGTTTATGTAGCAGCCTCCTACAAAGACATTAGTAGAACAGGCACTATGGAGAACTGTGGATTTGGATGCAATTCCAAATCCTGGGCTTTAGAGTGCTATCCAAGTAATTACATCTTCTACCACAATAACAAGAACATAACAGTATCGGGCCCCTGGTCCTCCAGAATAGGAGTGTACCTGGATCACAGGGCAGGCACTCTGTCCTTCTACAGCGTCTCTGACACAATGACCCTCCTGCACAGAGTCAACACCACATTCACTCAGCCTCTCTATCCTGGACTTTGGTGTCGATATAGCTACGGGGAGGCTGAGTTTTGTGAGAGATCAGTGACATGCACAGCTCCTCTACCCAGCGTTTTGGATTTAAATTGATCTTGGAGATGCTGAGTTGTGAAAGATGAGGTAATTAGGAGTTACATTCACTCAGTCTATCGTTGTTCTGAGGGACACACACACACATACACTATGTTGTTCTGAGGGACACACACATAACATACACTATGTTTTGCTTTGTTTCTAGTTTCTAGCCTACCGTACCGGGGTAACGTTTGATTGGATATTTGCATAATTCATTCATAATTATTCACATATTTGATTCCCATCTTCAATACCTCTGTCCCTTTGCATGTGGGGAAGTAAAAATCTTTATTTTCATACTGCGGGTAGGTTGGACAACAATATGCAACCATTTTATTTGTATTTGATCACCGCTTTGGTCATTTTGAATTACTGTGGGATTTCAGTCTGTCTCTTCTCTCTCTGTTCCAGGGGGGGTTGGTAACAATGTGGTGGCCGGACCTCCATGGGGAGGTTGAGTCAGCCTATAACCTTTGCCCTCACCTCGTATCTCTGGGCAGCCGGGACACTTCATACGGGACACTCTATTTTCAAGGCCTTCTCTTGAACCCATAGCCAGGATGTGTGGGGCATGGGTCAGTCGTAAATGCAACTATTTTGTTTCAGAACAGACCCATCTGCGTTATAAAAAGAGCTCCAGGAGCGAGAGAGAGTTGTTCTTCTGGTGGTAGACTTTCTGGGAGACAGACCTAGACTGTAATTCTTTTTTTTACATTACGGGAAATTCACTTATTTTAATAAAGATTACTTTAGTTTTTCTACTTTAAGTGTAAATGTCATAAAAATACAGTAAATGTATCTTTTATCAAAATATTAACCATTAAATAAAGGTTGTAATCTGATTTGATTTTACTGTAATTTGACAGTAAGTATTTGGCAACCGTTGCTGCCAGACATTTACTGTTTTTTTTTGTTTTCTTTTTTACGGTGTAGATGGGAGCTGGCTTAGGAAGAATGACCATTCATTGAATATTGTGCATTTTGTCTTTTGTACTGTACTGTACCCATTCTGCAATATATTAATAAAGTTTTCAATTAATGTATTACCATAGTGTCTTTATACCTTCATCACTGTACATATTAATACCTTCATCACTGTACATATTAATACTACAACTCACACAGTTGCACACATTCACACCTGGGTACAACCACAGTCTGACACTGTTGACCACAGTGTGTATGTACAGCCCACCCTGTTATAAATATACAAATAACTATGCTAAGTCTACCCCCAGTACAAATATACCTAACTCTATCTTATGTCTACTCCTGGTACAATATATATACTGTAACTATAATTACAAATATAAGTATCCTGTGCAATATATACAGTACTCCATACTAGGTCTACCATGATCTGTACATGGAACATAAGATATTTGGAACTTTCTGAACCTCTTGTAAATCGTAATATAGATCAGTTTTACTACAATGTTTGCAAACATTGCCAACATACCCAAAGTGTTTCAGCCACAGAACAAATACAAGCAGCTTACTGTTGTCTAGTGGTAGTCGGTCAGCAGGAGATGAAAACAGGGCTCCATTCTTATGTCCGGTGGTGGAGCTACACATTCATGTATGTTTGGATCCAATAAAAAATGCACACATTTGGATATGATCACTTTTCCCTTTGGTGGAATACGTCAGATCACTTTTCTGTTTCAATATGATGCATAATTAAATAGTTCGACTAGTCAATTATTTTCTTTTTGTGTTAAATTAGAGAGAATAACTGTATAATGTGACTGTACATGTCTTCATATAAACATTTAGTAAGTATAAAGTAATTAATCATAAAATTTGTTACCCATAAAATATAAAGGGCAATGTATAGTGTGTATATACATAAAAAGAACAACACTTTCACAAGTTCATAGTTTATTAGTATGTAGATTTAAGTATCCAACAGGACTTGACATAAACATTTGTACAGTAATGATGAGAGACAAGTTATGCAACACCCGCACTCTATTTCAGTTCACTTATCCAAAACGCTTTGCAATTTGTTCCTCACATTTGACCCATTCACTCACACATTCACACACCGACGGCGGTGGCAACCATGCAAGGTGCCAACCTGCTCATCAGGGCAATTAAGTGTCTTGCTCAAGGACACTTCAACACACTGCCCGGGAGGAGCAGGAATCGAACCGTGAACCTCCGGATTACCAGACGACTGCTCTACTCTAGCGTGTAGGGTAGAGAGAGAGAGGAGGGGTAGAGAGAGAGAGAGAGGGTAGAGAGAGAGTAGAGGTAGAGAGAGGGGGTAGAGAGAGAGGGGGTAGATTTAATTGATTTTATTGATGGATTAAAAACACACAACAAGGATCCAAAGGATAACATGAGAAAGAGTAAAACCCTTATTTCCGTCATGGTCCCAGGGCTGTTAGGCCACAACAAAAACACGACAATAACACAAAACACATAAATTTAAAACATTAGAAGACTAACCTATCGCTAAAATTGTATACCCCACAATAACTAAAAACTGATTGGAAACCCATTCAAACTATAGGGGGCTATTCCTCTATTCTGTCCATGAGCCACTTCCTGACGCTTCTCTTGAAGCTGTGGAGGCTCGAGCTCTGCTTGATGGGGATAGGCAGCTTGTTCCAATCCTGGGCTCCTGGGCTCCAGAGAAAGTAAGGGAGCACTGGCCCAGTTTGGATCGGAAAGAAGCAGGCTTCAGGTTTGCTATGCTTGCTCTAGTTCTGTGGTTGTGGGATTCGTTGACCGGGGTGAAGTAGTTCTGGACGTATCTAGGGGACCGTTGGTTTATAATATTGTGCACTATGTTCAGTCTGAGCTGGGTAACTCTGGCCTCCACAGGAAGCCAGTTTAGCTCCTGAAAGTGACTCCTCCCTATGTGGGTGCGAGGACCAAGACCCATTACCACCCTTACCAGCTTATTTTGGGAAACCTGAAGCTTCTTTTTTATGGTCACTGACAGGCCCTCGAACCACGACATGCTACCATAGTCAAAGTGGCAGAGTACTAGGCTATTTGCTAGTAGCCTGAGGCTATCTCTGCCAAGGAGGTTGGCTTTCCTAGCTAGGTACCTGGTGCAGGCGTTGACTTTGCCCAGTACTTGGGAGGCCATAGCCTCCCCATCTAGGCTCCCATCTATCATACAGCCTATAGTATAGATACTTCGCTTTTTTTTTTGCTGTTTTAGGGTTACAGCTCCTAACTGGATGTTAAACTCCCGTGCTTTCCTGAGCTTGGGCTTGGAGCCTAATAGTACTGCCTCTGTCTTACCTAGGTGAAGAGAAAGCCTGTTGTCCGAAAGCCAACTGCTGACCCCTGCAAGTTCTTCACCTAGCATCTGTTCTAGTGTGTTCTGATCCTTGTGTGAGACTAGCAGGGCTGAGTCGCCTGCAAATAAAAACAAGTTACATGAGCATGCTGCTGACATGTCATTTATGTACAGTAAAAGATACTAGAGTAGAGAGAGCTTGTAGAGAGAGCTTGTGTATGATACAAACACAGAATTTGTACGTGAAATATTACAAATATATCTATCAATGATTACATGTATGTAGCAATATATTTAAACTATATTTTATAACAGGAGGCTATCTAATGTAAAGCAGAAATACAGCAGGTGGTTAGGCCTACACCATACACACTAATGTCAAATGTAAGTGGATGTTTTGATTGTGGGAATATATTTGTACACAATGGTTTGTTTTCTATGATGCTTTGAATTGTATTGAAATGTCACTATTGCATCACGCTGCATATTGAATTTAGATCCTCAACTTTACCAAATCAAATGCTGGATATGTTTTTGTGTTGAGCTCCAAGTACTGAGTAGGATGTACAGCAGGTACCGAAGTGACTAACCATTGATTAATTGATTGATAACTTTATTAACAGATTGCAGAATGGATTGATTGATTGATTTTTATTGTGGCGTAAAAGACAGCATCCAAGGGATAAAAACATGAGAAAGTGAAAGCACTTATTTTCATCATGGTCCCAGATTTTGGACATGGACAGACATCATAAAACATAGAGCATCATAATAAAACAGAGCATCATAATAAAACATAGATCATCATCATAAAAACATAGAGCATCATAATAAAACATATAGCAACCCCATAAAACATGAACCAGTATTTCACTTCTACATATACTATCAAGAGACTAACAGATACGTGGTACAGTACTGACTAAGATGAATATGTACAATCCATTCACTATTTATAAATGCGTTCCATTTATATACACTATGGTAGATCTCAATTAGACTACAAAAAATAGGAAGTCAGAAGCAAGAACCAAACAGCACTGTAGATGAAAGAATAAGATGAAGACCTGTCACTCATCCAGCCTCTTGACTGGTGTGTAGGACATTTACATTTACATTTAGTCATTTAGCTGACGCTTTTATCCAAAGCGACTTACAAGTTCTGTACGACAAGCCATCAGGAAGGGCACAACTCTATCAGCTGAGCAACAATGTTCATCAAAGTGTTGAGTGCTACAGTGTAGGTTAGTTTATTAGGACAAGTGCATGACAGTACGGTTAGGTAGGGTTCGATTTTTGTAATTTTTTTTAATTCAGATAATGGTTGAAGAAGTGCGTCTTTAGTCGACGGCGAAAGATTGGACGTGTTTCGGCTGTCCTAACTGGGGTGGGTAGTTCATTCCACCATTGTGGGGCAAGGACTGAGAATAGGCGACTTCTCTTTGATGACCCTCCCGGAGCTTGGATAGGAGTAGGTCTGAGGCGGCCAGAAGATGCAGAGCGTAGGGGTCTTGAGGGTGTGTAGTTAGAGACCATTGACCGGAGGTAGGCGGGAGCGGTTCCCTGGTCAGACTGGTGAGAGAGGAAGACTGGTCAGAGAGGGCGTGTTGGAAGCACCATGCAACATCCTTGAATCTGTAGAATACGTGTTTTATATTAAAAAAAACTAGTCTAAATCACATTTAATATAATAATTTATAATCTAATAATAATCAAATCCTTTTCAATTGAATTATTTATTTTGGAGCAGTCCTTTCTTCCCTTGTATTCAGCATGTTTGTCTAGTCTAGTGGGTGTATAGGCAGCAACAAACCACATTTTTGATTTCCTTGCCTGCCTGGCTGACCCACGACCAAAAGGTAAAAACAAAACAAAACGTTTAGCACATTAGGTAGGCAGTGTTCCTGGCTCCAATAAGCACAGCTAACATCAAAGTGAATCCACTGCTTGTGTCCCCATTGTGACATCACTAAAGGAAAGCAACTGCTTGTTTAGTTGTTGATCTGGAGACTTGGAACTCTGGCTAAACAGACTGACGTCACATCCATACAGACTGACATCTCAGACTGAAGCCAGATCCATACAGTAATGAGGATATCTAGACTAAAAGCAGCATTCGTTTTGGAACTCTGCCTTGTTTGATTATAACACTAATGAATTTGAATAGTAATTAAAAAAGTGAATACATATGAAAAAGGCTGTTGATTGTTGAGTAGATAGAAATGGAATATGTGAATATCCAATATCAAACCAATTTGATAGAATAGTACTCTGATAAAAGTAAAAGGACTCTATTAAAAATTAGACTAAAGTAATAGCATAAAAGTAAATATTGAATGTAAGTAACTAAAGTAAGTACACATTCTGTACAGGCTTATAATGATTGAGAGCTCCTAAATTCTCAATGCATCAACCTCTGTGTGATGTCAAACTGGTTGTTCATCCAGTTATGCTGGTTGTGATTACTTCCTTTTGACATCGACAGACTTAAACATTAAATGTACATTATGTTTTGCATCTTATCACATATTTTGGATTACTGTAAAAGAAAGTAGAGCAGGGTTTGTATAAATGTGGTAGAGGAAAATAAATTAGGAAACCTCCTTTGAAGTGTAGTATAGTAAATGTATTGAGATCCCTAAATTGGAAATACTCAAGTAAAGTATCGTAAAAACTATTTAAATACAGTAGTAAAAGTACTTTCTTTCCTCTCCTAGGTTCTCTACTTTCTGTGTTACTGTACCCATTTACTAATGCATATTTGGTAACATCAAGTTATTCTCTAGATATCATATTAACAACTGTAATCATGGGTTTTATAGGGTTTCATTGCATTATAATCTCATATACATAACTTTTCTCATGAAATGAGAATTACTGCAAATGTACTTTGACACCAATGCCCAGCAATGAAGTCAGGTTATTTCTGAGACATAAAGGAAACTGGTAAGAAACCGGCCTTCAATGACAGCTACAACCAGGAAGCACCTCCCACCCCGTGACGCGTTCAGAGTTTACTCTATAACCAGGAAGCACCTCCCACCCTGTGACGCGTTCAGAGTTTACTCTATAACCAGGAAGCACCTCCCACCCCGACACGCGATAAGAGTTCACTCTTCCTGAGAAAACAAAACTTAACAGCGACGTTGTTAAAATGGCGCAGCAAGGAGTTGATCTGGACCGGGACGACCAGTTCTGCTGTTCTATCTGTCTGGGTCTACTGAAGGATCCGGTAACTATTCCCTGTGGACACAGCTACTGTATGGGCTGTATCAAAGACTGCTGGGATCGAGATGATCAGAAGGGGATCTACACATGTCCCCAGTGCAGGGAGACTATTAATCCAAGGCCTGTTCTGAAGAAAAACAACATGCTGGCTGAAGTGATAGAACAACTAAGGAAGACAGGACTCCAAGCTGCTCCTCCTGATCACTGTTGTGCTGGACCTGGAGATGTGGCCTGTGATTTCTGCACTGGGAGAAAGCGGAAAGCCCTCAAGTCCTGCCTGGTATGTCTGACCTCTTTCTGTGAAACTCACCTCCAGCCTCATTATACTGTAGCTCCATTAAAGAAACACAAGCTGGTCAAAGCCTCCACACGGCTTCAGGAGAACACCTGCTCTTGTCATGATGAAGCTATGAAGATGTTCTGTCGTACTGATCAGCAGTGCATCTGTTATTTGTGTTCCATGGATGAACACAAAGGCCATGATAAAGTCTCAGCTGCAGCAGAAAGGACGGAGAGACAGAAAGAGCTCGGCACGAGTCAGCAGAAAATCCACCAGAGAGTCCAGGAGAGAGAGAAGCGACTCAAAGAGGCCCAACAGGCTGTTGATTCTCTCAATCACTCTGCTGATAAAGCAGTGGAGGACAATGAGAGAATCTTCACTGAGCTGATACGCTCCTTGGAGACGAGGCGCTCTGAGCTGAAGAAGGTAATCAGAGCCCAACAGAGGACCACAGTGACTCAGGCTGAAGAACTGCAGAAGAGACTGGAGCAGGAGATAGCGGACCTGAGGAGGAGAGACACTGAGCTGGAGCAGCTCTCACACACAGAGGACCACATCCACTTTCTACAGAGTTACCCCTCCCTCTCCGGTCCCAGTGAGTCTACAGACTTACCCAGCATCAGTGTCCTTCCTCTCCTGTACTTTGCAGATGTGACTGAGGTCGTGTCTGAGCTGAGAGACCAACTAGAGGACGTTCTGAAAAAGCAGTGGCCCAGAATCTCAACAACAGTGAATGCAGTTAATGTTTTACTGCCACCAGAGCCCAAGACCAGAGCTGACTTCTTACAATATTACTCTCCGATCACACTGGACCCAAACACAACAAACACACGTCTGTCTTTGTCTGAGGGGAACAGAAAAGCAACACGGATGCTGCAAAATCAGTTATATCCTAATCACCCAGAAAGATTCATTGAAAGGCTTCAGGTTTTGGGTAGAGAAGGTCTGACTGGACGCTGTTACTGGGAGGTGGAGTGGAGTGGAGGGGTTCGTGTAGCAGCTTCCTACAAAGACATTAGTAGAACAGGCACTAGGGAGAACTGTGGATTTGGATGCAATTCCAAATCCTGGGCTTTAGAGTGCTATCAATGTAATTACTTTTTCTACCACAATAACAAGAACATAACAGTACCGGGCCCCCGGTCCTCCAGAATAGGAGTGTACCTGGATCACAGGGCAGGGACTCTGTGCTTCTACAGCGTCTCTGACACAATGACCCTCCTGCACAGAGTCAACACCACATTCACTCAGCCTCTCTATCCTGGACTTTGGTGTCGATATTACCCTGGGGAGGCTGAGTTTTGTGAGAGAGCAGTGACATGCACAGCTCCTCTACCCAGGGTTTTGGATTTAAATTGATCTTGGAGATGCTGAGTTGTGAAAGATGAGGTAATTAGGAGTTACATTCACTCAGTCACTCAGTCTATCGTTGTTCTGAGGGACACACACACACATACACTATGTTGTTCTGAGGGACACACACATAACATACACTATGTTTGGCTTTGTTTCTAGTTTCTAGCCTACCGGGGTAACGTTTGATTGGATATTTGCATAATTCATTCATAATTATTCACATATTTGATTCCCATCTTCAATACCTCTGTCCCTTTGCATGTGGGGAAGTAAAAATCTTTATTCTGATACTGCGGGTAGGTTGGACAACAATATGCAACCATTTTATTTGTATTTGATCACCTTTGGTCATTTTGAATTACTGTGGGATTTGGGTCTGTCTCTTCTCTTTCTGTTCCAGGGGGGGTTGGTAACAATGTGGGGGCCGGACCTCCATGTGGAGGTTGAGTCGGCCTATAACCTTTGCCCTCACCTCGTATCTCTGGGCAGCCGGGACACTTCATACGGGACACTCTATTTTCAAGGCCTTCTCTTGAACCCATAGCCAGGATGTGTGGGGCATGGGTCAGTCGTAAATGCAACAATTTTGTTTCAGAACAGACCCATCTGCGTTATCAAAAGAGCTCCAGGAGCGAGAGAGAGTTGTTCTTCTGGTGGTAGACTTTCTGGGAGACAGACCTAGACTGTAATTCTTTTTTTTACATTACGGGAAATTCACTTATTTTAATAAAGATTACTTTAGTTTTTCTACTTTAAGTGTAAATGTCATAAAAATACAGTAAATGTATCTTTTATCAAAATATTAACCATTAAATAAAGGTTGTAATCTGATTTGATTTTACTGTAATTTGACAGTAAGTATTTGGCAACCGTTGCTGCCAGACATTTACTGTTTTTTTTTGTTTTCTTTTTTACGCTGTAGATAGGAGCTGGCTTAGGAAGAATGACCATTCATTGAATATTGTGCATTTTGTCTTTTGTACTGTACTGTACCCATTCTGCAATATATTAATAAAGTTTTCAATCAATGTATTACCATAGTGTCTTTATACCTTCATCACTGTACATATTAATACCTTCATCACTGTACATATTAATACTACAACTCACACAGTTACACACATTCACACCTGGGTACATCCACAGTCTGACACTGTTGACCACAGTGTGTATGTACAGCCCACCCTGTTATAAATATACAAATAACTATGCTAAGTCTACCCCCAGTACAAATATACCTAACTCTATCTTATGTCTACTCCTGGTACAATATATATACTGTAACTATAATTACAAATATAAGTATCCTGTGCAATATATACAGTACTCCATACTAAGTCTACCATGATCTGTACATGGAACATAAGATATTTGGAACTTTCTGAACCTCTTGTAAATCGTAATATAGATCAGTTTTACTACAATGTTTGCAAACATTGCCAACATACCCAAAGTGTTTTAGCCACAGAACAAATACAAGCAGCTTACTGTTGTCTAGTGGTAGTCGGTCAGCAGGAGATGAAAACAGGGCTCCATTTTTATGTCCGGTGGTGGAGCTACACATTCATGTATGTTTGGATCCAATAAAAAATGCACACATTTGGATATGATCACTGTTCCCTTTGGTGGAATACGTCAGATCACTTTTCTGTTTCAATATGATGCATAATTAAATAGTTGGGGTTCGACTAGTCAATTATTTTCTTTTTGTGTTAAATTAGAGAAAGAATAACTATAAGGTGACTGTGCATGTGCATGTCTTCATATAAACATTTAGTATAAAGTAATTAATCATAAAATTAGTTACCCATAAAATATAAAGGGCAATGTATAGTGTGTATATACATATATAAAAAGAACAACACTTTCACAAGTTCATAGTTTATTAGTATGTAGATTTAAGTATCCAACAGGACTTGACATAAACATTTGTACAGTAATGATGAGAGACAAGTTATGCAACACCCGCACTCTATTTCAGTTCACTTATCCAAAACGCTTTGCAATTTGTTCCTCACATTTGACCCATTCACTCGCACACCGACGGCGGAGACAACCATGCAAGGTGCCAACCTGCTCATCAGGGCAATTAAGTGTCTTGCTCAAGGACACTTCAACACACTGCCCGGGAGGAGCGGGAATCGAACCGTGAACCTCCGGATTACCAGACGACTGCTCTACTCTAGCGTGTAGGGTAGAGAGAGAGAGGAGGGGTAGAGAGAGAGAGAGAGGGTAGAAAGAGAGAGAGAGAGGGTAGAGAGAGAGTAGAGGTAGAGAGAGAGGGGGTAGATTTTATTGATTTTATTGATGGATTAAAAACACACAACAAGGATCCAAAGGATAACATGAGAAAGAGTAAAAACCCTTATTTCCGTCATGGTCCCAGGGCTGTTAGGCCACAACAAAAACACGACAATAACACAAAACACATACATTTAAAACATTAGAAGACTAACCTATCGCTAAAATTGTATACCCCACAATAACTAAAAACTGATTGGAAACCCATTCAAACTATAGGGGGCTATTCCTCTATTCTGTCCATGAGCCACTTCCTGACGCTTCTCTTGAAGCTGTGGAGGCTCGAGCTCTGCTTGATGGGGATAGGCAGCTTGTTCCAATCCTGGGCTCCTGGGCTCCAGAGAAAGTAAGGGAGCACTGGCCCAGTTTGGATCGGAAAGAAGCAGGCTTCAGGTTTGCTATGCTTGCTCTAGTTCTGTGGTTGTGGGATTCGTTGACCGGGGTGAAGTAGTTCTGGACGTATCTAGGGGACCTTTGGTTTATAATATTGTGCACTATGTTCAGTCTGAGCTGGGTAACTCTGGCCTCCACAGGAAGCCAGTTTAGCTCCTGAAAGTGACTCCTCCCTATGTGGGTGCGAGGACCAAGACCCATTACCACCCTTACCAGCTTATTTTGGGAAACCTGAAGCTTCTTTTTTATGGTCACTGACAGGCCCTCGAACCACGACACGCTACCATAGTCAAAGTGGAAGAGTACTAGGCTATTTGCTAGTAGCCTGAGGCTATCTCTGCCAAGGAGGTTGGCTTTCCTAGCTAGGTACCTGGTGCAGGTGTTGACTTTGCCCAGTACTTGGGAGGCCATAGCCTCCCCGTCTAGGCTCCCGTCTATCATACAGCCTATAGATACTTCGCTTTTTTTTGCTGTTTTAGGGTTACAGCTCCTAACTGGATGTTAAACTCCCGTGCTTTCCTGAGCTTGGGCTTGGAGCCTAATAGTACTGCCTCTGTCTTACCTAGGTGAAGAGAAAGCCTGTTGTCCGAAAGCCAACTGCTGACCCCTGCAAGTTCTTCACCTAGCATCTGTTCTAGTGTGTTCTGATCCTTGTGTGAGACTAGCAGGGCTGAGTCGTCTGCAAATAAAAACAAGTTACATGAGCATGCTGCTGACATGTCATTTATGTACAGTAAAAGATACTAGAGTAGAGAGAGCTTGTAGAGAGAGCTTGTGTATGATACAAACACAGAATTTGTACGTGAAATATTACAAATATATCTATCAATGATTACATGTATGTAGCAATATATTTAAACTATATTTTATAACAGGAGGCTATCTAATGTAAAGCAGAAATACAGCAGGTGGTTAGGCCTACACCATACACACTAATGTCAAATGTAAGTGGATGTTTTGATTGTGGGAATATATTTGTACACAATGGTTTGTTTTCTATGATGCTTTGAATTGTATTGAAATGTCACTATTGCATCACTCTGCATATTGAATTTAGATCCTCAACTTTACCAAATCAAATGCTGGATATGTTTTTGTGTTGAGCTCCAAGTACTGAGTAGGATGTACAGCAGGTACCGAAGTGACTAACCATTGATTAATTGATTGATAACTTTATTAACAGATTGCAGAATGGATTGATTGATTGATTTTTATTGTGGCGTAAAAGACAGCATCCAAGGGATAAAAACATGAGAAAGTGCAAGCACTTATTTTCATCATGGTCCCAGATTTTGGACATGGACAGACATCATAAAACATAGAGCATCATAATAAAACAGAGCATCATAATAAAACATAGATCATCATCATAAAAACATAGAGCATCATAATAAAACATATAGCAACCCCATAAAACATGAACCTGTATTTCACTTCTACATATACTATCAAGAGACTAACAGATACGTGGTACAGTACTGACTAAGATGAATATGTACAATCCATTCACTATTTATAAATGCGTTCCATTTATATACACTATGGTAGATCTCAATTAGACTACAAAAAATAGGAAGTCAGAAGCAAGAACCAAACAGCACTGTAGATGAAAGAATAAGATGAAGACCTGTCACTCATCCAGCCTCTTGACTGGTGTGTAGGACATTTACATTTACATTTAGTCATTTAGCTGACGCTTTTATCCAAAGCGACTTACAAGTTCTGTACGACAAGCCATCAGGAAGGGCACAACTCTATCAGCTGAGCAACAATGTTCATCAAAGTGTTGAGTGCTACAGTGTAGGTTAGTTTATTAGGACAAGTGCATGACAGTACGGTTAGGTAGGGTTAGATTTTTGTAATTTTTTTAAATTCAGATAATGGTTGAAGAAGTGCGTCTTTAGTCGACGGCGAAAGATTGGACGTGTTTCGGCTGTCCTAACTGGGGTGGGTAGTTCATTCCACCATTGTGGGGCAAGGACTGAGAATAGGCGACTTCTCTTTGATGACCCTCCCGGAGCTTGGATAGGAGTAGGTCTGAGGCGGCCAGAAGATGCAGAGCGTAGGGGTCTTGAGGGTGTGTAGTTAGAGACCATTGACCGGAGGTAGGCGGGAGCGGTTCCCTGGTCAGACTGGTGAGAGAGGAAGACTGGTCAGAGAGGGCGTGTTGGAAGCACCATGCAACATCCTTGAATCTGTAGAATACAGATATATATTAAAAAAAAACTAGTCTAAATCACATTTAATATAATAATTTATAATCTAATAATAATCAAATCCTTTTCAATTGAATTATTTATTTTGGAGCAGTCCTTTCTTCCCTTGTATTCAGCATGTTTGTCTAGTCTAGTGGGTGTATAGGCAGCAACAAACCACATTTTTTATTTCCTTGCCTGCCTGGCTGACCCACGACCAAAAGGTAAAAACAAAACAAAACGTTTAGCACATTAGGTAGGCAGTGTTCCTGGCTCCAATAAGCACAGCTAACATCAAAGTGAATCCACTGCTTGTGTGTCCCCATTGTGACATCACTAAAGGAAAGCAACTGCTTGTTTAGTTGTTGATCTGGAGACTTGGAACTCGGGCTAAACAGACTGACGTCACATCCATACAGACTGACATCTCAGACTGAAGCCAGATCCATACAGTAATGAGGATATCTAGACTAAAAGCAGCATTCGTTTTGGAACTCTGCCTTGTTTGATTATAACACTAATGAATTTGAATAGTAATTAAAAAGGTGAATACATATGAAAAAGGCTGTTGATTGTTGAGTAGATAGAAATGGAATATGTGAATATCCAATATCAAACCAACGTTACCCCATTTGATAGAATAGTACTCTGATAAAAGTAAAAGGACTCTATTAAAAATTAGACTAAAGTAATAGCATAAAAGTAAATATTCAATGTAAGTAACTAAAGTAAGTACACATTCTGTACAGGCTTATAATGATTGAGAGCTCCTAAATTCTCAATGCATCAACCTCTGTGTGATGTCAAACTGGTTGTTCATCCAGTTATGCTGGTTGTGATTACTTCCTGTTGACATCGACAGACTTGAACATTAAATGTACATTATGTTTAGCATCTTATCACATATTTTGGATTACTGTAAAAGAAAGTAGAGCAGGGTTTGTATAAATGTGGTAGAGGAAAATAAATTAGGAAACCTCCTTTGAAGTGTAGTAAATGTATTGAGATCCCTAAATTGGAAATACTCAAGTAAAGTATCGTAAAAACTATTTAAATACAGTAGTAAAAGTTCTTTCTTTCCTCCCCTGGGTTCTCTACTTTCTGTGTTACTGTACCTATTTACTAATGCATATTTGGTAACATCAAGTTATTCTCTAGATATCATATTAACAACTGTAATTATGGGTTTTATAGGTTTTCATTGCATTATAATCTCATATACATAACTTTTCTCATGAAATGAGAATTACTGCAAATGTACTTTGACACCAATGCCCAGCAATGAATCTGAATCTGAATCTGAACTATGAAAAAAAAACATATTCTGTATGAAACACAGTAATCTAGACACTGCCTCTTTAAAGCGACTCCTCCCCTGGACAGGAAGCACCTCCCACCCCGTGACGCGTTCAGAGTTTACTCTATAACCAGGAAGCACCTCCCACCCCGACACGCGATAAGAGTTTACTCTTCCTCTCAAGAGAGGAGATGATGTTTGTATTGTGATTGTATGACAAGAGGAGCAGAGAAGAAGGAGACAGAGACGATAGAAATGTGTTTTGAAGATGAGAAGAAGAAGAGGAGTGTAAACTTTCTCAAGTGTGGGCGAAGCAAGAATTGTGGAGGGCAGTAATACGCCACGATGCGTCTACACTGCCGGAAATTCAAATAAGAAGAAGAAGAAGAAGAAAACAAAACTTAACAGCGCCGTTGTTAAAATGGCGCAGCAAGGAGTTGATCTGGACCGGGACCAGTTCTGCTGTTCTATCTGTCTGGATCTACTGAAGGATCCGGTAACTATTCACTGTGGACACAGCTACTGTATGGGCTGTATCAAAGACTGCTGGGATCGAGATGATCAGAAGGGGATCTACACATGTCCCCAGTGCAGGGAAACTTTTACTCCGAGGCCTGTTCTGAAGAAAAACAACATGCTGGCTGAAGTGATAGAACAACTAAGGAAGACAGGACTCCAAGCTGCTCCTCCTGATCACTATTGTGCTGGACCTGGAGATGTGGTCTGTGATTTCTGCACTGGGAGAAAGCAGAAAGCCCTCAAGTCCTGCCTGGTATGTCTGACCTCTTTCTGTGAAACTCACCTCCAGCCTCATTATACTGTAGCTCCATTAAAGAAACACAAGCTGGTCAAAGCCTCCACACGGCTTCAGGAGAACATCTGCTCTCGTCATGATGAAGCTATGAAGATGTTCTGTCATACTGATCAGCAGTGCATCTGTTATTTGTGTTCCATGGAAGAACACAAAGGCCATGATACAGTCTCAGCTGCAGCAGAAAGGACGGAGAGACAGAAAGAGCTCGGCACGAGTCAGCAGAAAATCCACCAGAGAGTCCAGGAGAGAGAGAAGCGACTCAAAGAGGCCCAACAGGCTGTTGATTCTCTCAATCACTCTGCTGATAAAGCAGTGGAGGACAATGAGAGAATCTTCACTGAGCTGATACGCTCCTTGGAGACGAGGCGCTCTGAGCTGAAGAAGGTCATCAGAGCCCAACAGAGGACCACAGTGACTCAGGCTGAAGAACTGCAGAAGAGACTGGAGCAGGAGATAGCGGACCTGAGGAGGAGAGACACTGAGCTGGAGCAGCTCTCACACACAGAGGACCACATCCACTTTCTACAGAGTTACCCCTCCCTCTCCGGTCCCAGTGAGTCTACAGACTTACCCAGCATCAGTGTCCTTCCTCTCCTGTACTTTGCAGATGTGACTGAGGTTGTGTCTGAGCTGAGAGACCAACTAGAGGACGTTCTGAAAAAGCAGTGGCCCAGAATCTCAACAACAGTGAATGCAGTTAATGTTTTACTGCCACCACCAGAGCCCAAGACCAGAGCTGACTTCTTACAATATTACTCTCAGATCACACTGGACCCAAACACAACAAACACACAACTGTCTTTGTCTGAGGGGAACAGAAAAGCAACACTGATGCAGCAAGAGCAGTTATATCCTAATCACCCAGAAAGATTCATTGAAAGGTGTCAGGTTCTGGGTAGAGAAGGTCTGACTGGACGCTGTTACTGGGAGGTGGAGTGTAGTGGACGGGTTTGTGTAGCAGCCTCCTACAAAGACATTAGTAGAACAGGCACTGTGGAGAACTGTGGATTTGGATTAAATTCCAAATCCTGGGCTTTAGAGTGCAATCTAAGTAATTACATCTTCAGCCACAATAACAAGAACATAACAGTACCGGGCCCCCGGTCCTCCAGAATAGGAGTGTACCTGGATCACAGGGCAGGGACTCTGTGCTTCTACAGCGTCTCTGACACCATGACCCTCCTGCATAGAGTCAACACCACATTCACTCAGCCTCTCTATCCTGGACTTTGGTGTCGATATATCCCCGGGGAGGCTGAGTTTTGTGAGAGAGCAGTGACATGCACAGCTCCTCTACCCAGGGTTTTGGATTTAAATTGATCTTGGAGATGCTGAGTTGTGAAAGATGAGGTAATTAGGAGTTACATTCACTCAGTCACTATCGTTGTTCTGAGGGACACACACATACACTATGTTTTGCTTTGGTTCTAGTTTCTAGCCTACCGGGGTTTTGTTTATTTGATTGGATATTTGCATATTCACATATTTTACTCCCATCTTCAATACCTCTGTCCCTTTGCATGTGGGGAAGTAAAAATCTTTATTTTCATACTCCAGGTAGATTGGACAACAATATGCAACTATTTTATTTGTATTTGATCACCTTTGGTCATTTTGAATTACTGTGGGATTTGGGTTTGTCTCTTCTCTCTCTGTTCCAAGGGGGGTTGGTAACAATGTGGTGGCCGGACCTCTTCAGCCTATAACCTTTTCCCTCACCTCGTATCTCTGGGCAGCCGGGACACTTCATACGGGACACTCTATTTTCAAGGCCTTCTCTTGAACATAGCCAGGATGTGTGGGGCATGCGTCAGTCGTAAATGCAACAATTTTGTTTCAGAACAGACCCATCTGCGTTATCAAAAGAGCTCCAGGAGCGAGAGAGAGTTGTTCTTCTGGTGGTAGACTTTCTGGGAGACAGACCTACACTGTAATTCCTTTTTTTTTTACATTACGGGAAATTCACTTATTTTAATAAAGATTACTTTTGTTTTTCTACTTTAAGTGTAAATGCCATAAAAATACAGTAAATTACCTTTTATCAAAATATTAACAATTAAATAAAGGTTGTAATCTGTAAATGTATTTGATTTTACTGTAATTTGACAGTAAGTATTTGGCAACCGTTGCTGCCAGACATTTACCGTTTTCTTTTACAGTTTTCTTTTTTACACTGTAGATAGGAGCTGGCTTAGGAAGAATGACCATTCATTGAATATTGTGCATTTTAGTCTTTTGTTCTTGTATTCTTACTAAATAAACGTGGACATCTAAACCCAGAAGGACCCGTGTGGATATTTGCTTGAAACTTGCCGTTTCACCGACTGAACCTCAATATAGAACTTTGAACACAACGCAAAGGAATTTACTTCAACTCACTATTTACATTACATGTGCTACACAAGAAATGCTGTCGAAATCTAACATTACCATTGAAATTCAATAGTGAAACGAGTTAGAGTTCCAAACCAATTCTGGTTTAATTCTAGATCTCATGGGGCGGCTACGTGGCGTAGTGGGCAAGGCGCTCGCCACGAAATCTGGAGCCGCTGGGCTTGCCTGTTCGAGCCCAGCGCTCCACATTTGCTTTCAGTTTAGCAGGTCGTCCGTACTAATACACATTGGCCGTATTAGGGGGTGGAAACTGATGGGTGGGGATCGGGCGTTGTGGACAGCGACTCCTACAGGTTGGTTGGTGCGCCTGCGCAGTAGAATCAGGAAGTGTCGGGGGCAGCGTGAGCCTCCGAGTCCCACGTGTTACTCCTCGCCACTGAGAGATCGAGCTGCGCAGGTGAAAAGATGCGACTGCTGTTACCTCAAGTACCGGAGGGGACTTGTGCTATGTATGACTTAGTCCACATTGCAGCCGGCTTGTGGGAGGCAAGAAACAGCGTTCGTGACAGGGGAGGGTTGAATTGGATGATACGAAATTGGGATGGGAGAAAATATAGAAAATGGGAGAAAAAGTGGATCAAAAAAAATTCTAGCTCTGATCATCTCCAATTAGCGGCAAATACTTTCTAAAATGTTGCCATTGTTACCATTACAATTGTTTAAGAACCCAAGAGCTCGGGCGGCTAGGTGGTGCAGTGGGCAAGGCGCTCACCACCAACACAGGAGACGCTGGGTTCGAGCCCAGCTCTCCGCATTGCTATCAGCTTGGCTGGTCGTTCATACTAATAAAATTGGCAGTATTAGGGGGTGGGAAGCTGATGGGTGGGGATCGGACGTTGTGGACACTGACTGGGGGAGGGAGGGTAGAATTGGACGATACGAAAATTGGGATGGGAGAAAAATAGAAAATAGGAGAAAAAGTAGATAAAAAAGAGAACCCAAGAGCTGAGGGCAATAGTTTTGGCAGCGGTGGCCTAAAGGTTAGAGTAGCGGGTTTGTGACCGGAAGGTCGCCGGTTTCGATCCCCCGGACCGGCAGGAAACATCTGGGCTGGGGATTGGGGAAGTGAATGAATAACTCTCTCCCATACCCTCAATACCAACAGGCTGAAGTGCTCAGTGGCCAACGGTGTCAGACTGTGGTTTTACTGGGCGGCTCCCAGGTGTGAATGGAACTGTGTGAGTCAGTGTGAAGCAGTCGAGCAGTGTGTATTTTCATTACTCTCAACAAGAAATTAATTGGCTTACACGCGTTTACAAAATGCTTCTGGGTCTGACTCCTTGATACACCTGTTCAGATTGTCATCTACTCCCTATAGGAGACAGATAGCACCATATCTCGCTAGATGTATTAACACTTCCTTTGGCCAATCCTCTAATGCCGGACTCTATTGCAGAGTCGTTTACATGCACCTGCAACTTGTCCTGCCTGGTTAAATAAATAAATAAAGATTGTATGCATGTTGTGTGTTACCTTCTTAGCTCCTATCTGGGTGGATAAGTGTGTATTGCATGTATGTGTGTGTGTGTGTGTGTGTATATCAATACTGATATATAATACTTTATAATGATGTATAACGTGTGGTACTCTACCTCTCCACAATACTGATATATAATACCTTATAATGATGTATAACGTGTGGGACTCTACCTCTCCACAATACTCTGAAATGAACTTGTTCTTCTGCACCGACTCTTTGATGAAGATGCCCCACCCCGCCACGTCTGATGGCGCCAGCAGAAGATGCTGAGTGGGAAGGAAGGATGGATGGATGGATGGGTGAGAAAGAGGGAAACATTTTGTTAAACAGACTTAAGTTTGAGGTAGGGTTGGCTGAAAATTCAATATTATTTTTTTGTTCAATATATTATTGTAGAACAAAATAGAAGTAGTCTGGTGAGTTATTTTGATATAAGAGACCCAGAACATAAATACTATATAAATTACAAGTAACCAAATTTCGAATAGAGCAATCTGCATATACTCTGTTGTGTGTTGACAAATCGACAGTGTTATGTTACTGCCTGTTACAGGTGTGCTTATAGTGCCACCTATTGGATACTTAGTTGTACTACACATTGAAAAGTTGAGGTTCCCCATTCCAAATGTAGCATTGGTGTTGCATGTCGCTCCCAGCCTGGAATGAATCCCACTAAAGAAGAATGGTACTAGTTCAACTGGTGAACAAACAGTGAGACCAAAATGACTGACCAAAATCTGGAGACCAATCAAACGCTACGAGCTGACTTGGATTGTATACTCATGGGTCACCAACACCCTGCAACTCAGCTGTATGAGAAGGAACACACAGTAAGCTGTGGTGTTCCACAAGGCAGCATACTAGGACCGCTACTGTTCCTAATTTATGCAAATGACATGTCGTCAGCTTGTGACTGCAACTTGTTCCTGTTTGCGGACGACTCAGCCCTGCTGGTCTCTGACAAGAACAAGTTACAGGTTGAAAAAACCCTCAGCTCAGAACTAGGCAAAATCTGCATATGGCTCGCTGATAACAAACTATCATTACACATGGGCAAAACAGAGTCCATTCTCTTCGGTTCAAATAACAAACTCAGCAAGACCGACGGCTTCTCAGTTACAGTGGGTGACAATATTGTCACAAGGAAAGAAGATATTACCTACCTGGGTTCCATCCTAGAGGCAAATCTTTCCTGTGACAAAATGGCATCCAATGTAATAAAACAAGTCAACCAACGAACTCGATTCTTGTACCGGATCTCCTCACTGGTAAACAAGAATACTCTGAAGACTCTGGCAGGAGCACTCATTCAAGGGTACTACGACTATGCTTGCACCTCATGGTACCAAAGCACCTCAAAGGCGCTAAAAACAAAATTACAAACATCTCAAAACAAACTGGTCAGACTACTGCTTGACCTTACTCCTAGAACCCACCTCACCCCTGCCCACTTTGACAACCTAGGATGGCTTAGAGTAGACGACAGAGTACAACAACTTGCAATGGGCCTGGTCTACAAGATACACTACACGACCAAGGTACCCATGTACATGTCAAAATACTTCCCAAAGGTCAGTGAATACCACGACCACAACACCAGAGGGAGCTCCACAAATAATGTTAAACCCAGATTCGGCTCAAACAAGGGACTAAACACGTTTCGCAATTATGCCACATCAATGTGGAACGCCCTACCCACAGCTGTAAAGGAATGTGAATCACTACCCACTTTTAAAACCACTCTCAAGGAGCAC
Source organism: Notolepis coatsorum (assembly GCF_963971535.1). NCBI lineage: Eukaryota > Metazoa > Chordata > Actinopteri > Aulopiformes > Paralepididae > Notolepis > Notolepis coatsorum. The sequence continues at coordinate 16,978,054 of NC_140176.1, forward strand.
CTAGGGGAGACGGCAATTCGAAACTGGCCCCTGTAAATGTCCTAACCCAACCCCCTCCAATGTACAGTAAATGTCCTAACCCAGTAATACACAAGACCCTCTTCTTGGACCAAGTAAGGTTTCGTCGATAATCCAATGTAGTTACCCCCACCCCGCCTAGCCCCCCCCCCCCCCCCCCCCCCCCACCCACCCATCCACCTCCAATGTACAGCCCCCCCCCCCCCACCCCGCTTCCTCCTACTGCATAGTAGTAGATAATTACTTGTTTTGGATTGTAAGTCTTCCTGAAATGTCTCACTCAAATATACAGTACTGTTACCCATAGATCCTAACAGAGATTATATACATATGATGGGGAGGAGACTGTACATTTACTTGGTTTGGAGGGAGAAAAAATATACATACACAATATACAAAAAGACAGTTTATCTCGTGGCCATGGAAGAGTAATTAATGACCTATGCAGGGGGCCGTAACACCCGCTTCGTTTACCCTGTCGGCGGTGTGGCAACGTCAGGGTGGGAATAGTGCGTGTTGGTGGGGTGAGTGTGAGTTTCTGCTTGAGTCTCTGGCCCCTAAAATATCTGTGCACAGCCCTTATCACATCCCTTACAAAATAAAAAGTATCATGGTCATTTCTGTTTTACTATGGCACCGGCCATTGTATAAATAATTTACCAGGATACCATGTATGGTATTGGCATCATTTTTGGAAATACCATGATATTTTTGTAAAGGTTAGTCCAGCGGCTAAGGCACATCATTGTATATGAGATTGAGATATACAATTACTGTAATTTAACAAATTGGCTGAATGAAATTGGCCATAGCTGTAATGTATGTGCATATGTATCATCTTACTTAGTTTCAGTGCCGTTTACCCTTATTTCAGGGTGTCAGAAAACATGTTGAAAGTAAGCCAGATTGAAGATGAGGTCTAGAACCAACTGCAGTAAATAAGGCCTGTTTGTATATCTGGATTTGCAGTGTTGGACTTGGGGGAAATGTATAGTACTACTGGTAATTAACAGTTAACAACTCCCCATCCCTGTGGATTTGTAGGCTGGTGTGGTGTTGTGCACTGTGCAGCACAAGGAGTGCCTTGCAGGCTAGAGTAGTGTTCGTCCACTAGTCCTCCTACACTCTGAGTGGTGCTGTCTCAGCCCTCTCGCCCTGTGAGAAGAACCGCCTTCCATTCCACTTCTCCCGCGGACTGTGACGGACTAGGCCGCTGCACGGTCGCCCCAAGCGGGGCTGTGATCACAACACCACGGACCCGCCAGGTATATGGAGGACGTTGGGGATCATAACGGAGACCTTATGGTGTGATGGTATAATTTACGAAATACTTTCTTATTACGGGGCAGCCGGCTATACCCTGCGATCTGTACGTAACGAATGGCGACATGGCCGATGCATTTAGTAAATAGACGGCTTTATGGTAACTTGATTTCTCCATGTTGCGCAAAACGCACAGTTAAATGACATGTTATTTGGCGCCGTGACGCACACTTGCTTCACCTCAACCTCTGCTGCTGACAGACTAGGAAGTGAGGTTTATACAGTAACACGCCCAGTTCAGCTGTCGACCCTGGGGGGGAATAAACCGTTGATCAGATACAGTAAACACACTTTATATAAACATGCATACGCTTTTGGATGTTGGATAAGGAGGAGAAACGCTCGCAAACGCTGCTGATCTCTGGGGTGGTATGTAACAGACTCTGTTGATACATGCGTTGTTGTTATTACAATGTTATTAGCTCAGGCGATTTGTTCCGTTTGAAGGCCTGTCTTCTCCATCTTTATTTTTTTTTGATAATCATGTTGATGATTGATCACATGCCTAATTGTCATAATCGTTCAGATGTTTGTTAGTTCGTCGTCTCCACCACCTCACAGGCTACGGGCCAGATATGCGCGTCTGCCAGATGTGCGCGTTGGTCGCACCTGCTTGCGTGATGATGATGATGATGATGGTGGTGGTGCACGAATTGTAGCTGACGATGGGCTCCTCCGTCCTACTGACTGTACTGACACCACGGAGAGCTCAGCGCACTGATGATGGTGTATCTTCCCTAACAATTATAGCCAAGATGCCTCGGCTGCTAACAAAATATTCCTCTTCAAAGACGCATGTTTTACAATACAATAATTAAAACGCATAGGCCTAAAGATTCGACCTCGCACGTGTTGTTGTTTGCCCGTTGTTTACTTTAGTAGTGTTCCCCTTTGCAACGGCAGGACCATTTTAATAAATGCTGCATTATCATGACTCATAATCCTACTATATACTTGCGACGCCTAGGTGTGATCAGGGACGTAGTGGGGAGACTAGTAAACCCACTTAAAACTCCGTTCACCTGCCCAACTTTATTTTTTATTTGTATCCACTTTTTTTTTTTTTTTATACATTTTTTAAAGCGGATGAATCTTAAGAAAATAGGGTGCTTTTGTGGAAATAAAACCAAATGACACTATTCAGCATTTCTGTATAATATGATAATCAACTGGAGTTCATATAGTTTACCACCTTAATTTCTACCACTGCATCACTAGGTGATGATTTAGGCAAGATATTGTTGTAAATTAGACCATACTGAATAAAAAAAACTTAAAAAAACTGAGTCCAACATTTTAAAGCTTTTCTTTTTTTAAACAAAATTTCAACATCCTTGAATGTTAATCTTACATCGTTTGGTCTTCCTTTAAAGCTTTTCAAATGTACCTTTAAATGCCTTAAAAATGTATATAGATATGAAAACCCAGTGCAGAACTGAAAGTTTTCACCCGACAGCTGACAGCAGCATTATGCTACCTGAAATATGTACTGCTATACTCTTTTAATGCTTTGCATTTTAAAATGCAAAGCAGGGGCTCAACAGTTGACACTCCCCCTCAATTCTAAGCATCCTGTCAAGTCACTCTGCTCATGACGGCTGTGTGTGCTCCCCTACAGTGTGGTAAAGCCGTTAAGTATGGAGAGAGAGCAGGGGAGGCAGAGCCACACAGAGCGCGGAGAGGTCACCAATGGAACCAGCCCTCGGACAAACGCCGCCGCCACCAACTCCTCGAGCCTTGCCACCCCTACCCCGCCTAGACTAACCCCCAACCCCTCCCTCGCTCCACCCACACTGACTCCCACCTCCTCCTCCCCTCCTCCTCCCCTCACCCCGGCTCCCTCTCTCTCCGCGTCCCACGCCCCCAAGACAATGACCAGCCCCCCCTCCCCCCACATACTGATCCCCGCTCCTCCTAAGCTCACCTCCACCGCCTGCCCCACCCTTCGCACGTACTCCCGTCCGATCCTCCCCTCTCCGATGGGCACGTCCAAAAACCCCCCCTCTCCCGTGGCAATGCATGCCGCCACTTCCTCTCCTCCTACACCTCCTCCCTCTGGCCTGGCCTCCTCCCCGACGGTAGCTGCTAGCGCCACCTCTCATCCCTTCTCGCCCTCTGTAACCCACGGCAACGTGAACTCTTCTTCAACCAGCAAGACCTCCTCCGCCCTGACCAATGGGAACGCGAGGGCCGCGTCCGCCCCGAGCTCCGCCCCGATCACTCCCTTTCACACTCCAGCCAGTCCAGCCAGCAGACAGGTAACTGATGTGACCGGGCGGCACGGTGATGGAGACACATTGGGTTTCTTTGACCTCGTTTGCATACCATACCTGTCTAACTGCATTACACACACAAGCCAAGTACAAATGTAATACATATCCAGCCATTTGAGATACAACAACGTAGAGTCTCACAGTAGTACACACTGTCTCACACTGTGGAAAGACATTTGCACCTAACAGGACAGTGTATTACAGTCTATTACACTATACTGTAACACCATTGTTACTTATTATAACCCATAGATGTGTTGGTTAAAACGCCGGTAGGCTACGAGACCGCATGCTGTTTGTCTGACCTATATCTTCCACGGGATAGTTTAGACTCTGCAGCGTGGCTGTTGGGGTCAGTGGGGGGTTGTCATTTCCTCTGTATTAGTTTTACATCCTTAATTCTCGCTGAACACTTCAATGGCCTGTGTGCTTTGTGAATAGTGTGCAATTGTTGTGCTGTGCACAGTCTGGGCAGCCACAGCCTTACACACACACACACACGCACGCACGCACGCACGCACGCACGCACGCACGCACGCACGCACGCACGCACGCACGCACGCACGCACGCACACACACACACACACACACACACACACACACACACACACACACACACACACACAATGTCACCTACACATACATACGCATACAGTCTGTACATCTAGACAGACATCCGTGTCGTTGCTCGACTGTGTCGTTGCTCGACTGTGTCAAACGGTTTTGCATACTTTGAACACAGTATTCAAAATGGACAACATAAAGTTGCAGCAACAGAAGACAACTGGAAACATTTAGTAACTGCCAGAGCCAAATTAAATATCAAGACTACAAATATAATCATGCAACAAATGAATCAGGTTAGACAAAAACACTATGAATTTGGCAGCAAACCCAGTAAACTATTAGCCCACCAACTAAAGAAAGAACTATAAAAGCAATTCGGTTCAAGGGCAACATCACATATCATCCAAAAGAAATCAACCAGGCATTCCAGGAGTATTACAATATACTATACAAATCTCAAAGTAATTACACACAGGATGAACTGGATCGATTCTTAGAAGGTATCAAAATGCCAAAGCTCTCAGAATCAGATCAAGAGAGTCTTAATGCACCCTTTACCGAACAGGAAATACTAGCAACAATTAATTCAATGCCTATAAAAGTCCAGGACCAGATGGCTTCCCGGCACAGCTATATAAGGAGTACTGGAATGACTTGAAACCCATTTTTATGGGAATGATTAACAACTTTGGACGCAATAATGCACTTCCTCAAACTCAGGACTCAGTACTCAGGATACAAGATAAACTATAATAAATCTAATGCATGTCTCCTACATATGAAACCAACAAAAGAAATGCAGAAATCCTACCCATTTCGATGGTCACCAGGAGGCTTCAAATACTTGGGAGTACACTTTACACCGCAATTAAATGATTTATTTGAAAAAAATTACACTCCTCTTACAATTGAAATGAAATGATCTAGGTATAGATGGGACAAACTACCCCTATCCCTTCTAGGAAGGATAAACGTCATCAGGATGAATATCCTTCCGAGATTGAACTTTCTCTTTCAAACTGTACCCTGCTACCTATCTATAACATATTTTAACATATTGAATAAACATATCTCAAAATGTATTTGGTCCAATAAAAAACCAAGGATTAAATTACTGATTCTTTTTTTTTTAAACTCAATTTTTATTTGCATTTATATTCACAAACATACAAATAGTAACAACTTTGATTGTCCATCTTCCACCGTTTGGCTTTTCAGATACAGATTACACAGACATAGTGTACATCGCCCTTATGCAGGCCTAAACCATATTGAGAAAAATAAAAAAAGGAATACAAAATTACCGTTCTTGCAGAAAGAAGAATGTATACAATTATTGACTGAGTCATTCTTTGAATAGTAATCGCACCTTCGCTGGCCTGTACAAAATCCAATGACGATATGTACATCTTCCTTGAACAGGGATATATAGAAACGTTTTAAACTCAGTTTTACCTTGCATTTTGTTTTACATACATATATACCCCATCATCCTTGGTTATTAATCTCATATCAGTTGGTTTCCCAGATACTTGGTACTAATACTTAGTGTATGTCCTCCTTAAACCATCATATCAAATTATAATACTTGCTCTAAAAAATTAAATTCTGACTCAGGTAGATATGTGCGTCATGGGTCCAGGGATCCTCCTTGAACCTCCTTCCTCCCTTATCCTTCTATTTCCTTTAAGCCTCCTTTTTCTCTTTTTTCCCCCCATCCCCCCCCCCCCCCCCCCCCCCCTAAACTCAATTTTTATTTACATAGACTCCCAAACATACAAATAGCATCCTCCTTGAATTATAATCTCACATCCGTTGGTCTTCCATGTACATAATACAAAGACGGAATGTACAACACTGTTAAACAGACATAAATAATAAAGTAAAAAAACATAAAACTATTGTCATACCCAAAAAAAATAAAAATAGAAAATACTAACTAAAGCAAAAATGTGCGACATGGGCTCAGAGACCCTCCTTGAACCTCTTTCCTCCTTTACCCTTCGCCCTCTTGTGTTGCATTTGGTTCTTCCTCTGTGATGTCGTTCTCGTTCCCCTTATAATCCTCCCACTTTCCCCATCTTTCCTCAAATTTCTCCTCCTGTAGCCTCAGTATGTGTGTTATCCTCTCCATATCCTGTATCTCCTCTACTATTCCTACCCATTGTGCTATTGTTGGTGGATCTTCCTTGTACCACAGTCTCGTTATTGCTTTTCTGGCCGATATCAGCATTATCTTTATTAAATATTTGTCCCCCCCTTGTATACCCTCGTGCGTCAGGTCCCCTAAGTAAAGCACCAGTCCCGTTTGTGGTAACCCGTATCCTATTATTCTGGTTATTGCCTCCCCTATCTCCTCCCAATACCCCTTCAGCTTCTGACATCCCCAGAATACGTGTGTGTGATTTGCCCCCTCCTTCCCACACATCCTCCAGCATGCCCTTTGTGTTGGTGCATACTTTCCCTTCAACTCCGGGGTTATAAAGAACCTGATTATGTTTTTCCATCCAAATTCCTTCCATACCCTTGATCCCGTTGTTGAGTGCTGCACCTCGCATATGTTATCCCATTCCTTCTCTGTTATTCCCACCTCTAGTTCTCTCTCCCATTTCTCCCTTATATAGTCGGTCGTGTGTCCCTTGCTGGCCATTATAGCCCAGTACAGTGCTGATATTACCCTTCCTTTCCCTCCTTCGTACGCCCTTACTATCATCCTGATTATTCCATTCTGTTCTTCGTCCTTGTCCCCTCTTATTTCTTTATTATAGTAATCTCTAATCTGTAGATATCTGAAGTGGTCCCTGTTTTCTAGTCCAAATTTCTCCTTTAATTTTTGTAGGGTCTGCATTTCCCCCTTCTCTATCATTTTGCATATCGCTGTTGCCCCCCCCCCCCCCCTTTCCCACCTTCTGAATCCATGGTCCACCCTCCCTGGTTCGAACCTCTTGTCATGTGCTACCCATCTCAGAACCCCTGACTGCTTCCCCAATTTGTGTGCTTTTACTACTCTGTTCCATATAATCAAGGTGCACTTGGTGATTGGATCTAACAGCCCCTCTTTTTCCTTGAATAGTTCCCTATCCCCTACCAGAACCTGAACTTTGTATCCCCCCCCTTCTTTTTCAATGTCTTTCCATCTGGCCTCATAGTTGTCGTTGCACCAGCACGTCACTGCTCTCAGCTGTGCTGCATAATAATAGTCTTGTAGGCTGGGTACTGCCATTCCTCCCTTTTCCTTTGGTAGTTGCAGTGTTTTATATCTGACCCGTGGTCTTCTCCCCGCCCATATGAACCTTGATATCAGTCTGTCCCACTCCCTGAATTGGTTCTGTGGTATCTGTATCGGTAGTGACTGAAACAGGTATAGTAACCTTGATAGTATGTTCATCTTAATAACCTCTATCCTTGAGTTGAAGTCCAAGGGCATTACTGTCCATCTCTCTAAGTCTCTCTTGATGTTCTGATTGATCTGTGTATAATTCGCCTCAAACAACTTCCCCACCCCTCTCGTAATGTTCACCCCTAGGTATTTAATCCTGTCCATGTCCCACCTTATCCCGTACTCCTCCCTAATTTCCGTCGTTGGGGTATAGTTCCACGCTAAGGTCTGTGTCTTTGTCACGTTTTGTGTTTGTATCCTGAGTAGTGGCCATATTCCTTCAGTAGATCCATCAGTGCCGGGAAGCTCTTATCTGGTTGCCTCATGTACACTATCACGTCGTCCGCAAATAGGCCTAATTTGTGTTCCGTTCCCTTTATCTCTACCCCCTTGATGTCCTTGGTCTGTCTGATCAGTTGTGCCAGTGGTTCTATGAAAACGTCGAAGAGCGTTGGCGAGAGAAAATTACTGACTCTTATGAAACCTGAGTCCATGGGTGGTCTTCCCAATCTCCAACACTACTACTGGTCAGCCCAACTTCGAACTATAGCATCATGGTCATTGGGAGGACCAGACTCACACTGGATACAGATAGAAGCGGGACAGGTTGATCCTTTACCTCTAAACTCTCTTATTTTTATAAAGAATTTTGATAAAATAGAAAATATAAAGCAATATTTCACGGTTGTGAATACCCTATCTGCATGGAAAGATTGCTCGAAAAAGTTTGGCATAACTAAATGCATCTCTGTTTATTCACCTATTCATCAAAACCCTGACCTAAAAAAATATTTTCATTCAACTGATATAAACAAGTGGAGACACTTGGGGGTAACTCAACTTAAAGACCTTTTTCACAAAAACTGGAAATTAAAAGCATTTCAGGAGCTAAGAGAAGAATATAACATTCCTAACTCAAAATCCTAAATCCTAAAATATATGCAAATTCAAAGCACTTTAAGTTCACTTACTAAAGAAAACAAGTTAAGCTTTGAAATGACAGAATTGGAAGAAAAACGAACTACCTCATCCACAATTAAAGGTAAAATCAGTGAACTATATGAAATTCTAACTAATGAATGCCAAATAGTCTTCCCAGCTCTATTAAGATGCTGGGAGACGGA
>NC_140176.1:16989237-17106737 GCF_963971535.1 Notolepis coatsorum
TGAGTATCTACCGATACCGATATTTCCCGATCCGATAAAAAAAAAAATCCTTTTTTTTAACTTTTTTTAATTTTATTATTCAACAAACATGATCATGTTCACGTCTTAAACTCATACTGAGGCCTTAGTTTTGGTTTTAAATTGCATATCATCATTCATTTATTTATTGTCACACAGAGCAGAAGAATTTTGCCAAAACAAACCAATAGTAGCCAGCTGCAGAACGGCAGACCAGCCACACTCTCAGACCCAAACGCATTTCCTTTGATTTAATTATACATCAAATGATTTATGAAGTTAACTTTTCACCTGGATAACGTCAACATTCAGGGTGAATGTAATGTGAGAAATTGGGATTAAAAAAAATTTAAAATAAAAAAAAAATTTAATTTGGGTCTGAGACTGAGAGTGTGGCTGGTCTGCCGTTCTGCAGCTGAATACTATTGGTTTGTTTTGGCAAAATTCTTCTGCTCTGTGTGACAATAAATAAATTAATGATGATATGCAATTTAAAACTAAACTAAAACTAAGGCCTCAGTATGAGTTTAAGACGTGAACATTGTCATGTTTGTTGAATTAAATTTTTTTTTTTTAAATGGCAGATTATTATAATTTTTTTTGCCGATCCCGATCTTCGGAAAATCACGTGATCGGCCCCGATCACGTGATCGGATCGGGACATCCCTACTCCTAACTTGTATGTCTCCACCATCTCCACCTCATCCCCTCGGATAGTGGTGGGAGTAGGGGGCCTCTTCTTGCCGTCTTGCTGATGTTGAGTTGGAGGTGGTTGCCGTCGCTCCACTCTACAAAGCTCTCCACCAGGGCTCTGTACTCATCCTCATTGTCGTCTGTGATGTAACGTAAAACGGAGAAGTTGTCTTAGAACCTCTGTAGGTGGCACCCGCTTGAGTTATGGCAGAAGCCGGAGGTGTAGAGGGTGAACAGGAAAGGGTGACAGCACAGTTCCTTGGGGGGGGCGCCGGTGTTGCTCACCACTCACCAGCACATCTGACTGGCTGCTCTGCATGCCTTGTAGTTGTTGAGGGTGCTGCTAGGGTGTCCCTTCTTGCACACCGGGACAATGCAGGAGGTCTTCCAGAGCTGGGGCCCCCTCTCCAGCCTCAGGGAGAGGTTGAAGAGGTGTTAAAACGATGCTGCCAGCTACCCTGTGCATGTCTTGAGCACTGGACAGCGCTGTAGTTTAAACGACAGCTTAAACTACAGTTTATACTACCTTAAACTACAGGTTATACTACCTTAAACTACAGCTTAAACTACCTTAAACTACAGCTTATACTACCTTAAACTATGGCTTAAACTACCCTAAACTACAGCTTAAACTACCTTTAACTACAGTTTAAACTACAGCATATAGCCTACATCCCAGTCCTGATGTATGTATATTACAAGACCTTATTCACTTACATTTAGTAAATCAATGCATAATAGTAATGTGTATTCAATTATATTGTATCTCTCTCTCTCTCTCTCTCTCTCTCTCTCTCTCTCTCTCTCTCTCTCTCTCTCTCTCTCTCTCTCTCTCTCTCTCCTCTCTCTCTCTCTCTCTCTCTCTCTCTCTCTCTCTCTCTCTCTCTCCCTCTCTCCTCTCTCTCTCTCTCTCTCCTCCCTCCAGCTCCAGGGCCTGACATTGAGGCTCCCTCCCCCTGGCACCTTAACCATCCCCCCCTCCCTCCGCCTCAAGCCCCCTCCCTTGGCCCCTCCTCCCCTCTCTCGTCCTCGCGCCCCCGCCTTCCCCCCTCTCAGGCCACGCCCACAGCCCAGCACCGTGGCAACAACAGGGATGCATACCACGCCCACTCGCCACCTCTCCGTCCCGCCCCCAAGTAAGTCACCAAGTGGTTGCAATCTATCTGGGTGTGGTGGTGTGTCTGCTTGTGCAGTGTGTGTGTGTGTGTGTGTGTGTGTGTCTCCGAAACAAGTAACCAAATATTGGAATGCTGTGTTTCTCGTTGTGTATTTCCTCATCGCTGCTGTCGGGACAAAACCTCATAACTCCAAAAACCCAACTTTTCAGCAGATGAAAAAAACGAACATAGATTTGAGGGTGAATAGAGTTAGGAGGTTTAGACAGATGATCGGTTGAATGCTTTCCCATTGTTTAAACTTTGTAAAACCCACACACACATATGGAGGATGATCTACGGAGTTGATTTATATAATAATAAAAAAATTCAAAAAATGGAGTTATGAGGTTTTGTCCCGACAGCAGCGTCATGTTCTCTCTCTCTCTCTCTCTCTTGCTGCAGCGCTCTACTCCCACGTTAGAGCCGTCCCTCTGAGACCTAGGCTGCACTTTCCAAACGGCCAGAGGGTGGTTTCCCCGCGGCAGAGCGCCTCTTTCCAGCCGATCATCGCTGCCCCTCCTGCCTGTCCGGCCCCCTCTCACGTCGGCAACACGCAGCTGCTGACGGGGCCGAAGAGCTGTCCGTCATCTCAAACCTTACTCGTCGCCATGCAACCACAGCCCACTTCGGTGTCCATGTCCCGCCCCCCTCTGACGCCCTCCCCCCATTTCGAGCAATCCCCGTCCGCGGCGAGGCAGCTGCAGATCATCGCCCTCTCCTCCGGCCGCCAGTCGCTCTCTGCCCATAGTTTACACGGACAAAACGCTGTCCAATCGACGCCTCTCGTCGTGGAATCTCCTGACCACTCACAGCAGACTTTTAGTGGCGAAGACCCGTCCCCTCCTCCTCCTCCTTGCCCTCCTCCGAACCCCTCGATGCCAAAAACGAGCTCCCCGCTGCTGCCCTCGCCCCCTTCACTGCTCTGCGTGGCGTCCCCACGGGGGCAGGCCATGAGCCCCCAGACGTACACTCCCGTCGTCGTCCACCAGGGGGAGAACCAGAGCAGGCCCGGCGGCGGCGAGAGGGGGGAGCAAGGAGACGAGGGGAGGTGGGCCGGGGGGCCGAGACGAGGGAGCGTAGAGGGAGGTGTGGGGAGAGACACGCGGCTGGAGAGAGAGCAGGAGCAGCGGGTTGGAGGGATGGAGACGACGGAGGGGACTCCTGCGGATCAAACAGAGCGGAGGGTTGAACTGGACAACAAGGAGGAGAAGATGGAAGGAGTCGAAGAAGGCCAGGGTGGAGGAGGAGGGGAGGAGGAGGAGGAGGCCCCCGCCATGGACCAGTCTGAACACCTGACCGACCAACACCGGCACCGGCACTTGGAGCCCGGCCAAAAGACAAACCCACACCCGCTTCCGGTCCGAGAGCTCAACCCCGGTCCTCCTAAACCCGTTCCAGGTCCGGTCTCTATGCCAACCCTGGCCCCGGAGATCTCCGCTCAGAGCCAGAGGTTGTCTGATGATCCTCCCAGGGACCTTCACTCCGCCAGCCAGGAGGACCTCTGTGAGCACATGTCAACTCAGTCAGACAACCAGTCAGGTGAACCCCCCCCCCACATTCACACATCAGTCAGCCGTACAGGTCAATGAATCAGGACCACAACTCACAATCCACTAGCTTTCAATGGTAAATTGGTGTTAACCCTTTCACTATCCACTGTAAGAAAAAAAGCTGCAAGAAAACGGTAAATGTCTGGCATCAATTGGTTTCCAAATGCTTACTGTCAAATGACAGTAAAATCAAATACATTTACAGATTACAACAATTTCTATTCTATTCTATTCTACAGAAGGTTAACCCTTTCACTGCCACATGACAAAGGGTTAACCCTTTCACAACCACACTACAGAAGGTTAACCCTTTGTTAACTGTCTGTAGTGTGGTAGTGAAAGGTTAACCTTCTGTGGTGTGGTAGTGAAAGGGTTAAAGAGACTCCGAGTTCGATTCCCGGACCCGCCGTCATTTGCCGAATGTCTCCCCCTGCTCTCTCTCCCGTTTCACCCTGCAACTGTCGGTCATGCTTGACCAGGAAAGCGATAAACGCTAAAAAATAAAGTAAAAAAAAAAAAAAAAGGGTTAAAGAGGGCTGCCGTCTGAAACAACATGACTGTGTCAACCAGCCCACAGGTCACAGTGCAAAGTGCAGGTCACAGCATCGATTTTTACGGATAGAAAGCAAATGCACTGGCAAACCCAATGCTGAGTAAAGGTAGAGCTCCTTTCTACCTTTGAACCCAAACAAGTGAAATGAAGCCTTGCTTCAAGTGATGTTCTTGAGCTTTATTTAGCTTTGGGTTTGCAGGTACATTCTGCCACATTCACTTTTTTGGTCATTTTTCTATTAATATTTAATACCATTTTGGACATGATTAAAATAGTAAGCCTTTTCTTTTATCAGATCGGAATTTACCTATCTCAAACCCTGCCCTCTTTTGTTGATCCTCCAATCACAACTGTTGCCTCCCTCGGAAAAGAGGGCAGGGTTTGAGATGGGACAGTTGGAAGCACAAGTCATAAGCACTCATGAGTTATACCTTATTTCTATTGGCTTAGTTGCCTACACTGTTAAAGTCTACATTTCAGAATACAATGGGGCTTAGCTGTATATTTAGGTTATTGTATTATATGAATGTTTATATGTTTATTTTTATAACCTTACATTGAAACGGCATTAGGAATATTGATTGGATTTAGATAAAGTCATTGAACCATCTTATTTGTCATAATAGAACATTCTAGAACATTTGTGATGTCACAGTATGATGTCATAATCAAACATTCTACCGTTTTGCTGTGGAAAGAGACTGGGAAAATACAGTTTTCTTACCTTGTAGTAGTGACGTGAATATTTAGGAAAATAGCTTTACGATCACTTCTGTAAAAAAAGACTTCGCTGTGGAAGAGAAATAAACCATTTGGATATCTTTGTTTCACACCGTAGCGGCTGTGGACATTATTTTTCTTTATCAATGAACGTACTACTCACGAGTAAGCAACTTTAACCAGTAGAGTGGACCGTCGGCTCTCATATCTGCAGTTATTCATTAAAAAAATATATATATATCCCATATGCAGTCTACCTTATTCATCTTATTACTCTCTCGCTCTCTCTCTATTTTCTGCAGCGCTGTCCAGCCTCTCCTCTCAGTCTCCTCCCTCCTCGCCCTTCATCATCCCTCCTTCAGACAACCCCGTCGCCCCCCTCCTCCTCCTCCTCCTCCCTGCTCGACCCGCCCGTCCGGCCGACCTTGGCCGTCCACAGCACATCGGCCAGTCGCTCCAAGGGGCCGAGCACCTCGACCAATCGGAGGAGGATGAGTGTGAGGCCTCAGGCCGAGCACAGGGTGGGCCGTGGGCGGCTAAAGCCTGGCCGGAGGGAGGGACACAAGTCCTGACTCACCTGGTGGAGGGTTTCGTCATCCAGGAGGGACTACAACCGTTCCCTGTAGGAACACACACTCACACACTCACTCACTCAAACACACAGATGCACAGGGAAAAAACATTCCTGTGTCCTACAGTCACTAGTGTCTACAGTCACTAGTATCTACAGTCACTAGTATCTACACTCACTAGTATCTAGTCACTAGTATCTACAGTCACTAGTATCTACAGTCACTAGTATCTAGTCACTAGTATCTACAGTCACTAGTATCTACAGTCACTTGTGTCTACAGTCACTAGTGTCTACAGTCACTAGTATCTACAGTCACTAGTATCTACAGTCACTAGTATCTACAGTCACTAGTATCTACAGTCACTAGTGTCTACAGTCACTAGTGTCTACACTCACTAGTATCTACACTCACTAGTATCTACACTCACTAGTATCTACACTCACTAGTATCTACAGTCACTAGTATCTACAGTCACTAGTATCTACAGTCACTAGTATCTACAGTCACTAGTGTCTACAGTCACTAGTATCTACAGTCACTAGTGTCTACAGTCACTAGTATCTAGTCACTAGTATCTACAGTCACTAGTATCTACAGTCACTAGTATCTACACTCACTAGTATCTACAGTCACTAGTGTCTACAGTCACTAGTATCTAGTCACTAGTATCTACAGTCACTAGTATCTACACTCACTAGTATCTACAGTCACTAGTATCTACAGTCACTAGTATCTACAGTCACTAGTATCTACAGTCACTAGTATCTAGTCACTAGTATCTAGTCACTAGTATCTACAGTCACTAGTATCTACACTCACTAGTATCTACATTCACTAGTATACAGTCACTAGTATCTACATTCACTAGTATCTACAGTCACTAGTATCTACAGTCACTAGTATCTACAGTCACTAGTATCTACAGTCACTAGTATCTACAGTCACTAGTATCTACAGTCACTAGTGTCTACAGTCACTAGTATCTAGTCACTAGTATCTACAGTCACTAGTATCTACACTCACTAGTATCTACAGTCACTAGTATCTACAGTCACTAGTATCTACAGTCACTAGTGTCTACAGTCACTAGTATCTAGTCACTAGTATCTACAGTCACTAGTATCTACACTCACTAGTATCTACATTCACTAGTATACAGTCACTAGTATCTACATTCACTAGTATCTACAGTCACTAGTATCTACACTCACTAGTATCTACATTCACTAGTATCTACAGTCACTAGTATCTACAGTCACTAGTATCTAGTCACTAGTGTCTACAGTCACTAGTATCTACAGTCACTAGTATCTACAGTCACTAGTATCTACAGTCACTAGTATCTACACTTACTAGTATCTACAGTCACTAGTATCTAGTCACTAGTATCTACAGTCACTAGTATCTACAGTCACTAGTATCTACAGTCACTAGTATCTACAGTCACTAGTATCTACAGTCACTAGTATCTACACTCACTAGTATCTACAGTCACTAGTATCTACAGTCACTAGTATCTAGTCACTAGTATCTACAGTCACTAGTATCTACAGTCACTAGTATCTACAGTCACTAGTATCTACAGTCACTAGTATCTACAGTCACTAGTATCTACAGTCACTAGTATCTACAGTCACTAGTATCTACAGTCACTAGTATCTACACTCACTAGTATCTACAGTCACTAGTATCTACAGTCACTAGTATCTACAGTCACTAGTATCTACAGTCACTAGTATCTACACTCACTAGTATCTACACTCACTAGTATCTACACTCACTAGTATCTACAGTCACTAGTATCTACAGTCACTAGTATCTACAGTCACTAGTATCTACAGTCACTAGTATCTACACTCACTAGTATCTACACTCACTAGTGTCTACACTCACTAGTGTCTACACTCACTAGTGTCTACAGTCACTAGTATCTACAGTCACTAGTATCTACAGTCACTAGTATCTACACTCACTAGTGTCTACACTCACTAGTATCTACAGTCACTAGTATCTACACTCACTAGTATCTACAGTCACTAGTATCTACAGTCACTAGTATCTACAGTCACTAGTATCTACAGTCACTAGTATCTACAGTCACTAGTATCTACAGTCACTAGTATCTACACTCACTAGTGTCTACAGTCACTAGTATCTACAGTCACTAGTATCTACACTCACTAGTATCTACAGTCACTAGTATCTACAGTCACTAGTATCTACACTCACTAGTATCTACACTCACTAGTATCTACAGTCACTAGTATCTACAGTCACTAGTATCTAGTCACTAGTATCTACAGTCACTAGTATCTACAGTCACTAGTATCTACACTCACTAGTATCTACAGTCACTAGTATCTACAGTCACTAGTATCTACAGTCACTAGTATCTACAGTCACTAGTATCTACAGTCACTAGTATCTACACTCACTAGTATCTACAGTCACTAGTATCTACAGTCACTAGTATCTACAGTCACTAGTATCTACAGTCACTAGTATCTACACTCACTAGTATCTACAGTCACTAGTATCTACACTCACTAGTATCTACAGTCACTAGTATCTACAGTCACTAGTATCTACACTCACTAGTATCTACAGTCACTAGTATCTACAGTCACTAGTATCTACAGTCACTAGTATCTACAGTCACTAGTATCTACAGTCACTAGTATCTACAGTCACTAGTATCTACAGTCACTAGTATCAGTCACTAGTGTCTACAGTCACTAGTATCTACAGTCACTAGTATCTACAGTCACTAGTATCTACAGTCACTAGTATCTACAGTCACTAGTATCTACAGTCACTAGTATCTACAGTCACTAGTATCTACAGTCACTAGTATCTACAGTCACTAGTATCTACAGTCACTAGTATACAGTCACTAGTGTCTACAGTCACTAGTATCTACAGTCACTAGTATCTACAGTCACTAGTATCTACAGTCACTAGTATCTACAGTCACTAGTATCTACAGTCACTAGTGTCTACAGTCACTAGTATCTACACTCACTAGTATCTACAGTCACTAGTATCTACAGTCACTAGTATCTACAGTCACTAGTATCTACAGTCACTAGTATCTACAGTCACTAGTATCTACAGTCACTAGTATCTACAGTCACTAGTGTCTACACTCACTAGTATCTACAGTCACTAGTATCTACAGTCACTAGTGTCTACAGTCACTAGTATCTACACTCACTAGTATCTACACTCACTAGTATCTACAGTCACTAGTATCTACACTCACTAGTATCTACACTCACTAGTGTCTACAGTCACTAGTATCTACATTCACTAGTATCTACAGTCACTAGTATCTACAGTCACTAGTATCTACAGTCACTAGTATCTACAGTCACTAGTATCTACAGTCACTAGTATCTACACTCACTAGTGTCTACACTCACTAGTATCTACAGTCACTAGTATCTACAGTCACTAGTATCTACAGTCACTAGTATCTACAGTCACTAGTATCTACAGTCACTAGTGTCTACAGTCACTAGTATCTACAGTCACTAGTATCTACAGTCACTAGTATCTACAGTCACTAGTATCTACAGTCACTAGTATCTACAGTCACTAGTGTCTACAGTCACTAGTATCTACACTCACTAGTATCTACAGTCACTAGTGTCTACAGTCACTAGTATCTACACTCACTAGTATCTACAGTCACTAGTATCTACACTCACTAGTATCTACACTCACTAGTATCTACAGTCACTAGTGTCTACAGTCACTAGTATCTACACTCACTAGTATCTACACTCACTAGTATCTACAGTCACTAGTATCTACACTCACTAGTATCTACAGTCACTAGTGTCTACAGTCACTAGTATCTACACTCACTAGTATCTACAGTCACTAGTATCTACACTCACTAGTATCTACACTCACTAGTATCTACACTCACTAGTATCTACAGTCACTAGTATCTACAGTCACTAGTATCTACAGTCACTAGTATCTACAGTCACTAGTATCTACACTCACTAGTATCTAGTCACTAGTATCTACACTCACTAGTATCTAGTCACTAGTATCTACAGTCACTAGTATCTACAGTCACTAGTATCTACAGTCACTAGTATCTACACTCACTAGTATCTACAGTCACTAGTATCTACACTCACTAGTATCTACACTCACTAGTATCTAGTCACTAGTGTCTACAGTCACTAGTATCTACAGTCACTAGTATCTACACTCACTAGTATCTACAGTCACTAGTATCTACACTCACTAGTATCTACAGTCACTAGTATCTACAGTCACTAGTATCTACACTCACTAGTATCTACAGTCACTAGTATCTACACTCACTAGTATCTACACTCACTAGTATCTACAGTCACTAGTATCTAGTCACTAGTATCTACAGTCACTAGTATCTACACTCACTAGTATCTACAGTCACTAGTATCTACAGTCACTAGTATCTACAGTCACTAGTATCTACAGTCACTAGTATCTAGTCACTAGTGTCTACAGTCACTAGTATCTACAGTCACTAGTATCTACAGTCACTAGTATCTACAGTCACTAGTATCTACAGTCACTAGTATCTACAGTCACTAGTATCTACAGTCACTAGTATCTACAGTCACTAGTATCTACAGTCACTAGTATCTACAGTCACTAGTATCTACAGTCACTAGTATCTACAGTCACTAGTATCTACAGTCACTAGTATCTACAGTCACTAGTATCTACAGTCACTAGTATCTACACTCACTAGTGTCTACAGTCACTAGTATCTACACTCACTAGTATCTACAGTCACTAGTATCTACAGTCACTAGTATCTACAGTCACTAGTATCTACAGTCACTAGTATCTACAGTCACTAGTATCTACAGTCACTAGTATCAGTCACTAGTGTCTACAGTCACTAGTATCTACAGTCACTAGTATCTACAGTCACTAGTATCTACAGTCACTAGTATCTACAGTCACTAGTATCTACAGTCACTAGTATCTACAGTCACTAGTATCTACAGTCACTAGTATCTACAGTCACTAGTATCTACAGTCACTAGTATCTACAGTCACTAGTATCTACAGTCACTAGTATCTACAGTCACTAGTATCTACACTCACTAGTATCTACACTCACTAGTATCTACAGTCACTAGTATCTACAGTCACTAGTATCTACAGTCACTAGTATCTACAGTCACTAGTATCTACAGTCACTAGTATCTACAGTCACTAGTGTCTACAGTCACTAGTATCTACAGTCACTAGTATCTACAGTCACTAGTATCTACAGTCACTAGTGTCTACAGTCACTAGTATCTACAGTCACTAGTATCTACAGTCACTAGTGTCTACAGTCACTAGTATCTACACTCACTAGTATCTACACTCACTAGTATCTACAGTCACTAGTATCTACAGTCACTAGTGTCTACAGTCACTAGTATCTACAGTCACTAGTATCTACAGTCACTAGTATCTACAGTCACTAGTATCTACAGTCACTAGTATCTACAGTCACTTGTATCTACACTCACTAGTGTCTACACTCACTAGTATCTACAGTCACTAGTATCTACAGTCACTAGTATCTACAGTCACTAGTGTCTACAGTCACTAGTATCTACACTCACTAGTATCTACACTCACTAGTATCTACACTCACTAGTATCTACAGTCACTAGTATCTACACTCACTAGTATCTACACTCACTAGTATCTACAGTCACTAGTATCTACACTCACTAGTATCTACACTCACTAGTATCTACACTCACTAGTATCTACAGTCACTAGTATCTACAGTCACTAGTATCTACAGTCACTAGTATCTACAGTCACTAGTATCTACACTCACTAGTATCTAGTCACTAGTATCTACACTCACTAGTATCTAGTCACTAGTATCTACAGTCACTAGTATCTACAGTCACTAGTATCTACAGTCACTAGTATCTACACTCACTAGTATCTACAGTCACTAGTATCTACACACTAGTATCTACACTCACTAGTATCTAGTCACTAGTGTCTACAGTCACTAGTATCTACAGTCACTAGTATCTACACTCACTAGTATCTACAGTCACTAGTATCTACACTCACTAGTATCTACACTCACTAGTATCTACACTCACTAGTATCTACACTCACTAGTATCTACAGTCACTAGTATCTACAGTCACTAGTATCTACACTCACTAGTATCTAGTCACTAGTATCTACAGTCACTAGTATCTACACTCACTAGTATCTACACTCACTAGTATCTACACTCACTAGTATCTACACTCACTAGTATCTACACTCACTAGTATCTACAGTCACTAGTATCTACACTCACTAGTATCTACAGTCACTAGTATCTACACTCACTAGTATCTACAGTCACTAGTATCTACAGTCACTAGTATCTACAGTCACTAGTATCTACACTCACTAGTATCTACACTCACTAGTATCTACACTCACTAGTATCTACAGTCACTAGTATCTACAGTCACTAGTATCTACAGTCACTAGTATCTACACTCACTAGTATCTACAGTCACTAGTATCTACAGTCACTAGTGTCTACAGTCACTAGTATCTACACTTGACATGGACACTCATCCCACTTCCCCCGCTCCTAGACCCTGATATGGATATGTTTGTATAATCTATATATAGTACTGTATGTTATGTATTGACTGACGTGTTTTAGACTACAATATCTATCGTCTACGTCTACGAGGTCTTACTAGCCCCTGGTACCACCGTGTGTTCATAGTTCACAGTATTCCATTACGTCATCATTGCAGACGTCCAAGTATGCAGATTATCATAATCAAATTGTTGTGGTTGTTGTCGACCGCGCACTGTAAAAAAAAAAATCAGTAGTTGTTTTCAAATAGCTTTTTGCACTGGATTATTTAGTTTTTCAATCAACTAATTGGCGAGTGAATATTAAATATCAAGTTTACATCACTTCTATTTAGTTGATTTAACTGCTATTTAGTTGATTCAACAAAACTAAATTAAAAAGGGAATCTAATATGAGTGATATAAACTTGAATGTTTACATTCACCCTCTTCTATTTAGTTGATTCAACAAAGAAAAAGCCAATGCAAAAAGGTTACTTGAAAGTAAAGGTTGAGATGACTTATCCTTACAACTTTTGATTTCTTCAATTCAATTCAATTCAGTTTATTGTCATTGTATAATGAGCGAGGCACATATACAACGAAAATTGTCTGTGTTGTCAATCAGAGACAGGACAGGGCTATCAATAAAAAACAATATAAATCATAATCGTCGACGGGGCGCCCCCCGGTGGCGCACCACGTATATACGCTCAGCGTAACCGCAGCGTCCTGGGTTCGAATCCGACCCAGGGCATGCGCTGCATGTCCTACCCATCTCTCTCTATCTCCCAATTTCCAAACTGTCCTATCCACAATAAAGCAGAAAATGCCATAAAAAAATATCTTCAAAAAAGAAAAATCATCATCGTCATCATCATCACAGTCGTCATCATAAGACACTTAAAAATGGTTCAAGCCCAGCTCGCTGCGTTGCTTCCAGCTTGGCTGGTCGTTCATACTAATACAATTGGCAGTATTAGGGGGTGGGAAGCTGGTGGGTGGGGATCGGACGTTGTGGACAGCGACTCCTACATGTCGGTTGGTGCGCCTGTACAGCAGAATCAGGAAGTATCGGGGGCAGCGTGAGCCTCCCACGCGTTACTCCTCGCCACTGAGAGATTGCGCTGTGCAGGTGAAAAGATGCGACAGCTGCCTCCTCGTGTACCGGAGGGGACACGTGATGCAAGACTTCGTCCACATTGCAGCCGACCAGTGGGAGGCATGGTCTAACAACGTTCGAGACAGGGGAGGGGAGAATTCGATAATACGAAATTGGGATGGGAGAAAAATAGAAAATGGGGAGAAAAAGTAGATAAAAAAAAATAAGACACTTAAAAATACCTAAATACAAATATAATGTATAATAATATAAGAGGCTTAAAGGAGACAGTAGACAGTAAATTCATGGTGGTAGTCAGGTAAATGTGATGGGTAAAGTGGTTAGAGTGCAGAGAGTTCATCAGAGTTACAGTCCTGGGGGGAAAAATCTGTTTTTGAGTCTATAGTGGTGCGAACACGGAGACACCTGGACCGTTTCCCACCTAGCAGAGGAACAAACAGTCCATCGCAGGGGTGGGTGGGTGGGTGGGGGTCGCGGATGATGTTGACCGCATGCCGCGCTTCAGGTAGATGTCCTTGATTGTGCCATACTATGAGTTGTGTTCATGGCATTGAGACTATGAGAATGCTTATTTTTTTTTATCAAATATTTATTTTTATACACAAAACAAGACAAACACAATACAATAACAATAACAAGACCTCACAATACCACAATAATAATAACAACAACAACATTAGCAATAATAAATGAGAAGGCTATGAATACTGTCTGTTACAGTACCCAAAGCACATTCTCTGCGTTTGCCATGTTCATCGCAGTGTCACGGGTTTGAATCCAACCTGTGGACCTTTGTTTTATGTCATCCACCTTTCTATCCCTCGTGTTCCTTGTCTCATCATGGTACTACTACGTAATAAAGCCAAAATGCGTCTTCAAATAATAACAAGTGTGATTCATACACTCATCGTCATTCTGATTTCACGCGCAGGTGAACCGCTCGTCTCTGCTGGTGCAAGAGCCGGTGGCCAAGCCCCAGGAGGTGAACGGGACCAATGGGACAGAAGTGTTTCCTTTGGATGACACATCAGGACCGGAACCGGGCCAACCGGGACTGGGCCAACCGGGACTGGGCCAACCGGGAACGGGCCAACCGGTACACACCACTGACTCAGAGGGAGGCGGAGGGGCCACAGCCGAGGACCAAGTCACCAGTAGGAACAAACACGTTTATTTGACCAATGTGATAGAAATTAAGACGATGCATTATAAGAAAGTATGAATATATTTTGTGTATGTGTATCTGTATCTCTCTCTCTCTCTCTCTCTCTCTCTCTCTCTCTCTCTCTCTCTCTCTCCCCCTCCAGCAGACCAGAGGGATAAAGCGGTGTTGCACTGTCAGTTCTGTGGGAAGAGAGGCCACGCCCACAACTTCATGCGTTCCAAGCGCTTCTGCTCCACTTCCTGTGCACGGGGGTGAGGACGACTCCCATTGGCTAAGCAGGGACCAATTTATTAATGACCCTTCCTACTGGAAGAAACGTTATTGTTATGATCATTTGCTCAAATGGAGGGATTCTATTTATTATATGATACACAATAAGATACCCTACATGCACTGTTCTCTTTCTATAGATAACAAAAGAGAGTCGCACGCCCGCGCGCACAGACAGACAGACAGACAGACAGACAGACAGACAGACAGACAGACAGACAGACAGACAGACAGACAGACAGACAGACAGACAGACAAGACAGACAGACAGACAGACAGACAGACAGACAGACAGACACACACACACACACACTCATTACTTGTCAGGCAGATGTGACTGAGGATGTGGTGTGGAGCTGTTGCAGCCATGTACAGGTGTGAACTATAAATGTGAATCAAAGCCCCAGCAAAGTCCTCTATTCTTCTCTCTCACTTACATTCTCTCTCTCTCTCTCTCTCTCTCTCTCTCTCTCTCTCTCTCTCTCTCTCTCTCTCTCTCTCTCTCTCTCTCTCTCTCTCTCTCTCTGTCTCTGTCTCTGTCTCTCTGTCTCTCTCTCCCCCCCTCAGGTTTAACGTACGACTGACAAAGCGCCTGCGGGCTCTGAGTGCGGGCAGCCGACCCGAAAGGCCCCGACCGGCCCTGAACAGGGCGGAGTCAGTTCCTGGGAAACCTCTCTTACTGCGCCTGGTATGTAAGAGACTACTTTAGAAAAAGGAACTCTACTCTACTATCTACTCTACTGTGTGAAATGGTGCCAAACAGAGGACACATAAATGTCTACGTTATGGTACGGTTACAGACAGTGGTGTCGTTTAGGGAAGTGGTTCTCAACCCGAGCGTCAAAAGATGTATACATACACCATTGTGTTTATGATCTTTGGTACAGATTGTGTGTGTGTGTGTGTCTGTCTGTCTGTCTGTCTGTCTGTCTGTCTGTCTGTCTGTCTGTCTGTCTGTCTGTCTGTCTGTCTGTCTGTCTGTCTGTCTGTCTGTCTGTCTGTCTGTCTGTCTGTCTGTCTGTCTGTCTGTCTGTCTGTCTGTCTGTCTGTCTGTCTTGGTACGGTTACAGACAGTGGTGTCGTTTAGGGAAGTGGTTCTCAACCCGAGCGTCAAAAGATGTATACATACACCATTGTGTTTATGATCTTTGGTACAGATTGTGTGTGTGTGTGTGTGTGTGTGTGTGTGTGTGTGTGTGTGTGTGTGTGTGTCTGTCTGTCTGTCTGTCTGTCTGTCTGTCTGTCTGTCTGTCTGTCTGTCTGTCTGTCTGTCTGTCTGTCTGTCTGTCTGTCTGTCTGTCTGTCTGTCTGTCTGTCTGTCTGTCTGTCTGTCTGTCTGTCTGTCTGTCTGTCTGTCTGTCTGTCTGTCTGTCTGTCTGTCTGTCTGTCTGTCTGTCTGTCTGTCTGTCTGTCTGTCTGTCTGTCTGTCTGTCTGTCTGTCTGTCTGTCTGTCTGTCTGTCTGTCTGTCTGTCTGTCTGTCTGTCTGTCTGTCTGTCTGTCTGTCTGTCTGTCTGTCTGTCTGTCTGTCTGTCTGTCTGTCTGTCTGTCTGTCTGTCTGTCTGTCTGTCTGTCTGTCTGTCTGTCTGTCTGTCTGTCTGTCTGTCTGTCTGTCTGTCTGTCTGTCTGTCTGTCTGTCTGTCTGTCTGTCTGTCTGTCTGTCTGTCTGTCTGTCTGTCTGTCTGTCTGTCTGTCTGTCTGTCTGTCTGTCTGTCTGTCTGTCTGTCTGTCTGTCTGTCTGTCTGTCTGTCTGTCTGTCTGTCTGTCTGTCTGTCTGTCTGTCTGTCTGTCTGTCTGTCTGTCTGTCTGTCTGTCTGTCTGTCTGTCTGTCTGTCTGTCTGTCTGTCTGTCTGTCTGTCTGTCTGTCTGTCTGTCTGTCTGTCTGTCTGTCTGTCTGTCTGTCTGTCTGTCTGTCTGTCTGTCTGTCTGTCTGTCTGTCTGTCTGTCTGTCTGTCTGTCTGTCTGTCTGTCTGTCTGTCTGTCTGTCTGTCTGTCTGTCTGTCTGTCTGTCTGTCTGTCTGTCTGTCTGTCTGTCTGTCTGTCTGTCTGTCTGTCTGTCTGTCTGTCTGTCTGTCTGTCTGTCTGTCTGTCTGTCTGTCTGTCTGTCTGTCTGTCTGTCTGTCTGTCTGTCTGTCTGTCTGTCTGTCTGTCTGTCTGTCTGTCTGTCTGTCTGTCTGTCTGTCTGTCTGTCTGTCTGTCTGTCTGTCTGTCTGTCTGTCTGTCTGTCTGTCTGTCTGTCTGTCTGTCTGTCTGTCTGTCTGTCTGTCTGTCTGTCTGTCTGTCTGTCTGTCTGTCTGTCTGTCTGTCTGTCTGTCTGTCTGTCTGTCTGTCTGTCTGTCTGTCTGTCTGTCTGTCTGTCTGTCTGTCTGTCTGTCTGTCTGTCTGTCTGTCTGTCTGTCTGTCTGTCTGTCTGTCTGTCTGTCTGTCTGTCTGTCTGTCTGTCTGTCTGTCTGTCTGTCTGTCTGTCTGTCTGTCTGTCTGTCTGTCTGTCTGTCTGTCTGTCTGTCTGTCTGTCTGTCTGTCTGTCTGTCTGTCTGTCTGTCTGTCTGTCTGTCTGTCTGTCTGTCTGTCTGTCTGTCTGTCTGTCTGTCTGTCTGTCTGTCTGTCTGTCTGTCTGTCTGTCTGTCTGTCTGTCTGTCTGTCTGTCTGTCTGTCTGTCTGTCTGTCTGTCTGTCTGTCTGTCTGTCTGTCTGTCTGTCTGTCTGTCTGTCTGTCTGTCTGTCTGTCTGTCTGTCTGTCTGTCTGTCTGTCTGTCTGTCTGTCTGTCTGTCTGTCTGTCTGTCTGTCTGTCTGTCTGTCTGTCTGTCTGTCTGTCTGTCTGTCTGTCTGTGTGTGTGTGTGTGCGTGAAATGAGATGAAATGAAATGGTGTGCGTGAAATGAAATGAAATGAAATGAAATAAGGAATAGTCTAAAGCCCTCCTCCAATTATGAATCAAGTGAAAGAATTAGTTTCTCTTGTCTTGGCTATTTCACCTGATTAATAATCTATCATCCTTTAGTTTTAAAATCCACCGTTCTGTTGCGGCTGGGTGGCGTAGCGGAGATTGCGCTCGTCACCAGTGCAAGAGACTCCGGTCTCGACTCCCCGAGTCAGCGTTGCCTGCGGCTTGGGCCAGTCGTCATACTATCTCAATTGGCAGAGGTAGCGGGTGGAAAGTCGATGGGTGGGGATTGGACGTTGTGGACAGCGACTCCTAAAGGTCGGTTGGGCGACGCCTGTACAGCAGAGACAGGAAGTATAGGGGGCAGCGTGAGCCTCCCACGCGTTACTCCTCGCCACTGAGAGTCCGCGCTGTCTGGTGAAAAGTTGCAACAGGCTGCCTCCTCGTGTACCGGAGGGGACACATGATGCAAGGCTTCTATCCTCGCTACAGCCGACCAGTGGGAGGCATAGTCTAGCAACGTTCAAGACAGGGGAGAATTGGCGATACGAAATTGAAAATAAGGAGAAAAAGTGGATAAAAAAAAATAATCCACCGTTCTGTCTCTGCTTGACCATATTGGGGGGGGGGTCGCGAAAAATGCATTCCTCTGTTTTTAGGGGGACAAGCATCAAAATGTTTGAGGAGCACTGTTTTACACATGATCGTGGAGTGTCAGGATACTTCCCTTCCCACAGCAGTATAACCGTCTCCTCGACCACCATAACACAGCTGCTCTCAGCCTCTCGTTTCTAGCGTGTGTGTGGGTGGGTGGGTGGGTGTGAGTATAGTTTATCAGGGCGCTTTGAGGTTTTATCTGTTATGTCCATATGTGGTGTTTTTGTAAAGAACTCTACAAAAACCATGGCGTACATTTTACTCTATAAGGGAACATTTCAAACGTTGGATGCAAATTCACACAGAGCTGGCACTGAAATGCAAACCACGATGCACCACGATTTAGCCAAATCGAAAAGCCCTCCCGCCCCCACCTGTCCCACTAATCGCATCACAGCGGCGTCATTCACTCCATGATTCAGTGTCGCGCTCTCTTGTCACTCGTTCCAGCCGCGCAACCTCTGGAGCGCAGGTCGGCGCGAGAAGGAGGAGGGGGAGAAACCGGAGGAGGAGGGGGCAGAGGGGGCAGAGGAGGAGGAGGGGGAAGAGGATCCTGCAGTTGTCATGGCGACCAAGATGGAGCGGCGGGCTGCGCGGCGGGCGAGGAGGGCGTCCGAGCCGGCCGTGTCCACCTCCAGCCCCACCACCACCTTCAGACCCCGGCCCGCCCAGTGGACTGTGGAGGAAGTGACCGAATTCATACACACGCTGCCAGGTAAACACTCGCGCACACACACTCTGTACCAGTGACTCACGCAGACAGTAAGAAGGAATAGTAACTAGTGCTGTCAGGCGATTAAAAAGTTTTATCTAATTAATTACATGATTTGTAATTAATTAATCTAATTAATCGCATTTTAATCGCATAACCATTTTATGCCTGATTTTCTATATTCTATAATCATATTTCAAATAGCATGTGTCCGGATGGCAGAATTCAGTACTGTATCTACAAAACCTTCTGTTTAATCATCTTCCATCTATTAATTTGCTTAGATTTTTCAGGTCTGGTCAATTTGAGCATGGTGTTATTCACAGTCAAAGATAAAAAAAAATTATTGATATTCTCATTTGGTTCATTACAATTTACTCAAGCCTAGTAACAGACAGTTACAGTATTTCTGACACTGTGAATACATTCCCTGAGATCCATAGATGTCCCTAGAATCAGATACCAAGAACATGCAAATGGACCATATTAAAAAAAAGTCTGTAAATTTGTATTCTACGTTCTTATGGAATGAATGAGATAAAAAAATTACATTTTTATTTGTATTTTTTATTTTTTTGTAATTAATTTTGAGTTAATTTTCATAACGCGCTAATTTGCTGTGTAATTAATTAATCTAATTAATGCGATAAACTGACAGCCCTAATAGTAACCGTACGAAATATAACCTTGGGAAGCTTCCATGGACACCATCTCGGCAACGGCTTCATTTGCAAGTTGGCAATGTCAGGCGAAGTCATTTCACTTGATTTACAGGCATGTTTTGGTGTCCTGATTCTGAACAGATGCCGAGGATTGACAAATGCAGTGTCTCTCTCTTTCCTCGTCAAAACGCCATAAATGAGAGGGCATTTCACAAAGTAGTCTGCGAGCCTTGTTCGCCCCATCGGGTGTGAGGTGGTTTGTAATTGTATGCCGTGTGTCTCTACAGAATGTGGTTCTACATCTCTTCCCCTTAACCACCGTTTGGGAGTAGCAGATTAGATATGACGGGGGTATGGTCATATGATCATCACAAATAAAAGGTCACTGTGAGACATACTGTAATAATTACAGCTGTTAAAACAGCCAGTAGTCACATGACAGATACTTAAAAAAAAGAAATGTAAAAGTGATTACTCAGCAATACATTCAGAAATGCTTTAGTCTTGGTTCCTCGACCGTGCAGCGACAATGAAATAAGACAGAAATACAAGACCAGTATTAAAAATAATTGTATAAACTAGCAGCAGGAGACAATGTTGAAGTAGCTCTAAATATAGACCTGGGGAGTCACAGGACTTTTAAGACCCCCTTGTTTCAAGACAAATTCTTGCCTATGGTCTTTTACCATAGGAGTTTCTCAAGGTTGTAGGTTAATATGGTTCCACTTATTCAATTAGTCTGACATTTGGGAGCAGAGTTGCGCATAATTAAATGACATTTGAGAAAAAAAGAAAAAAAAAGCCATGGGTACAAGACTGTGTAATGCAATTTCATCTTTACTCGTTTCCATGGTAACTGATACAGTACCCATGTGCCTCTGCATTTGAAGACCAGTCTCGAGTGAACACTCAACACTGCAGACTCAGAGCCGCCTCGCTTGTTTCCAAACACCGTCGTTTTCCTGCGCTCTGAACGTTTCATTCATGGCTACAATGAAAACAAAGATGGCGGTGAATGCTGCGAAAACAAACGAGAATGACACAAACGTCAGAGTAGTTCTTGTGATTGGTCAAAGATTGCAGAAGGCTTATGGGTACTGTAAATCAAATCAAATCAAATGTATTTGTAAGGCCCGACAACACACGTTAACACATTCCCTGCCACGCTTATATCCATCAATGTTTGATCACTGCCACCAGTCTAAGCCTATGGAGTTGTTTACCTTCTTTGCAGGGCTATAACTTTTTTAATTGTATTGCTAAATTGACATTACTATGGCCCATTCAACATTGATTATCTATCGTTCAGGATGTAGGAAAGTTTTACTTTTTCATTCTCAGGTTCATACGAAAATACCGTCTAGAATATAAATATGTTTTTATCGTTTTCTGCAGTAATTCCTAGAACATGAGATATAGGCATAAACGCATATATAGATTATCAAATGCCGTTTGTTGCCGATACACGTTATATAAAAAATTTCAACTGTACATGATCCTAAACGTTATGACTGATCATGCGCGTGTGAACGGGGGGGGGGTCGTTTATAATTCCGTGATTGTCGGTAAATGCTTTATGTAGTATGGGTGATATATTGATCGGAGCAGTTTGCATGGATAATAATAAACAAACGCGCTGAAAATCACGTCAGTGTCCTCTTACCGTTGGCCGGTCAGACTGGAGCAAAAAGATCCCACTTATTTGACGGCGATCGAGTCGATCCATTTCCGGTTTGTATAATAATAATAACAGCCCAAATCATGTTGATTATTGAGTTATGGCAGCGATCCATATACACGTGTGTGTCTTGAGTCCCGCGACAATATGCGAGTGCCGGACGCATTTCCAAGACGCACCGAGATCGACTCGTCCATTTCCGGTTTGGCAACTCGCCGATTATCCACCAGGGGGCAGTATTGAAGCGTTGCAGAGTTGTGCATGCTCCCACTGCATCAGCCCAGGCTCCGTGAGGAAATTATGAATAACATGGCGAAAAAATGAAATATGATCTCAATAACGTCGTATGCCGTGGATTGGCAGAATTCGCATGAACTTGAAACACGTCATACAACGTGAATGGCGCAGGATGTGTTAATGTCCCCATGGGCCGGACACGTCTTCTTTAAACAAGTCAAGAAGACACATCACAATAAATCAAGAACAAAACAAAAACACCATGAAATCCAAAATAAAATGTTAAATGAATGCAACACTCCCAGACATACCCCACGTGAAGGTAAGGAAAAATTCACTAAAAACCTAGCAATAGGAAAAAAGCACCACAGGCAATGTGGAGGGGAGAAACCTTAGAAGGGCCGTTCAAGGGGGGATCTCCCTTCTTAGATGTCGGTGATAGTAGTGTTGCTATAAAACAGGCGAAACAGTTGGTAAGCATGTACATATATGTGTAATGAACAGCTCAATACACACAATTGTTAAGGGGATGCAGACCAGAGAAAGACTTTCGTCTTGTTTACATCAGGGTCCCCCATTTTCAATTCATCATATCACAGATAGGCAGTACTGCTACATCTATACATTTATGACATACCAGATTTACAAATACAGTACTGTTTGTGGGGGTAGAACAGTCACTGCAATCTTGGCCATCACCCCGAGACATCCACCACCTTGGTCAACACTACGAGACAACCACTCAGAGAGTTGGGGGCAGGGGTTATAGAGTTCCCATGTTTGTAGTGGGCGGAGTTGGAGCAATAAATACATGTAGGCATATATATGCATACATGGTGACAATAGAATCAAAGTATATAAGAGAATTGTGAAAATTAAGTAATGGATGGAACTAAGAACTACTGCAAGCATATGTAAACAGGATGAGATACTGTAATACTGTAGTAGTTACTATGGAAACAAGTAAAGATTACGTTATGAAACATTTAAAAAATAAGGTAAAACATTTAACTTTATCAGTTGTGTAAAAGCATGCGTATAAGATGATTTAATTCTTATTATTATACTATTACAACTGATAAAGGTAAATGTTTTACCTTAATATTTGAGAACATTTTTCATATTGTAATCTTTACTTGTTTCCATGGTAACTACTACAGTACCCTTAAAGGCCAACTTGCATGTTGTATTTTTGTTCAATAAACAATGTGGACTAGGCCAACGGTGACTTTCATGAAGAAGGGAAAAAAAATTATTGAAATTTACCCAGTTTTAGCGTTTTTATCAAACATTTTGTCTGCCCAACACAATCACCACGCACATGGATATTTTAATCAATGGTTCATAACGTGCGCGTGTAATCGAAATTATGTCGTCACAACAGGTGCAGGGCACCAGGGGGCTCTGAGAGTCACACACAGCTAGTGGCAGGCACTGCAGGCAGAGAGCATTGCTACTACTAGCCGAATGAAAATGTATCTGTTTCACCTAACAACACTATTGCTCCGTGATCATAGCCATCCATCTCTAAAGCTAACCACTATTTGTAAAAGCCACAACCACGTTACCATATTTGTAATAATGTAAATCATTGTGTCGTTGTACATATTGTGTATACACCGTTAGAAGCTAATATAGCTGGCGGCTACGTGGCGTAGTGGGCAAGGCGCTCGCCACGAATGACGGAGACGCTGGGCTTGCCTGTTCGAGCCCAGCGCTCCACATTGCTTTCAGTTTAGCTGGTCGTTCATACTAATACACATTGGCCCTATTAGGGGGTGGGAAACTGATGGGTGGGGATCGGGCGTTGTGGACAGCGACTCCTACAGGTCGGTTGGTGCGCCTGCGCAGTAGAATTAGGAAGTGTCGGGGGCAGCGTGAGCCTCCCACGCGTTACTCCTCGCCACTGAGAGATCGAGCTGCGCAGGTGAAAAGATGCGACTGCTGTTACCTCAAGTACCGGAGGGGACTTGTGCTATGTATGACTTAGTCCACATTGCAGCCGGCTTGTGGGAGGCAAGAAACAGCGTTCGTGACAGGGGAGGGTTGAATTGGATGATACGAAATTGGGATGAGAGAAAATATAGAAAATGGGAGAAAAAGTGGATCAAAAAAAAAGAAGCTAACATAGCTTAGCTTGGTAGCTATTGTGCTAACAACATATCCCGACTCGCTAGCTCGCTAGCCGGCATGAACGCCCGACCCAAAATGGTTCTCTCCTCTCTGTACACCCCCGTCCCCACAAGTACCCTGCCAGGGAGCCCATGGACACGACAACAGCAGCAGCCATAAGGTGCTCGAGCCCGTAACGCTAGTGGTACACGATAGCTATGAGCTAACTAACGCTACAAGCTCAAACACACAACCACCACTATTGTCGCGTCCACAAGCTCCCCGGCAGAACACCCGCGAGGACAAAGGCACACAAAGAGGAGAGAACCACCCCAAATCGGGCACTCATGCCGGCCAACAAGCCAGACGCCGCAGCACGTTGTTAGCACAATAGTAGCCCACTCGGTGCATCAGTCACTGACTGTGATGCACCGAGTGGGCCACCATTGATCAACATGCAGCGACGTGTAGCTTGCATGATGCGTGTGCAGTGCTTTGCCACACAGGTCTGAGAAGAGGACCTGCACATGATTTTACTCGTTCCCCAAACTCCTCTACATGCCCCGATCTAAAATGGTTCACGACAGTAGACATAATGCTAACGTTAGCCAGCGCCATATATCCAGTAGTACTATGACCCGGACGGGCATAAGGCATACGTTTCCTGAAGTGACGTCACGGCCGTGCTAGCGTCTGATAAGCTTTTAGATTTGCTCGTGCATGTTATTCGTGCGTGGACCTTTTTAACCATTTCTGAGTGAAATTTCCGGCGTCAAATTAATTTTTTTTTTTTTAATTAGATACCAATGATGTAAACTACCCATAATTGCAGAGTAGGGTTTAACCTGCAAGTTGGGCTTTAACGCAAACCAAACAAAACCAAACAACTTAAAAGCATGCATAATCATGGTTGCAGTCAGCTAATATCAATACTTTTCAAATAACATTCTGGAATTTGGAATCAATTGTCAAATCAAATCAAATCAAATCAAATTTATTTATAGGGCCCGACAACACACGTTAATGTCCCCATGGGCCATACAGGTCTTCTTTAAACAAGTCAAGAAGAAAACATAACAATAAGTCAAGAACAGAACAAGAACACCATAAGGTCCAAACATTTTTAGATGAATGCAAATAAATGAAAGAATGCAAGCACTCCCAGACATACCCCACGCGAAGGTAAGGAAAAACTCACTAAAACCTAACAATAGGGAAAAAAGCTCCACAGGCAGTGTGGAGGAGAGAAACCTTAGAAGGGCCATTCAAGGGGCGATCTCCCTTCTTAGATGTTGGTGATAGTAGTGTTGCAGACGGACAGTTGGTAAGCATGCACTCATGTGTGTAGTGAAACACAGATGAGTGCATGCAATAGCAACTGTACATTTTGAAAGATTAAAGATAGAGCTAATAGCGATAGCAACTGAACATTTTGAAAGATTAAAGATAGAGTTGATAGCGGATCTATTTGAGGCACAGGGGCGGCGCAAAGAGGGTCACGTCAAATATTCATCTTCATATTCTATGGATTTTGGAGGCAGTCATTTTTGAGAAACTGAAAGTAAGCCAGGTTACATTGCAGAGTTGGAACAATCAAAGTAAAATATATGACTGTTTACTACCCCAGTAACCATAGCAACCTGCAACATTATCATTCCGTGTGTTGTGCTGAGCTTGGAGTTGCGTGGAGGCTTAAATGGCATGTATAATGGCATGTATAGATAGATGTCTGCGTGACACCGGCCATAACATGTGTTGTTCTCCCCTGGGGTCGTGTGAAGGCTGCAGCGAGGTCGCAGAGGCCTTCCGCGTTCAGGAGATCGATGGCCAGGCTCTGCTCCTGCTGACCGAAGATCACCTGATGACCAGCATGAGCATCAAACTGGGACCAGCACTCAAGATCTGCGCTCATATCAACGCACTCAAACACCAATGAGAGAGAGAGAGAGAGAGAGAGAGAGAGAGAGAGAGAGAGAGAGAGAGAGAGAGAGAGAGAGAGAGAGAGAGAGAGGATGTCAAGTGTAAGGACAGTGTGAGATGGAAAAGGGGGAGGGTGGCAAAAGAACAGATCAATTAAAAAGTGAAGTGAAAGGTGTGAGTGAGAGATATGAGAGAGAGAGAGAGAGAGAGAGAGAGAGAGAGAGAGAGAGAGAGAGAGAGAGAGAGAGTGCTGTATAGAGCTCATGTCGGAGACTAGGACACTACTGTACATGTCTTGTCTTCTATCAAACAAGTCGAAGCCGCCGCTGATGGAGACGAGAGCGGCGAGAGTAAAGTCGTGAAAAAAAGAGATTGATTTTTAATTTTACGAGATTATAAATTGATGGTGTGGCCTTAGAAGAATGAGACAGGAGGGACAGAGTGATGGCATCCGGGGGGGCGGGAGGAGGGGGTGACCTGTGACCCTTGACCCGCCTGCCCCCCCCTCCTCAACTGTAGCGGGGGATGTAGATATTTTTGTATCTTTGTGTATATTTTACAATGCAGCTGGATAGTGTACATTTGAAGCTATTTCATGAAGGATTTTGAACATTTAATATATAAAATTTACTATTTAGTTTTTTTCTTTTTCTTTTTTTTTTAGAATGTGAGGTCAAATGAGAAATCTATTCAGTAGATACATAACCCTTGTCTGTAAAAGCAAGTAGATGGCTTTGTAAGTGATTAATCAAATTTCAGTGTTTTATATCACCATAACCTCTGGACAGAATGTGGATGAAAATAAAAAGTCACTATCAGGATAGAGACTGGTGTCTTAATCATCTTTTTTATTATTATTATCGTATACCGCACGAAATTATTTAATAAATGAATTAGTGAAGTCAACTGCATTTGCCACTTTTTTTTAATGATAAATAAATGAATACATGTAACATGGCGAGAGCACTTTGAAAGCATTCCTCGCATTACGCACCACTAGAGGGCCACGGTGGGCCAGGAGGTCAAAACAGACCTGTTGCAGTCCAGCCACGGAGACATGGACATGTGGGGACCATGGTCTTGTCTGAGAGCAAGACATCTGTATTTCATAAACCACAAACCTATCTGAATTCATATCACTGAGCTACTTCCTTTCCGCTCGGTTCACGAGACCTCAAGATCTGCGCCTTCAAATCCTATAGGCCTATACGTTTCTTGGTAACATTTTAATTTCTAGTTTTATTATGTTATCTGATTCAATCTATTATAGCTGGAGGTTTTCTAATGACGTTTTATTAAATGAACAGCAGAGTTGTTTTGCATCTGTCTAAGGTTACCATCAGTGATATGTGGGAGCTATCCATATCTGGTTTAGCATCGCAGATGCGTTCTGATTGGTTTAAACTGTTTGGATTGAACGGTTTTTCACCACTCCCTATAATAACTTTTATTTTGGCATTTTTCTGCGGACCAACCCCGAGGCGCACCAGAACAGGAATATCTCCTACTTTTTATTTGTTCCACTACATTCCCGAGCTAATACTTGAATCTGGTGGGGAAATAATATACATTTGTTTTGTCTGCTGCTACAGATTAAAACTCTGAATCTATTGGAATATCTACATTCACTTTAGCTTTTTAAACATTTTCACAAGATTGAAGGAAAGGAATCATCTATTCTAAAGGGGGATACAATCGCATATAGTGGTGCCATGGCGTTTATGTGCAGACAGATGACCGGCAGTGTGGCGAGCTGTGCGGGTTGGGTCGGGGTCATCATCGCCACCGCCACCAACGACTGGGTGCGCACCTGTGACTACACCGTGGCCACCTGCGTGCGCATGGATCAGCTGGGCTCCCGAGGGCTCTGGGCAGAGTGCGTGATCTCCCCCGCACTCTACCACTGCATCGCTCTCAACCAAATCCTGACCTTACCTGGTAAGAGAGAGAGAGAGAGAGAGAGAGAGAGAGAGAGAGAGAGAGAGCAGTGGATGACCGGTTGGATAGATTAGGAAAATAAAAAAGACAGGTTGCAGATAGCTTCATAGTTAAAAAAAAATAAAATAAAAGTGACCTCTCCGCTAATAACGTTGAAGTTATTTGGAATTTGGTATTTAAAGACAGTTCAAAAGGATCCTGGGAGAAGGGCCTTTTATTTTATTGTGTGTGTGTCTGTTTGTCTGTCTGCCTGCCTGCCTATCTTGTTGAGAGAAAGTTGGGAGAAGGGCCTTTTATTTTATTGGGCGGTGCCCCTACTCATAGTAGGTGCCTGTGTGTGTGTCTGTCTGTGTGTGTGTCTGTCTGTGTGTGTCTGTCTGTCTGTCTGTGTGTGTGTCTGTCTGTCTGTCTGTCTGTCTGTCTGTCTGCCTGCCTGTCTGCCTGCCTGTCTGCCTGCCTGCCTGCCTGCCTGCCTGCCTGCCTGCCTGCCTGCCTGCCTGCCTGCCTGCCTGCCTGCCTGCCTGCCTGCCTGCCTATCGTGAGAGAAAGTTGGAAGAGCGAGACAGACAGACAGGCAGACAGACAGATATATGGGCGCCAGAAGTGAAGGGTATGTTGAAACTTGGAACCAAGCACGTACCATACTTACATAACCCCCATCCCCACCCCTCTCTCCCCCTCTCTCCCTCTCTCTCTGTCTGTCTTAGCTTATATCCAGACATCTCGTGCGCTCATGATCTGCGCGAGCGTGTTGGGCCTGCCTGCCATGCTGCTGGTACTGATGGCCATGCCCTGCGTCAGGCTGGCCAACGACACGTCGGCCATCAAGAACTGCCGCGCGGTGACCGGTGGCGTCTTCATACTGATTATGGGTGAATTCTATCGACTCAATTAACATTAGACTACACACACACACACACACACACACACACACACACACACACACACACACACACACACACACACACACACACACGCACACACGCACACACGCACACATTGATCCTGTTGATACTGCATTGATTTTATGCATTGACTTTTTAATTAAATTAAACACATTCAGATTTAATGACACATTTACCTCTCGTTTAATTTAATTATTCTACCCCCCCCCCCCCCCCCACCTGAGCTCACAGTAGCTACTCTAGACTATTGTACTGGGATGGAACTGCCCTATCTCAAGCTCCTTGGTCAAACACAACAAACTAAAAAACACAAACAAACCAAACACTTTTATTCTTGACTCTCCTATCACAGGGGTGGCTTTCCTCAGTCAGGTTATAGGGGGGGGGGCAGGTGAAGGTAGGTCAGGGTCCAGCTGACTCATCCTACCTGCCAGCTCTGGCCCTCTTCAGGGACAGAGGATGACAACTGTGGGAGGATGTGGGACACACACGCTCCTGCACATACGTACGCACACACCAACCAACATGCACACATACACAATACACACACATGCACCCATACACATATGTACGCACACACTCACCCACACGTGCACACACACAAAATTCACACACCTAGTCTCACATAGTACATGTACATCTATATTGTGAAAATTTATTTTATGATTGACAGGCGACAGCAGAGCTCATTTGAACCAATCAATGCATTGACTTTGCTTTATTAACCAAATTCTTCCTACTCCCCCCCCCCCCCCCCCCCCCCCCCCCCCAGCCATTTGTGGGATCATCTCCACAATCTGGTTTCCTATTGGTGCACACCGTGATGAGGGTCTGATGTCATTCGGCTTTTCGCTGTACGCCGGCTGGGTTGGCTCCGGCCTCTGCCTCCTGGGCGGCCCCATGATCCTGTGTTGCCACGGCAGCCCTGCGACCCCTCAAGTGCGGGAGAGCAGCTTCTACTACTCTAGGGGGGGCGGGACGGCCACACCCTCGAACCCCCCGGCAAACCACGCAAAGAGCGTGCATGTGTGAGTCGGTGTGTGCTGAAGATGAAGAGGATGGGGAATAAAACCCTGTCATTCATTTCACAAACTGTAAATAATAATAATAATAATAATAACCAATTCTGTTTATTACCTTTTTATTACTGAGGATGTATCTTCATGAAAACAGTACATGTCTAGCCCTTATGTGCGTAATGATACATTTAGTTGGTCCTTGTCAACTCGTAAAGTCGGGAAATTATTGAATTTACATCATAATTCGGATGTTTTCTGGTGGCACTCCATGTTCACAATAAAGTATGTTTGCACCACATAACCGTCTGTGTGGTAGTGAAAGGGTTAACCACTTGCCGTGTGGCAGCGAAAGGGTTAACCTTCTGTATTGTCACAGTGAAAGGGTTAACCCTTTGGTAGTGTGGTAGTGAAAGGGTTAAAGGTCAGTGATACATCATCATATATCATGGAACATGCCCGAGTTTACCACTGGTATTTATGACTTTGTGTATTATCTCAGAAATTCCTGACTTTACGAGCTGAGGAGGACCGGCCAAACGCACCACCTGTGTTCTGTTGATTTAGCTTGTGTGTAGAGAACATGTCATTGCATTATGCTATATGTAATTTTTCACACTGCTTACATGAGCGGGACCTCACTGCCAGCCAGCCAGATTTTGCTCTTATATTGTGCTCAGGTTGGGATTCCTTTCAAAGAGCAAAATGGCCACCGTGTGAATATGGTTAATACTGATTCCATTGTCTGTCAATGCCTATATATTGTATTACATATAACAACGAAGAGTCTTTTGATTCATGGAGCTTCTAATTGGAATCATATTTACTGTATAACCAAGCATGCATCAACTGTACACGGCACCAGCTTGGTGCCTTGTGACATAGGATATCTAATTACCATAAATAAAGTTTTATTAATCAGTTATTCTTTTGTAATTTTTTCTGTGTGAAAGACTAACTTTCTCCCATTATCTATGTATACCGTACGTGTGCAAGAGACATAACAAATGCATTCACTCATGAGACATTTATTACCATAACACCCAAAGCCGACACACACACACAAACATGTACACACACACATTCAACGTATAGAGCTCCAATGGAATTCACACTCATTCACAACATCCAAAACAAAAGTGCAAGAGCTATCGATTGTGCATAGCATTCACTCGTACCAGGGAAGGACAGAACAAACTAAAAGTAAACCAAAATACTAAACAAAATAAAAGCTTAAATGCTTTGAGCAAGCCACCATAAAATCATTCAGAAATGTCATTGCATTGCTACAGCTGTAAACAATACACAGAAGCACAGTCGGGGGGGAGAGAGAAGATTGTGTGACATTCAGTGGTACACTGTACGAGGGGGTACAATAACATGACCACGTGTCCGCTTTGTCATGACAACGTCTGTCGTCATGTGAGCAAAGTAATCACCTGAAGCATGGTGGAGTTTGTTCATTTAACATTATGTGGTTAGGTGGTGTCTGGGTGTTATATCTTTCTTATATCTAATATTTACAAGAGTCATAGATTTGATCATTCTCTCATCACACCTCTCACGTTATACCATTCCAGACCGAATTCAAAGTAACCATTGCTAAAGGTGATGTACTTGTCTTGTTATTTGTGGTGTACAGAGAGAACCAAAGGTGATACTGAAGGTCACTCGTTCTTGCGTGTTGTGCGGTCACAGTGGACGCCACCATGTTTCACGTCACAAATCCTTTCCCTTCCGCCAACCTCCTCTGTACGTCCTCTCTGGTCGGAGGACAGTAAAACAGGAAACACCCCCCCCTCTCAGGTGATTCTTTAGTCCTCCTGGTCTTCTGCATCAAAGCCAGGATTGGCTTGTCCTCTGGACCTCCTACCTCTGGAGGAGTATTGGTCCACCGGTCCTGACTGGTAGCCGCGCTGGTTACCATCACCGCCGTCCTCAAACTGGTTTTCATACGGCTCTCCGTCCTCATTTCCATACTGGTTCTCCTCGTGGTACTGGCTCTGCTGCTGGTAGTCGAAGCCCCTCTCCTCCGGGGCGGACCAGCCCTGATAGGGCTTCTCCTCCTGCTGCTTCGGGGCGGAGCGCTCGTCGTCGGGGGCGAAGCTGTCGTCGAGGTTGTCGTCGTAGCGCTGGTAGGTGCTGGTCTGGGCCTGTTCCTCGCGGGCGCTCAGCTCCAGCGAGCTGTGCCACATGCCGTAGCCGCCGTAGATCAGTAAACCTGGGGATCGACCATAACAGTTCAAATACACACACACACACACACACACACCAGTCTACCAGTTCTACTGTAGCCAGCAAGCTGAACAAGCTGGTGAAGAAGGCTAGCTCCGTAGTGGGTGGTGAGCTGGATAATCTAGAGGTGGTGGCTGAGAGGAGGATGAGGAAAAAGCTAGAAGCCATCCTGGAGACCCCTCCCAAGGCTCTTCTACCAAGGGCTCGGACGGCCGGCTCTGCTGCCAGGAGAATGAACGGCGTCAGAACTCGAGAACAACTAGAGAGATGACTCCTTTTCTCTGCACAACACGCACACCACTTCAAATCTTGTACTATCTTGTATCTTGTATATTTTGTACTTTTTATATTGTATCTTATAGTTGTATAGTATATCATCGGAATGTGAAGCTCTGTATCCCCCCCCCTCCCTGTATCCCCCTCCCCCCCATGCTGCTTTGACACCTGAATTTCCCCAAGGGGATTAATAAAGGATAATTTTATCTTATCTTATCTTATCTTACACACACACACTCTCGTGCCCCTCGTAGCAGGCACACGTTGCGTAACCTGAGGAGATAGCTGGTGGAGATACAGGAGATGGGAGGAGAGGGGGGGGGGGGCTGAGCAGGGAGGAGTCACTGCTGCTCATGGGAGGAGTCACTGCTGCTCATGGGAGGAGTCACTGCTGCTCATGGGAGGAGTCACTGCTGCTCATGAATTCCAGACGTCGGGGGAAACTTTCCCCTCTCTCTCCATCTGCCGACCAACTGCAGATGTAACACAGAACGACGTCTGTCTACGCCACTTGAACTACGGCGTGTTCTATTCTCATTCGAGCACCTCCCCAACCAGTATTACGAGAGCAAAATAAATAGCTTACATAATGC
This sequence comes from Notolepis coatsorum, assembly GCF_963971535.1. Lineage (NCBI taxonomy): Eukaryota > Metazoa > Chordata > Actinopteri > Aulopiformes > Paralepididae > Notolepis > Notolepis coatsorum. The sequence continues at coordinate 17,021,506 of NC_140176.1, forward strand.
CAAAAAACGAAATAATATTAAAAATATATAAATCCGAGAACGGGCACATTTGTCCTTGGCAAACGATTAACACTTATAACCAGTATTCCGCTATACTCACCGATGAAACACCAGACGGCGAATCTGGTCCAGGTGAGGGGAGACAGTTTGAGCATGAGGTAGGAGTTGACCACTATCGCCGCCGCGGGGACAAACGGCACGCAGGGCGCCATGTAGGGCAGGCGCCGCCCGCTCTCCGGCTGCCGCACGATCACCGCCAGCAGCGAGGCCATGACGCCGGCCATCAGCGTGGCCACGAGCCCCGAGACCACGGCCCCGGCGCCGCTCCCCTGCTCCACGCCGAATATCACCGTGGCCCAGAGGAGGAAGGAGAGGAAGAAGAGGACCAGGGTGCACCGGGTCACCGTGCGCCCGGTGGCGGGGGTGGGCCGGGCCGAGGCATGGGGGATGCCCAGCCTCGCCCTCAGCGTGTAGTAGTGGCCTCCCAGGAGCCTCTTCAGCAGGGAGGAGGGGCCCGTGTTGAACGCAGAGTCGTCGCTTTCTCCCTCGGTGCCGCCGGCGTGATAGGAGCCGTCGGCCGCGCGTCGTTCGGCGCTGCGGTGCTTCTTCGGGCCGCCGGCGTCCCCCCCCTCCTCCCCCTCCCCCTCCCCCTCCCCCGAGGTGAGCGTGTCGACCGGGTCGGGCTGGTAGCGCAGCAGCAGCACACACACGCTGACCAGGGTGTAGGCCAGCAGCGTGCCGATGGACATCATCTCGATCAGGTCCCGCAGGCTGACCAGCAGGGCCATCAGGGCCGCCAGGCTCCCCGAGACCAGGCAGGCCCACGTGGGGGAGTGGGTCGCCGAGGACACGTTGGCCAGGAACCTGCCGTGTAGGTTATATCATATCAGTGGTGCAAACACAGTGTGTGTGTGTGTGTGTGTGTGTGTGCGTGTGTGTGTGTGTGTGTGTGTGTGTGTGTGTGTGTGTGTGTGTGTGTGTGTGTGTGTGTGTGTGTGTGTGTGTGTGTGTGTGTGTGTGTGTGTGTGTGTGTGTGTGTGTGTGTGTGTGTGTGTGTGTGTGTGTGTGTGTGTGTGTGTGTGCCAGCGCTTTCAATATCATTGCCGTCTTGAGGGTTGAATGTACCTAGCGATGTCAATAGAATGCTTGAAAAAGAGAACACATACTATACTATAGGTCAACTAGAATGCCACTCACAGAGATGCCCACACCTGCACCCAATCACTCAGGCAAAGCCTGCGGCAACCTGAGCTTTATATTAATTTCAATGGAATCAACCGATTTGAAAGATATCTGAGGATGCAGGTCATTGTTGGCCTCCTGTCAAATCTATGTGCGAAGTTTCATCGGATCAAAACTGTAGGAGTTATGGCAGAGTAATGTGGACACAGAGACACACACACACACACACACACACACACACACACACACACACACACACACAGATCACAATACCCCCTTGCCAGTGTACTTAGTGTGCGCAGGTGTAATAAAGACAAAAATAACACATCAACAGCCACAAGAAAAAGCCACAAGTCCAAAGTGTGACGTGCTGGTCACCTGAAGAGCAGTCCGTCCCGGGCCATGGCGTAGATGACCCTGGGCATGGGGAACAGAGAGCCCAGCAGGGAGACGGTGAGGCCCGCGATGCCGCCCACGGCCACCGTGTACTTTCCCCAGAGGAAGCCGTGCACAGCAAACATCTCCATGAGGGGCGCCGAGCCGTCGATCAGGTCGTAGGGCACCATCAGGGTCAGGATCATGCTCACCTGGAGGAGGAGAGGGGAAGGGAGAGTGGGTAAGAAGAAGATAAAGGATCTGAAATCAATTCCTCTTTCTCCTTTAATAGTGTTGTTTTGCCCTCTCTGGGGTTGAAGGGGGCCAGTGGGGGCCGGTGGGGGCCAGTGGGGGCCAGTGGATGTGACAGGGGAGGATGGAATTACAGAAAACGTATTGTAGCGACCCTGGTATTGAGGTCATTGGTCAGCCGGGCTGTCACTCTGCTCTCTACCAACCCGGGGCTGGCAGGTGACGCTGCCTGCGGGTTGGTGGAGTGGAGGAGGGGGTAGGGGCTGACCGACAGAGAGTCTTTGAGTGAGTCTGAGATGGTACCTGCAGAGGTGATGCACCCAGTTCAAGTATTTCGGTAATAATAAACCGGCAAAAGCAACCGAGTTGGTGAGTCGTTATTAGCAGATGCTACAGTATATAAGCCAATGTAAAATTGGCAATTTTATAAGTTGTAATTGATTGTAGAAATACATGATTGAGCAAAACATGTATAATAATAATAATAATAATAATAATAATAATAATAATAATAATAATAATAATAATAATAATAATAATAATAATAATAATAATAATAATAATAATAATAATAATAATAATAATAATAATAATAATAATAATAATAATAATAATAATAATAATAATAATAATAATAATAATAATAATAATAATAATAATAATAATAATAATAATAATAATAATAATAATAATAATAATAATAATAATAATAATAATAATAATAATAATAATAATAATAATAATAATAATAATAATAATAATAATAATAATAATAATAATAATAATAATAATAATAATAATAATAATAATAATAATAATAATAATAATAATAATAATAATAATAATAATAATAATAATAATAATAATAATAATAATAATAATAATAATAATAATAAATAATAATAATAATAATAATAATAATAATAATAATAATAATAATAATAATAATAATAATAATAATAATAATAATAATAATAATAATAATAATATAATAATAATAATAATAATAATAATAATAATAATAATAATAATAATAATAATAATAATAATAATAATAATAATAATAATAATAATAATAATAATAATAATAATAATAATAATAATAATAATAATAATAATAATAATAATAATAATAATAATAATAATAATAATAATAATAATAATAATAATAATAATAATAATAATAATAATAATAATAATAATAATAATAATAATAATAATAATAATAATAATAATAATAATAATAATAATAATAATAATAATAATAATAATAATAATAATAATAATAATAATAATAATAATAATAATAATAATAATAATAATAATAATAATAATAATAATAATAATAATAATAATAATAATAATAATAATAATACAAATTAATTGCCATTTACAGAGCTCCTCTCCTTCAGAGTCTGCTGTATGTTCATGGTATTGTGCAGGAATAGAGGCCTTGCACAGAATGTTTGTGTAATTCTCTCTCTTCCAGTGGGGCGACAGTGGCTCAGGAGGTAGAGCGGTCGTCTGGTAGTCGGAAGGTTCCTGCATGGTTTAGATTCCTGCTCCTCCCAGGCAGCGTGTCGAAGTGTCCTTGAGCAAGACACTTAACCCCTAATTGCTCCCGATGTGCCGGTTGGCGCCTTGCGTGGTTGCCTCCGCCGTCTGTGTGTGAATGTGTGAGTGAATCGGTGAATGTGAGGAACAAAAATTGTAAAGCGCTTTGGATAGAAACGCTATATAAATGCACCCTTTACCATGATTGCTATGTTACAGGCAGCCATGCTGGAAGATAGAGACCTACACAAACATTCTGTGCAAGGCCTCTATGGAGTAGGAATTGCCGCGTGTGTGTGTGTATGTGTGTGTGTGTGTGTGTGTGTGTGTGTGTGTGTGTGTGCGTGTGTGCGTGCGTGCGTGCGTGCGTGCGTGCGTGCGTGCGTGCGTGCGTGCGTGTGTGGGTCCTAACTGAAACGTAGGCGGTGAGGCAGGTGACGAGCGAGGCGGTGATTGCGTAGGGGATGGAGGTGTTGGGGTCCTTGGCCTCCTCTCCTGTCGTGGCGATGATGTCGAAGCCAATGAAGGCGTAGAAACAGGTGGCTGCGCCCTGCATCACCTGCACAGGGTCAAGAGATCACCGTGGTTACAGGAATGCCCATTTGTTCACATGGCAATTAGCCATGGTGGACCACACCACCATTTTCACGCCCGCCCCCCCCCCCCCCCCCCTCAAAAGTATTCCAAACCATTCAGTTAAATGGGGTGTCCAGGTTGTATAATTAGTGAAACATTATAGAATAAGTCTGATTATTTTCAACCTAGACCTTATGTTTCTATCATCTGACGACACATCAATTGATTCCAATTTGACAAGTAAATGTTATCCTACAGTAGGTTGGCAGCGTCTCTACCAGCAGTGTAATTTAATCCAAAGGGAAACCAGTCAGATGTGCCCTTTTTAACTGAAATGGCTTAAAGGTGCTATAGATAACATTCAGCCACTGACTAGATGCTATAGATAGAGCACCAGCATGTCATTTATCCAATCAGGTGCATTCCATGTGGGGAAATGGGAAGTAGGGAGGGGATACATGCACGCGAGGAAAAGCATTACTTTTACGTACATTTCTAAAAGCTCTGTGGATGTATTATAAACATTTAAAAAAGATTACTCTACATACAAATGTTATCTATAGCAGTCAACTCCAACACCCAGAATAACACAACTTGACTTCTGGTCGGAATCAGTCGGTATGAATGGCGCCAGATCGGTATCGGTATAGAATTCATATCATCAGCCACCCGCAATCTGCCACCCGCACGTAAAAACATGTGGAGAATGCAACAAACATACTTGCCTCTCATAATTAGGAAATGGTGTACAATTCAAGAAAGACTGTCAGGTTTTAAACTGTGGGTATCAAGCAGGAAAAAAGACTGCAAGGTTCTAAACTGTGGGTATCAAACAGGAAGAAAGACTGCAAGGTTCTAAACTGTGGGTATCAAGCAGGAAGAAAGACTGCAAGGTTCTAAACTGTGGGTATCAAGCAGGAAGAAAGACTGCAAGGTTCTAAACTGTGGGTATCAAGCAGGAAGAAAGACTGCAAGGTTCTAAACGGTGGGTATCAAACAGGAAGAAAGACTGCAAGGTTCTAAATTGTGTGACAATCTAACGGGAAGAAAGAATTGTTTTTTTTAGCCACTTTTTCTGTATTTTTCTCCCATCCCAATTTAGTCGTTATGCCAATTCCCCCCTCCCCTTCCTGGTCATTGCGCGCATGTGCCCCCCACTGGTCGGTCTAGGGAGCCCTGCAGTCTATCAGATGCTTCCTCCGATACATAAGAGACAGATAGCAGCCTCTTTTCACCTGACAGCGCGGACTCTCATTGGTGAAGTGTAGCGCGTGGGAGGATCACACTATCTTACCCAGTTCCTTCCCTCGCTGTGCAGGCGCCCTGACCAACCTGTAGGAGTCGCTGTTTACAACGACCAGAATACCACCCACCGGCTTCCCACCCGCTGACACTGCCAATTGTGTCAGTATGATGACCGCCCAAGCCGGAGGGACCGCTGACAGCCGGATTCGATACCAGTGTCTCTGCGGTGGTAGACAGACGCATTGTCCGCTGCGCTACCCGGCCGCCGGGAAGAAAGACTTGTTACGTTTCAAAGTAAATTTGTATTGTTATTATCTGCATTGTTTTTACCCTTTTTCTTATTCTCTGCATTGCTTTTATTCTATCTATTTTATGCTCATTGTATGTATTTTTTACTACCGTTTGGGCTGCAATTCTTGTATGGAAGGTGCTATACAAATAAAGTGTATTATATTATTATTATTATTATTATTATTATTATTATTATTATTATTATTATTATTATTATTATTATTATTATTTACTAATATATACTGTACACCCCACAAAACATTAGGAACATATTCCTAGGACTGAGTTACACTCCCTTTTCTTTAACTTGTTGCGGAGGTCAAGTCAGTCATCATTTTCAACTAGTCAACATGTTTCATGAAAGCTGTTACAGTAATATATTGTACCATTCATATGGGAGCACTAGTAATATGCTTGTGATATGTTTCAATGAGCCTGGGTCCCATGACAACAACAACAACAACCACAAAAAAGCTAATTTGGGTCCCTTATTTGAAACAAAATCATGATTTATATTACATTGTCATGAAGGACATAATAACGAATATTCCAATTTTCATCTAACAATGTAGTATTACTAATGTAATCCATACTATGAATTGCCATCATAAATCCACCTTTAAACACTACTATTCTATTTTATTCTATTCCACATAGAAATGGTGGGTAGTAGAGGCCCTTCACAGAATGTTTAGAATAGTCCTCTTTCCTCCATGTTGGGTTGGAAGATAACAGTTGATATGAAAGATATATCAAGAAAGATTTAATAACTTGGTGTTTTATTACTGCGTCTTGTAAAAATAAGTCACAGTAATATCATGCTTTTCTGGTGTTTTACCCACTCTACCACTGCACGGAAATTTGGCTTTTTCTTTCAATGTGGTTGCCAATGGTTACAGGCAGCCATGTTGGAAGAAAGAGAACCACCCAGACATTCTGCGCAAGGCCTCTGCTTGAGTTCAGGTGGGGTTCACCCTGCGCCACGTCCCCGACGATCACACCACGTTCACAGCAGCGTACCCCGGACCAGCCGTAGGGCAGGAACTGGCCGTTCTCCCAGTTGCTGGCGGAGAGGAAGAAGAGGCCGGCGATGACCATGAAGATCCAGACCACCAGGTTGACCACGTTCAGCACGTTGTTGAACCCCACGGAGTTGCGCACGCCCATGGCTATGATCCCCGTGACCAGCAGGGTGATCAGCAGAGCCAGCAGGTCAGGGTACGTGTCCTCGCCTTTACCTGGTGAGAGAGAGGGAGAGGGAGAGGGAGAGAGAGAGAGAGAGAGAGAGAGAGAGAGAGAGAGAGAGAGAGAGAGAGAGAGAGAGAGAGAGAGAGAGAGAGAGAGAGAGAGAGTCAACACTCTAATATGGACATGGTATTTGAGTGTGAGTGTGAGTGTGAGTGTGAGTGTGAGTGTGTGTGTGTGTGTGTGTGTGTGTGTGTGTGTGTGTGTGTGTGTGTGTGTCTGTCTGTCTGTCTGTCTGTCTGTCTGTCTGTCTGTCTGTCTGTCTGTCTGTCTGTCTGTCTGTCTGTCTGTCTGTCTGTCTGTCTGTCTGTCTGTCTGTCTGTCTGTCTGTCTGTCTGTCTGTCTGTCTGTCTGTCTGTCTGTCTGTCTGTCTGTCTGTCTGTCTGTCTGTCTGTCTCTGTCTGTCTGTCTGTCTGTCTGTCTGTCTGTCTGTCTGTCTGTCTGTCTGTCTGTCTGTCTGTCTGTCTGCATGAGAGAGAGAGAGACGGATGAACAGACAGACAATCAGACACAGACACACACACACGCACACACGCACACGCACACGCACACACACACACACACACACACACACACACACACACACACACACACACACACACACACACACACACACACACACACACACGCGTATGTCTAATCATTCCCTGGCACCCCTGATGTCTACTACTGACCCAGGCCTCTGATGGTTCCCAGGTGTGTTATCATGTAGTTGCTGATGGTGTGATTGGCCAGCGAGTCGAACATGCTGCTGAGGGCGGACGCCCCGGCCGCCGTGCCAATCAGGTACTCCAGGATCAGGTTCCAGCCAATGAAGAAGGCCACGAACTCCCCGACCGTCACGTAGCTGTAGGTGTAGGCGGAGCCCGTTGTCTTCGGCACTCGGACGCCAAACTCGGCATAACACACCCCTTCAATGACAATGATCAGAAAGCACTTTCTTATTCATCGAATACAATGAACGCACAGGCGGTTTTGTCTTGGTGACGAAATGTATAGGTACAGAGTATGGTACAATGACAACAGGACCGGACGTACAGTGCACAGAGATAGCAATCTCGTACACACCTACAAACAAAATACACCTACTGTACGTACACACCTACAAACAAAATACACCTACTGTACGTACACACCTACAAACCAAAATACTCCTACGGACACACCTACAAACAAAATACACCTAAATACACACCTACAAACTAAATACACCTCACTGATTCTTGAGAGTTGGGACAAAACATGTCCTACATAGAAAAGTCTAATTTATATAAAAAATAAAGAAATTCATAATGATTGACATACTGACAAAGTTACATCTAAAGGTATTGTGTATAGTGATGTTATGTTTTAGCACATATATTTGTTTTTTGGGGGATATTTGTTTAAATGTATAATCTGTGGTTAGAAGCTCCCATGTTAATTACCTTGTCCTCAGCAAGGGGTCACATTATTGACCAGCCCAAAAAAGCTTGAAAGACCTCTCCACGTGTGAAAACATACATATCAAATCAAAGATAAGGGTTATACATGTATAAAACAATGCATGCCATGAAACTCAAATAATATTGCCCATAGAAATCTACCTATCAAAGTTGGGTCCTCAGTTTATGTCAACTCTGTCAGACCTTTTCATAAACCTAATTAAATCAGGCAATAGCATGGCTAGCTCTATCCCTGAGGACCCCTTTTCCTTCCCCTGAATGTGGTGAATGCAACACTACCACACATGGTCTGGTAAGTTTTACACTTTTTGATATTTTAGACAAACAATGTCAATATTCCGATGGTCACAGCTGGAACATGTCAACACCGTCTCTCCGTTATTATACTTTAAAAAAAACAATAGTGGATTGAATTCAAGTGTTTCAGTGAGATTATTAAGACAGCTAGCAACTGCCAAAAAACTAGCTAGCTGCAGTGCACAATACAGGCTTGGAGGGAAAATGTGTGCCCTTTTGTCAACTCTGTCAGACGTCAACTCCATCAGATTGTGTGTCTGACGGAGTTGACGTGTAAGCTGACGGAGTTGACAAATCCATCAATAACCTCATAATATGCTATCATTATACTATTTTTGAACATGGTAAAGGATTTAAATGTTATTTCAGAGTTTTATCTGCACAGAAGTGTGCATATAATAGCATGCATTAGAGCATGGGCAGGCTGTGGTCTGCTTATTGAATAATTGTCTTACTTTCCCAGCACATGTGTTAATAAATAAATATAAATATATCACTTGTCTACGTTGATTGATTGATTGATGTAAAATATGGTGCAGTGTGTAGTTTTCACTACCAAACATCTACACTCTTGCCTCTTATAGAGCGGGGAAGGAGTTCCATGTTGCCCTTTCATATCCCAGAAGGGATACAAGACAGAAGAAAACAGTTATTCTTGTTATTATACTGTTTACTTAGATCATCAGAGCAAAGGTGCACGGTGGTAAACTGTGGATATTTGTTAGGTTTTAGTGAGTTTTTCCTTACCTTCGCGTGGGGTATGTCTGGGAGTGCTTGCATTCTTTCATTTATTTGCATTTATTTTAAATTTGTTGGACCTTATGGTGTTCTTGTTCTGTTCTTGACTTATTGTTATGTTTCTTCTTGACTTGTTTAAAGAAGACGTGTACGGCCCATGGGGACATTAACGTGTGTTGTCGGGCCTTACAAATAAATTTGATTTGATTTGATTTCATCTTAATATCTTTATAATAATTCTTAATATAGGACTGGTTCATGTGTGTCTAGATTGCTGCATCATCCTTTCTCTGACTTTCCATCCATAGTATAATACATTATGGTATGGAGTGATCAACAGGATAATTCTTTGCTAGTCAGTTGTCACAATCTTATCAGTTGTAATTAAGGATGTCAAAGTTAACACAGTATTAACGCGTTATCGCCCGATTCTATTAACGCCACTATTTTTTTTAAACTCACGATTAACTTTTAAGATTATTATTATTTTTTTATTACTAGACTTCACTCAGGTGTATTATTGATGCTCTCATTGATACTATGTTTGTTTCTGAAGTGTATGTGTGTGTGTGTGAGATATATATATAGAGAGAGGGGGGTGAGAGAGATTAGGAAGGGGCAAGAGTGTGAGGTTTTGTCCGCTGCTCACCAACTTTCTCTGTTTTCTTTAAGCCTACTGTTAGAAATTCCCTTCTCACTCACTCTCTCTAGCCCCCACCCTCTCGTTCTTTACTCTCGTTTACTCTCAGTGGCCACACCTGGACTATTATCAATTACCTCTCGCACCTGTGGTGGCAGGCTAATTAGTTCCCCTGTGGGCTTTAAATACCAGGGCTCTTCCCCTCGTTTCGGCGTGGGGTCGTGTTGTATTCATGCTGAGTCATATTCTCTAACATCTAGACTCTTTCGGGAGATCCTCTGGTCTACCAATGCTGTATATGGATTTCTCCAGCCTTGAGATGTTTTGCTCCAGCCTTCGTCTGCTGTCGCCGTAGCCTGTGGAGGAGACTGTTCTGCGCTCCCTGTAACTTCCACGGGAGGCACCCCAGCGTTCCACTGCAGACCCCAGCGCAGCTGTTCGTCCTGACGCACATCTAGACCAACGCGCATCTTCCGGACCCTCGGGCTTGGCACGCTCTCCAGTCTCCAGCGCGCAACGCGCATCTTCAAGGGCTTGGCACGCTCTCCAGTCTCCAGCGCGCAACGCGCATCTTCAAGGGCTTGGCACGCTCTCCAGTCTCCAGCGCGCAACGCGCATCTTCCAAAGATCCTCGTGCTTGGCACACTCCTCCTCGCAGACGCACCCCGATGCGTCTCTCGGTTCCGACGCGCACACCAAGGTGTGGCGCGCACTCTGTTCCTCGGCTCCGACAGCGGCTACCCGGTGGACGACACCCTCGCCACCGCCACTGTTCCGACGCGCACACCAAGGTGTGGCGCGCACTCTGTTCCTCGGCTCCGACAGCGGCTACCCGGTGGACGACACCCTCGCCACCGCCACTGTTCCGACGCGCACACCAAGGTGTGGCGCGCACTCTGTTCCTCGGCTCCGACAGCGGCTACCCGGTGGACGACACCCTCGCCACCGCCACTGTTCCGACGCGCACACCAAGGTGTGGCGCGCACTCTGTTCCTCGGCTCCGACAGCGGCTACCCGGTGGACGACACCCTCGCCACCGCCACTGTTCCAGCACTCTGTTCCTCGGCTCCGACAGCGGCTACCCGGTGGACGACACCCTCGCCACCGCCACTGTTCCAGCACTCTGTTCCTCGGCTCCGACAGTCGGCTACCCGGTGGACGACACCCTCGCCACCGCCACTGTTCCAGCACTCTGTTCCTCGGCTCGGACAGCCAGCCACCCGGTGGCGATGCCCTCGCCCCGCTGCTGTCCTTGTACCTTTACGCATACGCCTGGGTGAGTTTGATTGTGATGTCACTCACCCAGCGTAGTGCCCTTGCCCCCGTTCCCGCTGCTGTCCCTGTACCTTTACGCATACGCCTGGGTGAGTTTTGATTGTGATGTCACTCACTCAGCGTAATGCCTTTTGCCCCCGTTCCCGCTGCTGTCCCTGTACCTTTACGCATACGCCTGGGTGAGTTTTGATTGTGATGTCACTCATCCAGCGTAATGCCTCTTGCCCCCGTTCCCGCTGCTGTCCCTGTACCATTACGCATACGCCTGGGTGAGTTTTGATTGTGATGTCACTCATCCAGCGTAATGCCTCTTGCCCCCGTTCCCGCTGCTGTTTCCTGTACCATTACGCATACGCCTGGGTGAGTTTTGATTGTGATGTCACTCATCCAGCGTAATGCCTCTTGCCCCCGTCTCGCTGCTGTTCCTGTACCATTACGCATACGCCTGGGTGAGTTTTGATTGTGATGTCACTCACCCAGCGTATTGCCTCCTTTAGTTCTCACTTAGTTATTAGTTTGGACATTTCATCTCCCACTCTGTTTTGTTCTCTCGTGGATATTATTTTGGACATTTCATCTCCCACTGTGTGTTTGTTCACACGAAGATAGTATTTACTTTGTTACTTTGTTATTTGGACTGTTCTGCATCTGCTCTGTTTGTTCCCTTTGAATATTAACCCTCTCCTCTGTTCTGCAGAGCGGCCCAGATGTTTTCCCACCAGTCCCCAGTTCCTCCCTGTCCCCAGCCCGCCTCCGCGGTCCTCTGTCCCCAGTTCCTCCCTGTTCCCCAGCCCGCCTCCGCGGGCCTCAGTCCCCTCTGTCCCTGTTTCTCCCCTTTCTAGTTCCACCTAGTTCCTGGTCCCAAGTTCTCCCCTTCTAGTTCCACCTAGTTCCTTGTCCCTAGTTCTCCTGTTCCCCAGTTCTCCTGTTCCCTAGCTCTCCTTGTCCCGACTTCTCCTAGTCTCTAGTTCCTCTGTTCCTTTAACCTTCCCCTAGTGTTCCTTTAACCTTCCCCTAGCGTTCCTTTAATGTTTCCCCTAGCGTTCATTAACCTTCCCTTAGTGTTCCCTTTTCCTGCCCGCCTCTTAAAGGCACCTAGTTTTTCCCCTCTTGTTATATTCCTGTATTTGTGTTATCCCTTAAAGGGACAGTGCCCTTTTTCCCTGTCTCTCAATAAATATCTGTTTCTTGGCAAACCATCATACCTGTCTTGTGTTGTGCGATTGGGGTCGGTTACAAACCATAACAAAGAGAGAAAGAGAGCCGGGAGAGTGTGTGTGAGAGAGAGAGGGGGGGTGTGTGATTACTCAGCCCTTGTGTGGGTGAATGTAACAAGTTCCTAACGTTTTCTTTCCCCTATTATTTCATGCACACTTTATTCATTGTTATAAATTATTATTTTCTTTTAAGTTATTTTGTGCATCACTCTGTTTTGAATTTGATGCAATGCATGAGGGTCATCATTTTGTGTTAAATGGCTGCATAAAGCAAGCATTTGTTGACTCATGTTGATAAGATAAAACTTGGAACTTGAAAAATATCTGTTTAAGGTAGATAAAAAAAGATATGTTAAAAAAAATGCGATTAATTCATGATTAATCACGAGTTAACTATGGACAATCATGCGATTAATCACGATTAAATATTTTAATCGATTGACAGCACTAGTTGTAATATACCCTAGGATTATTGGAATGACTGTCTTCTTGAATTTTCTCCCACTGCTTCCACTGAACATGGATTTTGTCTGCACAAGCCAGTGTGAAGATGTTTGCAACATCTAGTTGTAGAAACTACGCACTGCAGCTTTAACATCAATCAATCAATCATGTTTAGTAAATAGACACCTGATTTTATAGTCTTATTCTAATACATTTTCATGACTTTTGTATTATAGGAAAGCATGGCTAGACAGAAATTGTCAGTTGAGGAGCGAAGGAGAAGAAATAGAGAGTACCAATGAAAGAGAAGAGAAAAATTACACAGTGACGAAGAGAGCAAACATGCCATGCAAGAGCAGGAAAGACAAAGGTGGAAAAAGAGGGTTCAAGACAAAAAAGTTATAGAAATAGACAAGATGGGAGACAGGGCACAGAGGTATCGGAGAAAATATTGGAGAGAGGTCCAGAAAAGGTGCAGATAGAAAAGGTCCTGTGAAGGTGCGGTGCTGGAGGCAAACACCCCCCCAGATCAGGATATTCTAATCTAGATAACAATGCCAGACAGCGCAGAGAGTCTCTCAGACAGGAACAGAAACAAAGTAAAACACGAAAAAGTCATTCAAGAGAAATACAAACTTTAAAAGAGAAGATTACAAATGTAACAAAGCAACAAAACAACCTGAGAAAAACAATAATGTGCTGAAAAAAGGCTACAAATACATCACCACTGGACTCTCCAGGCACGGAAACAAAGATTATGCTATCAGGAAGCAAAGTAAGGAATCAGAAAATCCAAAAAGCCCTGCTATTCCACCACATCCTCAGAAGAGAGCTGAAGACAAACAAACAAACTCCTGGCCCACGGAGCCAAAAAACCAGCACTGAGTGTGTCATCAGGCACGATTCTTAAAAAGTATCGTCTTCTTCAACAAATGAAAGACTTTGGGTTAACCTACAAGTTAATGAGAGAAAGGGAGCATCCTCAGAAAAAGCCAACATTCATACAGGGTGTAACACAGACTGTCCAGGATTTCTTCCTGAACTCTGCACGTGTGACGATGTGTGATGATGGATAGTGCTAATGATGGCTTTGTCATTATAAATGATTTCCCATATCTTTTAAAATCTTCGAAAGGGGATGGGTACATTTGGACATTTTGCAATACAAAATGATGTAGGTTAGAGTTATCCTATCCCAAAAATGTACTCATATTTAAATTCCCCATTAAGAAACACATCATTTAGACACCTTGCATGTTAGGATTTCCTTCAGATTCATGTTGGCATCCATGTATGGCGAAGGCCCGGACTAGCCATCGGGAGCTCTGTCTGTCTGTCACACACACACAAAGGGAGCCGCATGTGATTGGTGGAGGTGGGACCAGGCCATACAACTGATTGACAGTTGAGATGGCGAATGGAATGGCAGATGGCACTTCTGCAAAATGACAGGGAGAGACAGCGAAAGACAAAACATTTCAAGCATAACCTGCGCTTGAAAATGGACAGTGAGAAAAGAGGAAGGGTGGAGCAGAGAGGGAAAGAGAGAAAAATACATACTGCTTACTGCTTGTATTTCAGATGGGAATTACTGGAAATGAAATGTTTCAACACTTCAACAGTGAAAAAAAGAGGAAGCATGGAGCAGAGAGGGGAAAAAAAAAAAAAAAGCTAACTAGCTAACAGCTAATGTTACCATGCATCATCATCATCCCCTGTCACTTTTTCCCCCCATAAATCTTTTATTCAACTTCAGTCCTGATCATAACCATTTTAAGTTTTAATTTTTCTTGTAATGTCAGATTAAAAATGAAATACTCTAACTTTTCTGATAAGAGTTGTTAAGTCTGACATTACAAAAACTAAAAATCCATCAAAATCAGTGTTGTTGCTAATCATTGACACATGATGATTATAACAATTATTAGCCTGTAATAATCCCCCCCAGAAAAATCCACTTTGCATTTGATATATTGAAAATATTTAAATTTGTGTGTTTTTTTTAACAATAATTTGTGATGCCATCACAAACAATGGCATTTAAAGGGTAAACATTTTAAAAGTCCTGCACCAGCATGCAGGGAATTAAGTCTTTGTAACAAAAATCTTCCTGGTGGGGGACCCCCAGACCCCCTGCTTAAGAATTTGCCTGACTTGGGCTATACTTCGCACTATATTTCCTGGCCTGAATAATTCCCCCAGTCCGGCCCTGCGAAGGGGTGAAAAATTGTCAAATCTGCCATTTTGAAATCCAAAATGATGTAAGTTAGAGTTATCATATCCGAAAATGTTTCCTATATTTGAATTCCCCACAAGAAACACATATTTTAGACACCCCTCATGTTAAGATTTCTTTAAAATTCATGTTTGCACAAAAGTATGGCCCGCCATAATATGATGACCACTGGTGGCTAGCCAAGACCATCGATGTGGATACTGATCAACAAGATGTGAAAGTGGAATTTCTGCATCCCCATGGTCCAACAGAAAAGGTTCTGTTTCTGCCCAGTTCAAGACATCATAGTGAAACTAATCGGAAATGCAGAAGGAAATGAAGAGGAGAAGTGCAGGGTGAGAAAGTGGAGATCAGGAAGTTGTGTAGAGGAGGTAGATGAAAACAGGGACGAGAAGAAGGGGTCCTGGTCTCCATTACTGTTTTTGTTGTTGGAAACAGTGCATTTTGTAATAGTTGGAAACGGTGTATGTAAAGTTTGTTGTTATTACAATTGAGTTAACAAAATGTTCAGTATAAGACAAGGAGTTATTAGTTCTTATCATTGTCACTTCCATCTGTTTAAAAAAAAATGCATGTGTTCATTTATCAGAGATGCATATACAATTTTGTCAACTCTGTCAGTTTCTCGTCAACACTGTCAGATCTTTGTCAACACCGTCAGATGTTTGTTTTTGTTAATTCTGTGGAAAATACAAATTCCTTCTTCAGTTTATGTTGTTTAAGTAATAAAGGAGCATCAGATCTTCATCCTCTTGTCTTATTTACTTAATGATCTTTTTTTTTATCATATCAAAATTAAAAACAAAGTTTGAAAATGCAAATATTTCTAAATCTGGGTTTTCAGAATAGTGTGAAATTACACCTGAGGTTTATATATTATATTTAATTGCATACCAGAGTAACTAAACACTATTACAACATACTTCAGAACTTTAGATTCTTGTTGGACTGGAATAATTAGAATTATATACTTTTTTGTGTGTCTGACGGAGTTAACACAAATCAAGTTTCAAAGGGAAACATGTGAATTTGTTGAAAATGTTTTTCTATGTAGAGCCCGCACCTTTACATGGTTAAATAGCTCAGACCTTTATCTACACATGAATATACAACTCTAATCAATATAGTGTGCATTCTCAAAATATAATATTAAAAAGTGTTTTGTCCCGACTCTCAAGAATCAGTGACCTACGTACACACCTACAAACAAAATACACCTACTGTACATACACACCTACAAACCAAAATACTCCTACGGACACACCTACAAACAAAATACACCTAAATACACACCTACAAACAAAATACACTTACGTACACACCTACAAACAAAATACACTTACGTACACACCTACAAACAAAATACACCTAAATACACACCTACAAACAAAATACAGCTACGTACACACCTACAAACAAAATACACTTACGTACACACCTACAAACAAAATACACTTACGTACTACATACACACCAAAACCAATACACACTGTACCTCTGACATATTACAGAGTAATATGAGGGTATCGAAATCTGTCTTGTGTTTTGTTGCGTCTCACCTGACAATATGGAGGCCATTGCTGCGATAATGAAGGATAGGATGACGCCCGGCCCAGCCATCGCCTTGGCAACAAGCCCGGCGACCACGTACATCCCTGTGCCGACACAGCTCCCCACCCCTAGTGACACCAGGTCCACGGTCGTCAGGACCTTGGCCAGGCCGACCCCCGACCCCTCTGTGATCTCGGTGAGGTCGTTCGACCCCTGACCCATGCTCCCCACGGGCTTGGTCCGCAGCAGGCGGGAGTACGTCCCGTACCACGCGTCGGCCCAGGCCACCCGGCTCAGCCATCCTGCCATCACTGCCCCCCCTTTCTGTGTATGTGTATCTTCTCTCTCTCACTCTCTCTCTCTCTCTCTCTCTCCCCTACTCTTCCCCCTAATAGCCTACTATACCCTTCTCATTATCCTCTCTCTCCCTCTTCCTCTTCTCTCCGTTCTCAGTTGGTGTTAGTGGCTCCCTCGGCATTAACACTGACATTCTGGGGGAAAAAAAGAAAAGAAAAAGAAAACAAGAACAGAAAGGAGACAGAAACAATGTCTTTGAGTTGGACGACCACATGAGTCAGTTTATCAGAGATCTCCCATCCCTCAGAGATATAGGAGTTCCTTCCTAGTGTTGTGTGTAGCATTGAAATAAATGGGAGTTCTATGCAATGGGCACAGAGGCCTGTGCTGCATTGCGATGCTGTGTCCATTCAAAGTCGGCGGTCGGAAGATGGGAAATTGGCATTACAACTTCCATGCATTCCAATGTCCAGCTTGGAAATACAGTGGGATAAACAATGGATATGTAAAATATGTTGTTTATCTAAGGGAGAAGCACATGACCCTGGTTTATGAGCACAATACATGCTGAGAGACTAGGCTACCACTTGTCTTGGAGGGGGGCTTCCCACTCTCCAAGACATTTACAACAAGCGGTGCATGGGCAAGGCTAAGAGAATAATAAAAGACTCCAGCCACCCAAACAACTGCCTCTTTGAACTGCTGCGGTCAGGCAAGCGATACCGGAGTCTCATGGCAAGCACAGAGAGACTCAGAAGGAGCTTCTATCCCCAGGCCATCAGGATGCTCAATGAACAATGAACAATAAGCAAACCATCAACACACCCACAGCGCACACTCACTTAAATAAACAACACACTGTAGCACCCACTTTACCACTTTAGACACACTTTACACTTTATATTTATATTATTGGTAAGGAAATTGCACATCATTCTCATTCCTTATTGCACCTCACCACTACAAGGTGGCACCACAAGCTAAGCTATACCGCACCATTTTTGTACCAGCTGTACATACTGTATATATATACACTGAACAATTTTGTTGTTTACACTTGTTTACGTACTTGACTTCTTGACTTTCTATTTTATACGTATTATACTTATTTTATACTATCTTGTTATTATCTAGCACACTCTCAGGAGCAACACAGAAAGAAACATTTCATGCAAAGTATTCTGTACTCTGTATGACAACTAATAAAGAAACTTGAACTACCACACTGGTATTGACGAGAACCTTTCTTCAACCATCTTCTAAAGATTAAAACAATTAAAACAAGTTTATAGTGTATGTTGCCATGTTGATGTTTTCCTAGTAGGAGGTCGGATTTTTCTTAGTTCCGACTTCAATGGAATGCACGGTGCATTAAAACTTAAAATGGTTATGATCAGGACTGAAGTTGAATAAAAGATTTATGGGGGAAAAAAGTGACAGGGGATGATGATGATGCATGGTAACATTAGCTGTTAGCTAGTTAGCTTTTTTTTTCTTTTTTTCCCCTCTCTGCTCCATGCTTCCTCTTTTTTTCACTGTTGAAGTGTTGAAACATTTCATTTCCAGTAATTCCCATCTGACTGTTCTGTGAAATACAAGCAGTAAGCAGTATGTATTTTTCTCTCTTTCCCTCTCTGCTCCACCCTTCCTCTTTTCTCACTGTCCATTTTCAAGCGCAGGTTATGCTTGAAATGTTTTGTCTTTCGCTGTCTCTCCCTGTCATTTTGCAGAAGTGCCATCTGCCATTCCATTCGCTATGCACCATAAGAGTCAGTTCCATGTTGTGGACGTCTCTTGTCTCACGGACCACGGTGCACTGATGATACCCTCATCTTGCACCTTGACCTTTTTACACTGCCTACTTGCCCTTATGCACATGCCCAGAGTCAATTATATTGTTATTGTTTGTTAAGTAAATATGATTAAATATTAAATATTATTGTTTACACTGCCTATTTTCTATTCTATTTTTATTTTTTACTTCTCCACTGTACGATAATTTTACGACCTGTATCATGTCTTCTACTAACTGTACCTCCCCTCCCCCCTCCCTCATGCTGCTATGATGCCTGAATTTCCCCCAAGGGGATCAATAAAGGAATATCTTATCTTATAACCTGGTGAAGTTATCTTTTCTCCTCACCCACTTGTGCGTGACTCCCTCTCTAAAACATTAATGAACGCCAGAGATCTCCTTTCACAGTGGAAACCTGTATCCATAGTGGAACTATACTCAACCAACTTCTCCACCCAAACAGGGCTGGTCCACCCTATAAACGCACAATGTGAGTCGCTTAGGGCCCCATATGCTGTGCAAGGGCCCTGACCCCCCCCCCCCCCCCCCTCCCCTCTATCCACCAGTCAAAGTGTTGTTTTAATGTTGGCATGGTGTATCAAGGATGGCCTAAAAGTAGTAATGTGCCTCTGGAAACACCACGAGAGAGTAGGCAGTGAGCAGGTAAACCTGTTTTCTCTCCAAACAGGTTAACGTTGTTGAGTTGAGGATTTGTTTATTGTTAGCAAATAAAAACTAATAGAGCAATGCTATGCTTGCAGTTGATAGCTGGTAATGCTGGCCAGTGTCTTCCTAGCAGTCAAGCCAAAAGTCACTTGTGAAAGGTTTGTATGGATTCAGGACAGCTGTCTCTTCTATCAAAGGCTATGTGCTAGCTAAAAGCTAATGGTACAACATTTCAGTTCATGTGTAGACAATTAAAGGTCCACTCAGTAACTGATTGTTTGGAATGAGAATTGTGTAGACGTTTCACGCTCAATTACGGCTCACATCTAAGTCCGGAATAAAGTGACTGTGTGGAAAAATGGTTTACATGAGTCCGGTAGGGGGGTCCTTAAACAGAAGGAAAGGCCTCAGAGAGACTAGGACCGGCACTGAACCCAAATAACCTTTTCTTTGTAATCACATATTAGTAAGGCTTGTGTCATGCTATGACCCATTGTCTACTATAATCACACATTAAAACATAATACAAAACCATGCCTATAGAGATTACAACAGCAGTAACGGTAGGGTCAGTCAGGAGGAGTAGGACATTCAACTACCTTTACTTAAATACACAGACCTATACACACACTGAGGCAAAACATGAAATCCACTCACTCATTTGCCGCTTGTCTTTGAATCACAAACTGGGTAAAAGTGTATTTTCTTTTCTTTTTTTCATTCCATATCCACGGTGGAAGAGGTAGAGCAGCCAGGGTCCAAACTTGGAGGAAAAAGACGATGGACTGGAATACAGGCTTAATTATTCAAAGGCAGCCCTGTGTGACCCAGTCAAATATATAATTTAGTAGCTGCCACTGAGCTGAGTGTACAGTATGTGGGAGGATTTTATAGTTCTGTAGGTGTCTACAAGTCAACTGTATGTGTATTACAGTGCTCCGAAGATGTTTATTGCTCTTTGCACTAGAACCAACAGTGAGAACGGAACAGATGTGTGTGTGTGTGCGCGTGTGTGTGTGTGTGCGCGTGTGTGTGTACACGTGACAAAGAGGACTAAAGTGAAATGTTTATCTTATTCTTGACTTTCTCTGGAAGAAGCTGAAGAGGAATCTGTTGTAAATGGTAAATAGTGCATTTATATAGCGCTTTTTTCCAAAGCGCTTTACAATTTTAGTTCCTCACATTCACCCATTCACGCACACACCGACGGCGAAGGCAACCATGCAAGGTGCCAACCAGCTCATCGGGAGCAATTAGGTGTTAAGTGTCTTGCTCAAGGACACTTTGACACGCTGCCAGGGAGGAACGGGAATCAAACGGGGAACCTCCGGATTCCCAGACGACTGCTCTACCTCCTGACCCACTGTCGCCCCATAGAGTCCTTAGAGTCCAAGAAGGCTCTTAAGGCCCAATCAATTATCCAAATGTAAACAAAATGGTAGCCCTACCACCAAAAAATAAGAAATAGCAATGAAGAGACATTTTCATTCTCTAGGTCTGTGGTTCTCAACCTTTTCTGTGACAAGGACCCCCAAATTGATACATATTATACATTGCGGACCCTTATTTGACAAGATTTTGGCTCAGGAACCCCACCTGAGAAAGTTGTTGTTAGATACGATTAGGTCCAGCAATCCATAACTACTGTAGGTAGAGATAGCAGTGGAGAGAGTGAAACATATGGTTCGAAATGGGCTAATTGATGAAATAGTGAAATAAAATTCACAACAATAGGTAAATATGAGCTTTTAATTGTATTTGCTGCATTTTGTAGCTGTAAACTGTTTGTCTATGGTGGTCATATTTGTAAACACTTCAGTAAAATAAACCCTATCTCAAACCCTGCCCTCTTTTCCTGAGGGAGCTCTGAGCAGCTGACCCTGTCGGGAGAGGACCTGGGGATTGGTTGACAAACAATCCTCCCCCCGTCTCCCATAGGTACGTGATGAGGTAATGGAGACACAGGGCTTTATAATAGAAGCCCACAGTAAAGATGGCAGGCTGGTCCAAAGGCGGAAGTCTGTGACTGACAGCTGTGCTATATACCTTACCTCGACATTGGTTTCAGTTCCATTATCTAATCTCGTCCTCCTTCTACCAACCTCCTCCTCTACTGCAGGTGCACAGGTCTTTCCTACTGGGGGGTGCTTCAATGCACCATCATGCCCCCAGATACATTTGCCTCTTATTAACCTCGTTCCCAGTTTTATCTCCGTGAGCCTCTTATTAACCTGCATGTATATGGTTGAATGTTAACCCTTTCGCTATCACACTACCAAAGGGTTAACCTTTTCACTGTGACAATACAGAAGGTTAGCCCCTTCACTGCCACACGACAAAGGGTTAACCCTTTCACTACCACACTACAGCATGTCAACCCTTTCAATGTGTGAAAGGTTAACCTTCTGTAGTGTGGTAGTGAAAGGGTTCAACTGAATGCAAGCCTCTCCATTAGGTGTTTTGACTCTGTGCCTGTGTATATTGTTGGAAAAATAATTCCTACCACAACTCCCGCATTGTGTTTTTCTCATGCACTGTAATACATGTCCAAATAAAGATTTACCTAGTACCTATGTTATACACCTTCATCTGTTGTCCTGCTGTGTTACTGTGTTGGGAACCTGTGGAGAATAGACCAGGTCGATTTCCTCAACCTGTGACAAAAGACCCCCCCACCCACCCCCCCCCCCCAATCCACAGATCAAATTCTTAAATCCATACAGCCGGTCTGTATGGATCGCCAGCGACAGACACTTGTTTGAGGTTGTGCTGTATTGTTGCCATCTGGTGGTAATCTGATCGAGAGGGTCAGATGGCAAACCTGCAGACTATGTGTGTAGTAGTGACAAGCAGGTCTAATGAGAGCACACACACACCTGATACTGGGGCACAACCAGTCACATATAGATGATCGGTACTGTACATGCATACTGCTCTTGTCAAGTGGAACGATTGTTAGAAAGCCCACAGGAAGAACATACAGGCAGACTGTAGCAGCACGGTGAGGTGGAGGCATTCCTGAGGACATGTGTTTTATCCACAGCAGATGAAGCATTGGGAGCACATCCAGATACACACACACACACACACACACACACCTACACACGCACACACACACACACACACACACACACACACACACACACACACACACACACACACACACACACACACACACACACACACACACACACACACACACACACACACACACACACACACACATATCCTATAGTGATTTAGGGGGGGATAAAGCATTAACTGGCATCCTTGGAAGTACTTGTATCTCTTCATGCCAACCTGAAATCATAGCTTTGACCTGGCATTCTTTATTCTCTCCATGCCAACCTGAAATCATAGCTTTGATCTATTCAAAGACATTCCTCCCTCCTTGGTTGCAATTAATTTCAGACTGATATTTATTTATAGAAAGTAGAAATGCCTTTACTATTTGATCTCATTCTGCGTGGTGAAATTGCAGGCAACACAGCAAAGGCAGGGATCTGTAGTCATGATATTTGAATGAGAGGTGATTGGGACTTCCTGGTGTGTATTGGTAATGCTTAAAATATCCCCCAGTGGGCATAAGTGCCTATCTATTGGTATTTATTTTTCAGTTAAATCATCATAATATATATTTTTTTTACAATATAGATGTGGGGGGTTCTTGAAGATTTTGTAGAGTCTGTAGATGGTATTTGTTAACCCCATTGCACATTAGAAAATAGCCTATTTACAAACATAACAAAATATTTACATGTTGTCTGTTGTTGTAAATTTGATCAAAAACTCAGTCAATCAACTAGAGAATGAAAACATGCCACCCATGGTAGGTTTCACATGTGCCAACTACCACGGGTCTGGAAGGTTTTCTCACATGCTTTTAGTCATGGTATCATCAGCTTCCCCAAGTCTCATGATGATGATGGTTTTCAATTGTTCTATGACAGACATATAGTGTACTCAGGGGTGTAAAGTACTTGAGTAATTGTACTTCCTTACAATACTTAAGTACTGTTTTGGGAGATTTGTACTTTACTCAAGTATTATTAGGTTTGTATACTTGTACTTTTACTCAATTACATTTCAGAGAAAAAATACATACTTTTTACTCCTTACACTTACAAAGTACAAAGTACAAATCTCGCAGGTCTAACCATTTTAATTAGTATATTTGTTTCTCTGGCCGAACTAACGTTAACGTTATTAATCCTGCGGCCCACACTTTATTTAAAAAACAGCCAATCAAATCCCCATCAATGGCAAATGAACCCGCCCATACCCATGCTGATTGGTCCTTGTGCAAGACTAGAAAGCGGGGATCTTTGATTAAACACCTGCTATCAGAAGAATAGACAGTCAGAAAAAAAGTTTTTACTTTTACTTTTTAGTACATTTAAAAGTAGAAACTTTTTTTTACTTTTACTCAAGTGTGTTTTTAGCCAGATACTCTGACTTTTACTTGAGTACGATTTTGAGATCATCACCGTGATCTAACAGGTGCTCCTCATCAGCGAACTTGATGTTGATTGGCTGCTCAGACAGGTCATCATGTGACATCATCAGCCATCAGGCTATATAAACTGTCAGCTGTCCACTGGTCAATCACTCTGGGAGGTGCAGGGAGTGTGCGGGAGGACGCTAAATCCATGTCGCCGTGTTGCGAGGCAACAGTGTTTTACGCTACGTCACTTTTTTGACAGTTTGACAGTTCAGTTCAAGAGAAGAAATACGCTACACAACCAGGTTTAATGGACCCGTATGAGGGCCATAGCTCTTATGGTGGGAATTTGATTGTTTAAAAGGAATGTAATACTATGTAAAAAGGTAAATTAAACAGTGATTTTACCAGCAGTAAATTGTAAGCCACTTCAATATACTGATGAATGAATGAAAAATGTATTTAACAGATTGCAGAATGGGTACAATACAGTACAGCTCAATACATACAATTGTTAAGGGGATGCAGACCAGAGAAAGACGTTTGTCTTGTTTACATCAGGGTCCCCCATTTTCAAATCATAGTGAAAACACTTGTCTGAAGTGGGATTCGAACCCACGCCTCCAGAGGAGACTGCGACCTGAACGCAGCGCCTTAGACCGCTCGGCCATCCAGACTCTCTGGGATCTGTTACAATCGATATGCAGTATAATGGCACGCTCTCTCATGTGATATATTGGTTAATTAAAATGGCCTACTTGGAGGAAGTATACAACTGATTTTGTTCTGGCTTCTCCTCCTGGACTTTTCCGGCATGGGCGATCGGAACCTGCCCCCCGGTGAAGTCAAGGGGTTCAGCCCCCTGGGTTCTGGAGAGGCAGCTGACTGTACCCCTGGCACTCTTTTAGGGTACTTATTTCGCTTCTTCTTGGTTGAGGTATGGCGGAGAGGAGTAAATAAGTAGATTTTCCCCTTGTAATATTCATGCCTTGAATATATCATTTTACGACAGGCGCGCCAGGCGCACCTCCCTGTTATGTATACATGCACAAGGGGTCCTGACAGTCAGTTGGCTGCCAGCCGTGGATGGAGTTACACTCATGCTTACCTTTGCAATAAACCCCTTAATGTAATCTCCTCGTCCTGAATGATTATTCTCTTTAAATCGAATACGACATGGTGTCAGAAGCAGGATGAACATGGATATCAACGGAGTCCCGTCGCCACGGATGAATTGGGATTCTCTGGACTTACCGGGAGAATGGAAGAAGTTCAGACAGCACGCGGAGCTAATGTTTTCGGGCCCACTTAAGAAGAAAGGAGAGGACGAGAAATGTAGCTACCTGCTACTGTGGAGCGGAGAAGACATTCACAACACATGGACTCTCAGTGCAGATGAAGCAAAGGTATTGAAGAGCTACTATGACCATTTCGAAGCATACGTACTTCCAAGGAGGAATACGATTTTCGCTAGGTACAAATTCCATGAAAAAACCCAGCAACCTAGCGAGTCATTTGAACAATTTGTCACTGCATTGAAACTACTCGTGAAGGACTGTGCATATGCGAACAATGACGAGATGGTTAGAGACCGTATAGTGTTTGGCATACACTCAGCAAAAGTAAGAGAGAAACTATTAAACGTTGGATCAGACTTGTCATTAGACAAAGCGATAGATATAGCTAGAGCCCACGAGTCATTTACTTTGACCCAGATAAGGAGCTCAGCTTGCAAGTGGACGCATCAAAGTATGGTCTGGGTGCTGTGCTGATGCAGGAAGGAAGGCCCATTAGCTACGCATCCAGATCACTCACAGACAGCGAGGTCAACTACGCACAAATCGAAAAGGAGATGTACGCAGTCCTTTATGGATTCAAACGCTTCCACCAATATGCCTACGTCGCCATGTTGTGGTGCAATCTGACCATAAGCCCCTGGAGTCGATCATGAAGAAGCCGATCGCCGCAGCCCCACCGCGGTTACAGAGGATGATACTACAACTACACAAGTACAACTTCACGATCGTGGACCGCCCTGGGAAAGACATCCCAGTTGCCGACACGCTGTCCAGGAAATCACTCACCTCTCACGACGACGGACTCAGTGAAGGGATGGACCTTCAGGTACACATGGTGTACAGCAGCCTACCTGTACACGACGACAGGTTACAGGAGATCAGAGAAACAACAGACAATGACACACAGCTAAAGCTGCTCAGCCAGGCTATCCTGGAGGGATGGCCTGAGGAAAGAAAACAATGCCCCCAGAACATCACCGAATACTGGAACCACCGAGATGAACTATCCAAAACGAATGGAATCATTTTCAAAGGGGAGAAAATAGTCATCCCTACCAGCCTCAGAGGAGAGATGCTGATCAAGATCCATGCAAGCCACATGGGCATGGAAAAATGCAAACTGAGAGCACGAGACATCATGTTCTGGCCTGGAATGGGTAAACATATAGAGCAAGTCGTGGAAAAGTGCTCAATATGCCAAGAGCGCCGCCCATCAAACACCAAGGAGCCCATGATGCCTCATCGTATCCCAGACCGTCCCTGGCAGGTGGTAGGAACAGATCTCTTCAACTGGAACAACCAGGACTACGTCGTGACCGTAGACTATTACAGCAGGGTCTTCGAACTAGACAGACTTCACAGCACCACATCGGCAGCTGTAGTCCACAAGCTAAAGGCAGCCTGTGCCAGGCATGGCGTCCCAGAGACTATTGTCTCAGACAATGGACCACAATACAAGTCTAAAGAGTTCGAGGCATTCGCCAAGTCGTGGGAGTTTACACACGTCACGTCAAGCCCACATTATCCGCAGAGCAACGGACTAGCGGAGAGAACTGTGAAGACGGCAAAATCACTCATGGACAAGGCTAAGGCAGACGGAAGAGACCCGTACCTAAGCCTCCTGGAGTATCGTAACACCCCAGTCGACAACTTCAAATCGCCGGCACAGCTGTTGATGAGCCGCAGGCTACGCTCAACCCTCCCGAGCACCAACCAACAGCTGCGGCCAGGGGTAGTAAGCCCCAAAGATGGACATGACAAGCGAGTGCAGAGACAACAGCACCAGAAGAAATACTACGACAGGTCAGCTAGACCACTGCCCCCACTACATTGTGGTGAATCTGTCAGGCTCCAAGAGTATGGACGCTGGAGGCCAGCAGTAGTCATACCACGTTCGCACCCAAGATGGACGCGAATACCGCCGCAACCGCAGGCACCTGAGGGACACAAAAGAGGAACATTTCCAGGACAGCGACGGTATGCCAAGTCCAGAGAGCGTCGATCAACCGCCGGAGACCAACGACCCTGAACTGTCAGGGGACTCAGAAGCGAACTCAGCTTCATACTACACCAGATCCGGCCAAGCAGTGAAGCCTCGGGACGTCTTAGACCTATGAATGTACAGGGTGTAGGCGGATCGCTGCCCTATTATAACACCGCTATACCCCATTGGTGGTGAAATGTAACAGAATATTAATGTATACTGAATCTATGACTTACTTACCTTGCTTACTTGTCAATATGCTCCCATTTTGTTAGCAAGTTAATTCTACGAATAAGAGCTGCATATGGTAAGAGTGGTGAGACACACGATCATATAAGCTTTGAATACATACCTTATTCACAGCTGAAGTACTCAAATATTCAAGCAGACTTTCCAGAATAAGAGTGCACACAATACGAACTGTAATACCTTTGATACAAGAATCTATTTTTTTATGTTTAACATATTAATCTTACCTGTTTACATTGCCTGGTCCTGACACAGTGTAACGCACATGGTTATTGTTTACAAAGAAATTCTTACAGAGTATTGCACAACTTTTCTTTATTACAATTTTGTTCATAGCTTATAAAGCTTTCTTTAAAAGAAGGAGGATGTGTTTGATTGATTGATTGAAAACTTTATTAACAGATTGCAGAATGGGTACAATACAGTACAGCTCAATACACACAATTGTTAAGGGGATGCAGACCAGAGAAAGACTTTCGTCTTGTTTACATCAGGGTCCCCCATTTTCAATTCATCAGGACATATATGACATACATGACATACAGATAGTCAGTACTGCTACATCTATACATTTATGACATACCAGATTTGCAAATACAGTACTGTTTGTGATACAGAAGGAGTCAGGAAAAGGGAGTATATACATTTGACGTAGAAACTGTACATTGGAGGAGGTTGGGTGGGGGGGGGTTGGGTACACTGGGATATTGACAACCATACTGGGTAATCTACATTGGAGGTGGTTG
The DNA here is from genome assembly GCF_963971535.1 of Notolepis coatsorum. Classification (NCBI taxonomy): domain Eukaryota; kingdom Metazoa; phylum Chordata; class Actinopteri; order Aulopiformes; family Paralepididae; genus Notolepis; species Notolepis coatsorum. Next base: position 17,049,545 of record NC_140176.1, read on the forward strand.
GGGGGGGGGGGGGGGGGGCACACTGTATATACAAGCAAAACTGTACATTGAGGGGGGGGGGGGGGAGACACTGTACAGAGTGATTGACCAGTGGACAGCTGACAGTTTATATAGCCTGATGGCTGATGACGTCACATGATGACCTGTCTGAGCAGCCAATCAAAACACTTGTCTGAAGTGGGATTCGAACCCACGCCTCCAGAGGAGACTGCGACCTGAACGCAGCGCCTTAGACCGCTCGGCCATCCAGACTCTCTGGGATCCGTTACAATCGATATGCAATATAATGTGCAATGCAATATAATATGCAATATAATGCAATATAATGCCTTGAATATATCATTTTACGACAGGCGCGCCATGCGCACCTCCCTGTTATGTATACATGCACAAGGGGTCCTGACAGTCAGTTGGCTGCCAGCCGTGGATGGAGTTACACTCATGCTTACCTTTGCAATAAACCTCTTAATGTAATCTCCTCGTCCTGAATGATTATTCTCTTTAAATCGAAAATTATATTGCATATCGATTGTAACGGATCCCAGAGAGTCTGGATGGCCCAGCGGTCTAAGGCGCTGCGTTCAGGTCGCAGTCTCCTCTGGAGGCGTGGGTTCGAATCCCACTTCAGACAAGTGTTTTGATTGGCTGCTCAGACAGGTCATCATATGACGTCATCAGCCATCAGGCTATATTATAAACTGTCAGCTGTCCACTGGTCAATCACTCTGGGAGGTGGGAGGTGCAGGGAGTGTGCGAGAGGACGCTAAATCCATGTCGCCGTGTTGCGAGGCAACAGTGTTTTACGCTACACTTTTTTGACAGTTTGACAGTTCAGTTCAAGAGAAGAAATACGCTACACAACCAGGTTTAATGGACCTGTATGAGGGCCATAGCTCTTATGGTGGGAATTTGATTGTTTAAAAGGAATGTAATACTATGTAAAAAGGTAAATTAAACAGTGATTTTACCAGCAGTAAATTGTAAGCCACTTCAATATACGGATGAATGAATGTATTGGTAATGCTTAAAATATCCCCCAGTGGGCATAAGTGCCTATCTATTGGTATTTATTTTTCAGTTAAATCATCATAATATATATTTTTTTTATGTGGGGGGTTCTTGAAGATTTTGTAGAGTCTGTAGATGGTATTTGTTAACCCATTGCACATTAGAAAATAGCCTATTTACAAACATAACAAAATATTTACATGTTGTCTGTTGTTGTAAATTTGATCAAAAACTCAGTCAATCAATTAGAGAATGAAAACATGCCACCCATGGTAGGTTTCACATGTGCCAACTACCACGGGTCTGGAAGGTTTTCTCACATGCTTTTAGTCATGGTATCATCAGCTTCCCCAAGTCTCATGATGACTGATTCATGGTTTTCAATTGTTCTATGACAGACATAGTGTACTCAGGGGTGTAAAGCACTTGAGTAATTGTACCTCCTTACAATACTTAAGTACTGTTTTGGGAGATTTGTACTTTACTCAAGTATTATTAGGTTTGTATACTTGTACTTTTACTCAATTACATTTCAGAGAAAAAATACATACTTTTTACTCCTTACACTTACAAAGTACAAAGTACAAATCTCGCAGGTCCAACCATTTTAATTAGTATATTTGTTTCTCTGGCCGAACTAACGTTAACGTTATTAATCCTGCGGCCACACTTTATTTAAAAAACAGCCAATCAAATCCCCATCAATGGCAAATGAACCCGCCCATACCCATGCTGATTGGTCCTTGTGCAAGACTAGAAAGCGGGGATCTTTGATTAAACACCTGCTATCAGAAGAATAGACAGTCAGAAAAAAAAATTTTACTTTTACTTTTTAGTACATTTAAAAGTAGAAACCTTTTTTTACTTTTACTCAAGTGTGTTTTTAGCCAGATACTCTGACTTTTACTTGAGTACGATTTTGAGATCATCACCGTGATCGAACAGGTGAATGAATTAATGAAAACTTTATTTAACAGATTGCAGTATGGGTACAATACAGTACAGCTCAATACATACAATTGTTAAGGGGATGCAGACCAGAGAAAGACGTTTGTCTTGTTTACATCAGGGTCCCCCATTTTCAAATCATAGTGAAAACACTTGTCTGAAGTGGGATTCGAACCCACGCCTCCAGAGGAGACTGCGACCTGAACGCAGCGCCTTAGACCGCTCGGCCATCCAGACTGTCTGGGATCCGTTACAATCGATATGCAGTATAATGGCACGCTGTCTCATGTGATATATTGGTTAATTAAAATGGCCTACTTGGAGGAAGTATACACCTGTTTTTGGTGAAGTCAAGGGGTTCAGCCCCCTGGGTTCTGGAGAGGCAGCTGACTGTACCCCTGGCACTCTTTTAGGGTACTTATTTCGCTTCTTCTTGGTTGAGGTATGGCGGAGAGGAGTAAATAAGTAGATTTTACCCTCTTAACTGATGCCTTGTCGCGGAGAGAGGGCTTGCGTGTTTCAGTGAATCCTTGACTTCACCGGGGGGCAGGTTCCGATCGCCCATGCCGGAGAAGTCCAGGAGGAGAAGCCAGAACAAAAACAGGTGTATACTTCCTCCAAGTAGGCCATTTTAATTAACCAATATATCACATGAGAGAGCGTGCCATTATACTGCATATCGATTGTAACGGATCCCAGACAGTCTGGATGGCCGAGCGGTCTAAGGCGCTGCGTTCAGGTCGCAGTCTCCTCTGGAGGCGTGGGTTCGAATCCCACTTCAGACAAGTGTTTTCACTATGAATTGAAAATGGGGGACCCTGATGTAAACAAGACAAACGTCTTTCGCCATCTAGTCTGCAATCCCGTATGTATTGAGCCGTACTGTATTGTATGCAATCTGTTAAATAAAGTTTTCATTCATTCATTCGTATTGAAGTGGCTTACTGCTGCTGGTAAAATCACTGTTTAATTTTTTTTTTTTTATACATTCCTTTAAAGTTTAAACAATCAAATTCCCACCATAAGAGCTATGGCCCTCATACGGGTCCATTAAACCTGGTTGTGTAGCGTATTTCTTCTCTTGAACTGAACTGTCAAAAAAGTGACGTAGCGGCTGCGTAAAACACTGTTGCCTCGCAACACGGCGACATGGATTTAAATAAATTAAAGTCACATACACATAGGCTTCTAGCTATTCTAATAACAAAAGTCCTGGATATTCCTAAACATTATAATGACATAGATCTCTATAAAACCATCCAACACATTGAAACTATAATCATAGCCCTGCTGATATTCACTATGTTCATAGTAATACCATAACGGGTTTGTTTATTGTGCTTTTCAGAGGAATCTAATCTTCAAAGTGCTTTTTTATTATTTTAATTAATTGTGTCATTACACTTGAGAACTGTGAACTGAACATTGTATGGTATAGGTTGAAACACAAACCAGCATACACTCCAAAATAGAATGAGTTTGACACTCTTGTGGTAGACAAAAAAAGCTAAGAAAACAAAATGTAATGTTTCTTTTTTCTTGGTCTGACCAAGTAACTTTAATTTAAAGTGTTTTAAAAAAAAAAAAATTGTTTTGCAGAGAAAACACCCACATGAGCTGGAGAATTATTCCAAACTGACTTCTGCTTCACAGAAAAGAAAGCTGGAGACCAGTCACACCTCCAACAGCAACTGAAGATGGACAGCTTACCACCCAAGCATGTGTCCCAGCCCAGGCCACTGTGGACAAAGCTGTGTTAAGATACATAGTTCAAAGACTCCAACCTTACTTATAGTGTTGTTGAGTTGCCATCATTCAAAAACCTGATAAATGGTTTGCGACCAAGCACTAACATTACGAGGCCCACTGTCCGCTCGAAGATCAGCAAAGCTGCTCAAACCATGACATTGAAAGTCACTGCTGCTATGAGTGAAGTTGAATGGATCGCGACAACAACAGATTGCTGGACAGCCCGACGAAGACGTTTCATTGGGGTAACCGCTCGCCTGTAACTGTTCCGCAACAGTAAGTTACTTCCGGGGTAGGCCTGATTGGCCCCGACAGGCACGTGACGCGGCAAACTCAGGACGCGCAACGAGGCTGCTGAGAGCTGTCGCGCGGAAATAGGCTGTCTATTGCCATTCTCTAACACAAACTCTAACCTTAACCAGCTCCTTAACAGCGCCTAAACTTAACCCTTCTAACCTTAAGCAACTCCGAAACAATGCCTAACCTTAACCAACTCCGAAACAATGCCTAAACTTAACCGGCGAAATGAAACGGCGAAAGAATGCGAATGCACGTTAAAAAAAATAAAAATAAAATAAATTGAAGGGAATCGAACTCGCCAGCAACGAGCCGTAGGATCCACAGCCATGCAGTCTTGCTCCGCGGCAGAGAAAGTTGCGCGTCACGTGCCTGTCGGGGCCAATCAGGCCTACCCCGGAAGTAACTTACTGTTGCGGATAAGCTATAAGCTAACCGCCCACTGGATCGACACTGAAAGCTTTGAAAGGCGTTCAGCTGCACTTGCCTGCAGAAGACTGAAGGGCTCCCATACTTTCAATGTTTTGGCCAGTGCCTTAAACGACATTCACTTGGAGTTGGAGTACAAAATCTGCATTTTTCTGTGGTTAATATTGTGATATTATTCAGGGTACTCCAGTATTCTGTCTTTAATATTGTGATATTATTCAGGGTACTCCAGTATTCTGCCTTTAATATTGTGATATTATTCAGGATAATCCAGTATGCTGTGGTTAATATTGTGATATTATTCAGGATACACCATTATTCTGTTTTTAATATTGTCATATTATTCAGGATACTACAGTATTCGGGCTTTAATATTGTGATATTATTCATGCTGTGATGTGAATGCCGTCCATGTTAGTTTACCTTCAATGGAGAAGTGCATTAAACAATTTTAATGGAAAAAAAAGTGTCATCTGTTGTATTCTTCTTTCTATCACAGAACACATTCCATTGTGGGCAGAGTGTATGCTTGGTTTCATTCCAGCCTTGCATAAACACCAGCTGATGATTTCACTAATTGGTTCACCTCTTCAACTAACTCACCTGGTGCAATGTATAGTTCAAATGAAAACGTGGCCCATGATGGAATGAGTTTGAGATCCCCTTCACACACAAACAAATACGTTTTAGTACTTAAATACATTTAAAAGTAGGACTTTTTGACTTTTACTCAAGTGTTTTTAGCCAGATACTTTTACTTGAGTCAGATGTTGAGACACCCATACTTTCACTTAAGTATAATTTCTGGGTACTTTTTACACCCAGAGTGTACTACTACCACCCATATACACCCATTCAAGAATGGTAAACTAAAAAAAAAACACTAACCCGTGCATTAAAATATTCCTCAAACGCCAACCTCTTTTCTTGATCCTCCAATCACAACTGTTGAGGTTGTGAGTGGTTCAGGAGGCAGAGCAGTCGTCTGGTAATAGTTAGGTTCCCGGTTTGATTCCCACTCATCCAGACAACACTTGACCACTAATTGCTCCCGGTGTGCAGGTTGACACCTTGCATGGTTGCCTTTGCAATCAGTGAGTGAGTGAATGTGAGGAACAAAATTGTAAAGCGCTATATTATATAAACGCACCATTTCCCACTTAACTCAGGGATCAACAGAATAAGCCAGCATTTGTCTCAACAGCCAGTCCATTGTTCTTATTCAATGACATATCAGGCCTAGTGAAGCACAAGCTACTGTTCCACAGCTAAACTTTAGTCATGTATAACTGAAATCATACATTAGCATACTCACCCCAAACACAAGTGATGCAGGGTGGTCAAAATCTTGTGTATGGACCTTTTTGATTGAAGAGGCTCTAGCAACACCTAGTGGGCTTTTAGGGTACAACTGTTGATAACTACAGATAAATAAAACTTGACAGTTCATGTATTTGCAGTTGCTTAGTTATTGAATGTGAATGCCATGCATCACAAACTACTCAACCTAGTCTTTAACTATGAGTGAACACAACACTCGTAACTTACTATCTTTAGATAATAATTTTGTTCGAAGTCTGAGGTACAGCTAAGAACATGTCCTAGATGTAGCTATGAGTACTCTTCAGAAGTATATTTCTCTCTACATGAATACTACATTTAGAATCAAAAGTACTTTAGAGTTGAATTTCATCTGCTACCCTAAAAGTAGTAAAATAAATCTTATCCTTCACAGGCCCACTCCGGCTAAATGGAATTCAGCCCAAATGAGAGCAGTGTCTATTTGTAGGAGACAACACATGATGCAACAAAGACACGCTGCTCTAAAATCACTGATCAGCTACATTATGGGATTTTAGGATAATCTATAATATAGCTACTAAATATATTATAGCGAGATGCATGCATATCAATCAGTTAAAAAATCGATGGCCAAAGAACAAAACCTCCTATACGATTTTCTTCCAACAAAAACGGCTGGATGCGGTTTTGCCAAATCAGCATGGCTGAGTGTCTTTCACCTTTTACATATCTAGCTTTGGCATGGATTGATTGATTGTTTAGATCGCTAGCATGGCTAACAAATGCAAATATATTGTAGTCTGACCAGGATTACGTTCCTTTCTGCCCCAGTGATGCGCACGCAGTCTGATGTATACAGCGAACTGGTCTATACCAACCGAGTGCAGATATGAGGTTTCCCCCCACCGTCAATAGATAATTTTTTTTATAACTATTTAATCTCACAATTTTCTGTAATTAATCTAGATTAAAAATCGCATTTTTCTACTTAAAACTGAAGCTTGTAACAGATATTTACTTGAGTAAAATCATGGAATTAATGTAAAATCAACACAAAGAAAGTATATTTAGATTCAAAGACTATTTTAATAGCTTTCTTTGAATAGTTTCTCTCCTGTGAAATACAGATGTTCAACAAAACCATCAACATTGACTCAGCTAGACCTCTTATATTGAAAATGTTTCACTCCATAGATAATTTTTTTTAATGAATCTCCAGAGTTAAAGCATTAATTTTGACAGCCCTAATTTTTATATATAAATGCAGACAGAGGTTTTGTTCTTCGGCCTTCGAAATGCAGAACTAAACAGGAAACAGGCGAGACAAAAAAAAAAAATTTCCACGTTTATTTCTCCTCTCTAATTTTGGTCCCGCTGCTGCAGCCGTCCCATTCTGACGACACACAGGCCGCCACTCAGTAGCCCTGCAGCGGCAGCTCCCGGCCCAGACCGTGTACGGCTGTCGAGATGCCCGCGCTGGAGCGTCGTCACTCGTCTGTCTCCGACTCGTCGTCCTCCTGACTGATCTGGAAGTAGCGCAGCTCGTACGTCTCCTTGTCGGACGCCACCACCCTCAGCCAGTCACGGAGGTTGTTCTTCTTCAGGTACTTCTTGGTCAAGTACTTTAGATACCTGTTGGCAAACAGCAGAGGGGAGTCAGGCCTTCACATCCACCAGCAGTGGTGGTGGCTACCTGCTACCTGACTTGCCTTCTGTTTATTGAGTCTTGCTTTTCAGATTTATTCTAAAAACTTAACAGGGTAGGAAGCTTAACTTTCATCTACCAGCCACAGTAGCTGGAGGACAACACGTTATACCATCCAAATTGAGTATTAGAATTGGCGAGGACCTGCTGAACGCGCAGTCATTTAATGGTCGAGTCTACTCTAAACGTTTGTCACATTACACTTTTAACCATGAGGAACATTTAGGCTCAACCATTAAATTGTATGCTTATTCCACAGAATTTTACTTGGTTTGAGTCTACATAAAAAATCTTACCGATATGACCTTTAAGATATGACTTGAGTACAGAACGGTCTTAAGAGAGGGCGGCTATGTGGTGCAGTGGGCAAGGCGCTCACCACGAATACGGGAGACTGGGCTCGAACAGGTTCGCCTCCCTGTTCGAGCCCAGCGCTCCACATTGCTTTCAGTTAAGCTGGTCGTCCGTACTAATGCACATTGGCAGTATTAGGGGGAGGGAAACTGATGGGTTGGGATCGGGCGTTGTGGACAGTGACTCCTACAGGTCGGTTGGTGCGCCTGCGCAGTAGAATCAGGAAGCGATGGGGGCGGCGCCCCTCCAAAGCCCAGACCCCTGAAAGATCGAGCCGCGCAGGTGAAAAGATGCGACTGCTGTTACCTCGAGTATCGGAGGGGACTCGTGCTATGTATGACTTAGTCCACATTGCAGCCGGCTTGTGGGAGGCAAGAAACAGCGTTCAAAGACAGGGGAGGGTTGAATTGGATGATACGAAAATTGGGATGGGAGAAAAATAGAAAATGGGGAAAAAAGTGGATACAAAAAAAAGAACGGTCTTAAGAGTAGATAGGGTGAAACACGCAATCATGATCGTCATTCTAATTACACATTGTGATAACTTTGATTAAATTGAACTATTCCCAACTTCCCTGGGGACCGCCAGGAGCCCCCTCAAGGACCCCTGACTCCACTTTGGGAACCACCGACTTTAAGAAAAAGCTCCATCGCACCTCTTGGAGAACTGTTTCTCGGACGTGACGTTAATCTTGTTCTTCATCCGACCGACCTGCACCACGTTGGCCAGGTTGCCCGTCTTCCCGTTCACCTTGATCCTCTCTTTGAGGAAGGTCTCCTGTTGGACAGAAGACAGTGACACACTAGGGAAGGGAACCCTAGGTTCTGCGGTAGGGAAGGGAACCCTAGTCCGCGGCACAGGGTTAGACACACAAGTCGCATGAACTCACTCCGGCAAAATCTGCCAAATGAATTACCCATTTAATAAGTTAGTTATGATAAGGGTACAGTAATATAGAAAACAACCGTCAATCAATTGTAGGGCAGGGCTTCATTACACAAAGCAGAGCCAAGGTACGGGACTTTAGCTCCATTCCTAATGTCACAACGGCTGAACTCTAGACTTAGACTTTCATGGTTACTTACCACAACTTTGTTGTGTTTGACCTCCGATGGTATTCTTAGGAGTATTTTCACCGCCCAAAAAATAAAAGAACACCTCTATGTCTTTGAAGCAGCCGTTGTGATGTTAGAAGTAGAGTGAAAGTCTTGATTGCTGAATGCCTGCCCCCCCCCCCCCCCCCCCCCCCATGCATGAGAGATCCTGCATATTTGACATTTGGATCCAAGTCACCATGTCTAAGGCAGAGAGAAATTACTTACAAAGTTTGCAGAGTCCAGGATCCCATCCTCCACAGGGTGCGTTAGATCCAATGTGAACTTCCATGAAGCTCCCTTCTTGCTTTTCTTGACTGTGGAAATTTTGCTTTTCTTGACTGTGGACATTTTTTTCTATTTCACACGACACACAAAATAACGGGTCAGGTCATTAACACAAGGGGAACACCACCCAAAATCAAGAATTCAAATACCGGTATGTTATTTCCATGGCCTAGGAAAGACAGATTCATATTTGTCAACATGGGCCCACTCTCTCTCCTCAAGCTAGTATACCCAGCCGAGGCTGGGAGGAAATACCATGGGCCAGAAAACAAATGCTCGCCAATTGGGCGTGTGACGCAACGTAAGGACGTGAAATTACTTTGTTATTACACTATCTTGGTCACGCCGATGGCGCAAAGTTGCAAAATTTCAGTCAATCGTTTGTTAAGTGCAATGTTCATATTGTAATTTTAACTATGGATGAGTTGGTCGCAGTCAACCAGCACCTGCTAATGGGTCGGACCCTTTAGCTCAGCTGGTTAGTGCGGCTGCCTGTGGATCCTATGGAGTCACGGGTACAAAGATCTCGGTTATAACATTGGTGACAGCGGTGGGATCTCACGTCCCTGTGAATCTGTGAAGCAGGTTCACGTAGCAATGGGGCTGGGATCTCAGTGCATTAACCCCTGGGATCGTGCGCGCGCACGAGGACGCACTCTCTCGGGGGGAGGACGTATGTAAACTATGGATGAGTCGGTCGCAGTCAACCAGCACCTGCTAACGGGTCGGACCCTTTAGTGCGCGTGCCTGTGGATCCTAGTATGGTCACAGGTTCAAATCTCTCGGTTACAATATTTTCAGGTGGCCTGCCATGCCAAAACCAGGGTTCCTATGGGTTTCCCTAGTATAAGTTACCTGCTGGTCACCTGTACATGTAGTCAGGTGTCAAATTGCAAATCTCAGTTTGAGGAAAAGCCATTATGCAGTGCTGGGATTATAATCATTGCACTTTACAAAAAAAATATCGAAAATTACAACTTTGCACCAAATGTCGGGCGCGACCAATGTTGTGTAATAACAAAGTAATGTCTCGTCTTTAGATGACGTTGCACCCAATTGACAAGCATTTGTTTTCTGGTCTATGATATTTTCACACAACCTCGTCCTATGCGGTTGAGCATAGTAGAGGTTGGGTATACCAGCTATCCCAAAGCCAGACACCAGAGAAGTAAGAATCAAACTTGTAAGATAAGATATTCCTTTATCGATCCCCTTGGGGAAATGTAGTAATCATAGCAGCATGGGGAGGGGAGCCTGTACCTCAGGTAGTAGAAGAAAATGTGTTTTTGTGATGTCATCATCAGGTATAAAGTCTAGACTCTAGAGCTTCTCCATAGACTGATGTAAGATTCATTATGTGGGCAGACAGAATGCATGAGTAGTTAAAACCAAATAAGCTTTCCCCCACTATCATATCGAATACACCCAAAACCAGGCATGCCATGTACCGCAGCCCAATGACGTTAATGTAGGGGTGGGGAAATGGAGAAGTTTCTGTAGCAGCTTTTCACACAAAGAGACCAAACAATTCGCCAGTCAGACCTGAGGTTTATTTACTCCACATGGTGGCTTTAGACCTTTTTATACATGACGACATCACACATTTTTTGCTTTAGCACGTTTCTTTTAGATAAGTGCCAGTTGTTCGTGTTCACCAACATCTTGGTCTGCCTGACTCTTGGGCCATAGCAAAAACATTAGCATGTAGATTACATTGTGTATGCGTGGGGACTTTATTAATAATGACGAAGTCCACGGCACTCAATGAATGGGACACGTGTTACGGCCCAGGCTAACTTTAGCTAGCTGGGTGTTGTTACTTAAAAAAACCGTTAAAAAAGACCGAGGTTATTGATAATGGAGCGATACAAAAAAATGTAACTATACACACATATATATATATACGAAATTAAATTGAAACAACTAATTGTTTGAAGATTAGACGGAGGACTCGGGAGGAGCTGTCTCTACTCACAGGCGCCATGTTGAGCGGGGGGCTGGAAAGGGCGAACCGGAAGCTGCGCAGCAGCGCTGACGGCAAAGAGGCTCCTCCCCGTCTCTGTTGACTGACAGCGCGCCATCTGACCCACTTTTGCGTTTACCTTTTGGGAGTTTGTTGAATGAATGAAAACTTTATTAACAGATTGCAGAATGGGTACAATACAGTACGGCTCAATACACATTAAGGGGATGCAGACCAGAGAAAGACGTTTGTCTTGTTTACATCAGGGTCCCCCATTTTCAATTCAGTGACATTTATGACATACATGACATTGATTGATTGATTGAAAACTTTATTAACAGATTGCAGAATGGGTACAATACAGTACAGCTCAATACACACAATTGTTAAGGGGATGCAGACCAGAGAAAGACTTTCGTCTTGTTTCCACCAGGGTCCCCCATTTTCAATTCATCATATAGTACAGTCTGTTACATTTGTGACATATACGATATGCAAATATACAGTACTGTTACCCATAGATCCTAACAGAGAGAGTATATACATATGATGGGGAGGAGAGACTGTACATTAGGAGGGGGTGGGAGAGAAATATACATACAGTGGGGTGAGACTAAAGTTTGTCGTCTAAAAGGGTTGGCGATATAGTGCCGATGCCAACTCTTTGGGCAATGTTGGGCCTGCGGATGTCTAAACAGATGCGCACTGATTGCATGGGGAAACCTTCATTATGAATTGAAAATGGGGGACCCTGATGTAAACAAGACGAAAGTCTTTCTCTGGTCCGCATCCCCTTAACAATTGTGTGTATTGAGCTGTACACTGTACCCATTCTGCAATCTGTTAAAAGTTTTCAATCAATCACCTATCGTTGCCCTGATACACTATATATTGTAGTTTACTTTCCCTCCGTCCCATCACTTTATTTTCTGCTGACAAGCACGTTGCCCTATCGTGTTGCCAAAAGGTTGACCCGTTTATCACCACTACGCAATCCCCTTGGTCACACTCACAACTCTTCGTTACTGTAATACAACATGGGGCAGGCACGCAGTTTCTCCCACATAGTGCAACTTGCAAGTATAGCCTAGATACAGTATTGGAATAACTATGCAGATTTTAACAAAGGTTAAACTTATATTAATGACTATGATTCATAGTCAAACTGGCTATGACAAACAGACCTAAACTCAAACTTCGCTTTAATATATTGCGAGAATTTGACATTTGGCTGGAGTCGCTATGTGGGATGATTGTGAAAGTCCAAAGAGCAGCAAGCAACGCCCATCACTGATATTGTTGTACCGTTGCGTCAATGATTAACCAGTTTCTAGTTAAGACTGTCTTTTTATTGCCATAATAGACGTGCGTTGGTCTTAATAACCCCACAGAGCCGAGTCTTCAAACAAGCTGGCTGACCTGTTGAGTTACAAAGAACTCTTATGACTCAACTCGCCTTGTTCCCTTGGTGACACATGCCATTTCTAACTGTAGATATCATGCAGGCATGAGAGATGTCACTGGTTAATCATTGGATTCTCCGTTCACCACAGAGGCATGCGATAACAATTTTTTCAATTCAAGGCAAAAATAAATAAATAAAAAAGGGGTCAAGTATTCCTTTAAACTGCAGTTGAGGCTAGCTCAGATGGGGCCATGTCCGTGTCGATGCACCTTCGGCTGCTTTGAATATCCCAGATCTGCTTCCAAGTGAGCTACAACCATCATAACACATGTAATTGGCATTTGGGTTGCTTTTACATCTAAACCATCTGCAACCAAAACTGGACATTAAAAACGTAATAAAAAAAAAATTGGGGGTAGTGGGTCCATGACATTCTTGAAGTTGACACTTATTTTCCATTATGTGAAGAATATATCTAATGAAGACTTCAAACAAACATAAAAGCCATTCAGTCCAATGTACCTACACATTTAGTTTGTGTTGAACAGATTGCCGTTTTAAGACATGAAAATACACAAAAACACCATTTGTTTTGACTTTTATTTTTTTTGCCATCTCCAGTCAGGTGACAAAGGCCTCGAGTGAACCAAAGTTTGCAACTATACCCTCCCCTCCCCGATTGAGTCCCTTAAAACACACGCACAACTCACTGCAAACCGCTTCCCACAAAAATCCCACACAGCTGCACTCCTTTCTATTAGGGGATAACCTGGGCAATAGAGCAGGTTGCCTCGGTTGCCCTGGTGACAAGAGGTAAGCGAACAGGACCCTCACACACCTTAACCCTCTACACAGACAAGAGACTGGCATTACGAGAAATCACTGAAGTTTAGTGCTCTTGACTTTTAAGTGGTGGCCACCGGCAATCTCAGCATTTGGGAGAAGCGCGTCTTGCTGCGTCTGATCCCGCTAGGAACCAGGGAACAGGCCATGCTGGAAAGCAGTATGGCAACTAGAAGGATAACCTAACCAGCGTCTCTATTAGGGGCTACCTTCCTTCCCTCCCCCTCCATTCACAACTAAAAAAACAGCCCCCCATACCTTCCCCTTGAAAGGCATTAGACCTGCTATATTCAATCTAAAGAATATAAAAAAAAAAAGAATCATACAAAAGCCGGATCCCATCGTTATTTAAACATTCAGGAATGTGAGTGGCAAGACCAACATTTTGAAGGGAAAAATAAACAGGAATGAGGAAGTAATCGATATTAAGTAATTTCTTTCCTTCCTTTTTTATAGATGGTTACTGAACACAACCTCAGTGACAGGGCAGAGGGCCACGCAGCGAGCTGCAGTGGGACAGTCCGACAGCATTGGAGAAGAAAAAACAAAAAAAACATCTAGATAAATGAAGGAGTAATCACAACAGAATGATTGAGGTCGTCTGTGAAGGCTGCCACTTTTGGTGACGGAACCAATGAGAAAGCAAGAGACTGGTTGTGGGGTGGCGCTCGTACGCAGGGCAGCAGAGTCAATCTTCCTATTTGGGGACCATGTTCTTTGTAGCCACAGCGTACTCCTCCCCCATAGCAGACAGCACGGTGACCTACAAGCACAGAAAATGTGAATTAGGCACACATCCAAAATATACAAATTCAGCACACACTTGATGTGAACTTGCATAACACTATGAGACATATTATGCATATTTAACCATTTTATACTGCCTTTAATCTGTGGAACATTTGTCCAGTTCTTTGCAAAGAAACGAGTGTGCATCCAATTATAATTACTAGAGGAAAGCATTTCTACCTTCTCTCCTTGACCTTCCCCTCCCCCTGAGACTTTGCCTTTGTACACGGTCGTCTACTCTAAGCCATCCTAGGTAGTCAAAGTGGGCAGGGGTGAGGTGGGTTCTAGGAGTAAGGTCAAGCAGTAGTCTGACCAGTTTGTTTTGTGATGTTTGTAATCTTGTTTTTAGCGCCTTTGAGGTGCTTTGGTACCATGAGGTGCAAGCCTAGTCGTAGTACCCTTGAATGAGTGCTCCTGCCAGAGTCTTCAGGGTATTCTTGTTTACCAGAGAGGAGATCCGGTACAAGAATCTAGTTCGTTTTTTTTTATTACCTTGGATGCTGTTTTGTCACAGGAAAGATTTGCCTCTAGGATGGAACCTAGGTATGCAATTTCATCTTTTCCTGTGACAATATTGTCACCCACTGTAACAGAGTTTGTCATTTGATCCGAAGAGAATACTGTTTTACCCAGGTGTAATGATGGTTTGTTATCAGCGAGCCAGGTGCAGATTCTGCCGAGTTCTGAGCGGAGGTTTTTTTTCAACCTGTAACTTGTTCTTGTCAGAGACTGTTAGATAGTCCGGCAGTCCGGCTGCATTATTTCCCACGCCGTGTGAAAAAAAACTACAGGTCAGAGGGTAGTGGCTAAGTACTTTCAGTCTCAAGTTTCGATGACAGACTGGCACCAAATCCATTTAGAAGACAATGGACATGGACCAAACACTTTGTTGGCAGTAGGGCTGGGTGATATGGCCTAGTGATATTTTTTGGCTATATCACGATACACATCGCGATATTGACATTTCCTCTAAAGCACTTAAAAATGCTTGATTTAACCCTTTGATGCATATGCCAATATGATGATTATAATAGTCCCTGCAACATATGTTTGCATTAAACCATGAAGATGCTTTAAATAATGAAGTTTCTAAAAATGTACTAAGAGTAGTCTACTGACACACTAATATTTTTAATTTTTTTTATTCAAAATAAAATAATCTACTGTAATTTAAGACAATTTATATAAAAACTCATGCCTAAGACTTTTGCACAGTACCGTGTTTTCCATCCACTTTAGCTATATATATACTATGGATGTCCGATATTATCGGCATTAAAATGTGATATCGGAAAATATCGGTATCCGTTTAAAAAAAGAATACGTTTTTTTTTATTACATTTCTATAACCTTTATTTACCCAGGCAAGCAAGTAAGAACAAATTCTGATTTTATTTATTGTCAAAAGTATGCATAATGTTGTGTTAATTCCACAACAAGAGATATGTAATGTTAATTACCTGAAATTATTTAAAAAATTGGGGGAAACCCTGCATATATCGGTATCTGTTGATATCGGTATCGGAAATTAAGAGTTGGACAATATCAGTATAGGTAAAAAAGCCAATATCGAGCATCCCTAATATATACACACACACTACTGTGAGACAATCACAGACACAAAGGGATAATGGCTTATAGCAGACTTAATGATTTTATAATATTTCAGATAATGAAATTAAATGTTTATCATCAACTATCCAGTTAGTATTTATATTGTAACGTTTGGCCACTTCAAATCATTGAACGTAGAGAGAAAGAGATTAGGAGAGAGAGAGCGTTCGAGTTTGAGCGTCCGTAGTGCGTAGTTGACCACACCAGAATTTTGTCAACAGTTGGAACCTGGAGGAAGCGATTTAAAGAAACAAATTGCCAATAAATGTGAAGTTATCTTTGAACCTCTCAAGCGTCATGGGGGAGCTCCCGTAGCTCACCGCATATCTCGGCACTATTTCTGCGTCGGGGAAAACCGTGCTCGTCACGGAACTGGGGGACACGAGTTAGATTCCCGGACCCGCCGTCATTTCTCAGAATGTCTTCCCCTGCTCTACATCCCATTTCAACCTGTTTCTGTCGGTCATGCTTGACCAGAAAAGCGATAAACGCTAAAAAAGAAAGTAAAAAAAAAAGAAAAAAAAAAAAACTCAAGCGTCGTCAATATATCCCCCCCTTTCCTCACTAATGGAACTGGTATCGCGGAGTCACGTTAGTTAGTTAAGCGTTAGCCAAGCGGCTAACGTTAGCCAGTTGGTAAATTAAATTCGATTGCATGTCATTGAAGGTCCGAGCTGGTCTGTGTCACTGTATAATGAAATGACAATTGCTAGTCATTGAAGGTCCGTGCTGGTCTGTGTCTATAATGAAATGAGGAAAGTGCTGCGCTATAGCCACGAACTAACCGTGGAGTCACTTCGCTGTGTTCCATTAGTGGGGAAGGGGGGGTATATTGACTAGGCTTGACAACAGAGGTTCAAAGATAACTTCACATTTATTGGCTGTTGGTTTATAGTATATCATCAGGGGCTTCTCCTTCCAACACTGTTACTGTAAATGCAATATTAGTTTTACATTTTTATATGATCAGGTGGTAGGTAGGTTCACCACGGCAGGGCACCAGACAATGAGATTACAGCTCAGGTGTTGGTTTTTTATCATGGCATGCTTCATTCATAATTAGGATGCATTTTTTTTCTTATCAGTTTTTCAAAAGGTTTCTGATAGCCATTTATGAACATAAATGTATGCCTTTGTTTCGTTTTTTGCATCTACTTTTTCTCGTATTTTTTCTATTTTCTCCCATCCCAATTTCGTGATCCCGTCTTGAACGTTGCTAGACTATGCCTCCCACTGGTCGGCTGTAGTGAGGACAGAAGCCTTGCATCACGTGTCCCCTCCGGTACACGAGGCAGCCTGTCGCATCTTTTCACCAGACGGCTTGAACTCAGTGGCGAGGAGTAACGCGTGGGAGGCTCACGCTGCCCCCGATACAACCGACCTGTGGGAGTCGCTGTCCACAACGTCCAATCCCCACCCACCGGCTTTCACACCCTCTAACACTGCCAATTGTGTTAGTATGACAGCCGGCCAAGCCGGTATCAACGCCGAGAGCTGGGCTCGATACCAGGATCTCCTGCGTTAGTGGCGAGCGTCTTGCCCACTGCGCCACTCAGCCGCCCTGCCTTTGTTGTTTTTATGGCTAAGGGTTATTTTATATATGCATGCACAACTAATAATCGCAGGTTTGTAAACTATTACTTTGAATACATGAGATTCCCATTACATTTATTTAATTAACTATTACCTCAGTCAATCATTGTTGGGCATAGAACTCGGAGGGAATAAAGGAAACATTTTTGTTCACGTTATTTATTTATTCTAAACTCTCAAGGGACCACTCCGCTGGCAACTTCTTTGCATTTGCTGTGGTGAGCATTTTAATTTGACTAGCCATGTAACCTTGTAATTTATAAAGCAGGCCTATGTGGATACTGTTGGAAACCAACAGCAAATGAACCAATGCACACATTATAAAAAAAGTGTTGATGCTATGAACAAACAAACTAATGCTCACGTGCCAATATGTGACCAGGCAGAGTTTAGGGTCTTGTTGAGCCATCTTTCAACTTTTTATATATATATATATATATATATATATACACACACACACACGCATGATATAAAAGTATTGTAATACACATAACACGAGAGCAACCGTGTGGCTTTGTTATTATGATGTGAGAGACTGTCTTAGTTGAACTTGAGTTAAATCCCAACACAGGGTTTCAAATCAAAGGAACAGACTTTTGTATCGCACAAACAAAAAAAACTCAAAGTAAAAACAAACAAAGGTGATTATTCTGTTATAGGAAAGTGATCAGAGTGGAACTTTACATCAAAAACACTAGATTGAACTTATAAGTTTCAACTATAAAAACTCACACAGAGAGGGGGGTTGAGGGAATAAATAAATGTTGATGTTGCCTTCATATTTGGACCAATATCTCCCTGTAATTTACCCCCCTCCACACACAAGGCCCCTTCGTCATATAGCTCTCTCCACAAGCACCTCTCACTATCCAGTTGCATGTCTGTCTGACAGCCGAATCTGCGGAGTGCACTGGAGTAGATGGAAACAATAGTAAATATAGAAATGGATACAAGGGAAGATAATCTCCCGATTCAGATACAATTTAACACAAACCGTTCCAAGATATTTAATTTTTCTCTGCATGTTTTCACACCGCCAACTAGGGCTGGGCGATATATCGAGTATACTCGATGTATCGTGGCTTGTTCTACATGAGATGTAGTAAATTTACTATATCGTGAACATAGAGTATATGTTGTAATGTCAGTTAGCTGCCGCAGGCTAAAAACAAACTTATCAACACGGACCGACTTGCTTTAGCGCAGCATTTTCCTTTAGCCAATAAATGTGAAGTTATCTTTGAACCTCTGTTGTCAAGCCTTGTCAATATACCCCCCCTTCCCCACTAATGGAACACAGCGAAGTGACTCCACGGTTAGCTCATGGCTAACGCTAGTTAGCTTGCAGCTAACATAACGTTAGCCTAGCTTGCGGCTAACATTATAACCAAACAATACACACATGCCCCGAACCACGGAGGTCGTATCGAATGGTGTACGGTTCGAATGCGTACCGTTCCACCCCTAATATCAACCAATTTAAAGGCAGCTATAAATAAGTACTTATGGACACATAAGGAGCTTGAGCAGTAATGCGATAGTGATGTGCATCTCCATCACTGAGGCCGATGCAATGCGCATCTCGATACGGTGCCAACGATACAATACATTAACACTTTGAGCGCCACTCACGGCTAATCTCGGGTTTACGATCGTGACGTTGAAAGCCACGTCACGGCTTTTCTCAATTTTCTTTTTTTATCGATCTGAAATCATATTGCATCACGCAAGCCTACCGTTGGAGATCCAGGGGCAGACTTAATGATTTTATAATATTTCAGATAATGAAATTAATCATCAACTATCCAATTGTATTTATATTGTAACGTTTGGCCACTTTAAATCATTGAACAGAGAGCGAGAGAGCGTTTGAGTTTGAGAGTTATGATGCTCCGTAGCTGACCACACCAGGATTGCATTTTGTCAACACAGTTGGAACCTGGAGGAAGTGATATAAAGAGAAACGAATTGCCAATAAATGTGAAGTTATCTTTGAACCTGTTGTCAAGAGTCTTCAATATACCCCCCCCCCCCCCCATTCCGTCACTAATGGAACTGGTGTTGTAGAGTCACGTTAGTTAGACACTGTAGTTTAGCGTTAGCCAGTTGATCAAATCTATTCATGTCTCCTCTTCCTCGACTTCCACTGTTTGTTGTTGATAACTGTGACGTGGCTCTCGCCTTCTGTAGTAGCGAAACAAAGATAGTCTGCTGTGTGCAGTCAGTGCACTGCTGACAGAAGTGGATGAGAGGAAATTATATGAATGAATCGTTTGACCGATGGAAAGACGCTACAACAAGATGCATCGCGAGTTCAGCCGGAATTGTAGCCGATGCAGACTTATTCCACCGGTGCACTCGCAATGTGAACATTTATGCCGGTGTACCGATGCGAATCGATGAATCGTCACATCACTATAATGCGACTGCCCAATATACAAGTTCTCATTTGGATATATAAAAAACGTATTGTTATTTTATTTCATTATTTGTTATATTATTATTTTTTTTTTTATTATATATATTTCTTTATAACTCCCCCTGTCCCTTTTGAAACACTTATTGAAAGGAAATAGTCAGACTATTTCTTTGTTTTTAGCATTTTTTCAGCTTTTTGTCTTTCGGATAGGACAGGCAGAGGAAATTTGGGAGAAGATTTGGTGAGGACATGCATGCAGCATAGGTCCCCGGGCCGGATTCGAACCCCAGACGCTGCGATTATAGTGCAAGCGCACTTACGTGGTGCGCCACCGCGGTGCCCATCTTTTAAAAACATTTTTAAACTCGTTTTAAGTTTATGTTTTGAGACAAATAAAAATTAAATCAACTGCGCAGAGCTTTCAAGTTTGGCTACACAGTAACGTAGTGGCCCATCCCCATTTATAGTTTCCTTGTCCATAACTTGCCACATCTTTTAGTAACATGTTAGCAGGAGGGACGATTAAACATGCAACTGACAATTTTATTAATATTAGTCATCTTGCCCCATCAGGTCTGTCATCAGAGTTGTTCATAATTCCCTTGTGTTGGATCGGTTCCAATGGAATGGGTTCATAGACTGCATGCCGTGTGCACCACGTTTCATTTTCCCCAGAGAAACTACAGACAAACTCATCTTTCTTCTTTTGCTTCTCTTGCTGCCCCTCATTGATGGGACCCAAGTACTGCACCCAGAAACAAACTAAACCTACTATTATAATTATCATTATAGTAGTAAGCCAATATTTTCCAGCACCTCCTCCTTCCCTTGTATTGAAAACGTTTTTGGTGGGTGTAGCCCACAAATATAAAGTGTATTATTTATTCCCATGCGATCCATTCAATTGTTGCCTCGACACATTTTGATGAGCACCTTACATCTCTTCTGTGTGAGGGAATACCAACTGAATCTCAGGTTTTTCTGAGCTCCTTCCTTGCAGCAACAGCACTTGAAAAGTTTAGGCTTGGTAATACGAGTACACAAGTCACAATTTGTTGTTTTCGGTACAGTGGGGGGCTGCTAAATACGGCTGTGGGGGTGCTGGAGACATGATCGAATAGACTTGTATGCGCTTGAATCTCCTGAACACGGCCGGCGCAAACCATTCCCCCTTTTTTTTCTGTCTTAGAGGTGAAATAGCCGAGAGCAACGGACACGAGGCCCTCAGCTTTGGATGACTCTAAGGTTGATCTTGCACCCTTTCTTGTCCCAAAGGCCAAGGTTGGCAACTGGGGGGTTTGTAGGATGCGGGGCGCAAGCCATTCCTAATCGATCAGAACTAAATCGGCAGCGAAAAAGCCCTTTTTTAAGCAGCTATTCCCCATGCACATGCGCAGATCGCCCACGGATTGTGACGCAACGCACACCCACCCTGGACTGTTCCATCAGAGGGGGGAGCTTCGGTGGTAGTGTCCTTTCAGCCGAACAGGATAATGAAACAATGATCCCACTAAATGACCAGACTCGTCTTATGGCGACATCTACAATTACCTCATTGAGTCTCCAGGTAGACTAATGTTTATATTTAAGTGCAGTGGTCTGTAGCCACTCACTGGCCACGAAGCTACTGGTAATACGAGTACACAAGTCACAATTTGTTGTTTTGGGTACAGTGGGGGGCTGCTAAAATGCCACAGTGAGCTGGGTTTGCACTGGACTCGCACCAGCTAATGGGGATCCCTAATAAAATCAAATTAAATCCTTGTACCACATTTGTAAAGTTCTATGAAATCAGTTTTTTTTCTGATTTCATCTTTTTATATAATTACTATTTCTTAATATATAATTATTATCCAGAGGACTGCTTCTGTAGGGTTAGTGTATCCCTTTGCTCACTTTGGATAAAAGAACTGGCTACTGTAAATGACTAACAATAAAATCACATTATACTCAAGTTCATCTGCTACCACAAGGTGGTCCTAAATGAGACTAGGGTCTCTGAAGAGTCAGTTCAGCATAATTACGAATACCTGTACAGTTACACCCCTATGGGATTTTCTCCCAGCGCCTAAACAGTTCAGACCTCCAGATCTATACAAAGACCAGGCAAAACTATTTACGATTTTCCATAATAAAATGAGTGACACTGCCGCAGCTCATTGACTACATTCAATGATAACCATTGGTTATTTGATTTTATTACATGGCGTTTTCACATTCGCCGAAATGCTTGCTTGTGATTGGTCAATAGCGCGCGTCAGAGGTCAGTTATCAGACAATAATGACCGTTGTGCGCAGCTGTTCGCAATCAAGCCCACAATAATGACCGCTGTGCGCAGCTGTTCGCAATCAAGCCCACTGACATCAGTGCAAACTGCCGGCTGCCGGGGAAGCTGCTGGGGGGCGGAGCGACGAGCACTCAGCGCCGCGGAGCCAGAACCAGTGTTACTGTTGCGAGTCGATGTAAAATGAATTAGGTATATGGTTAGTAAGTTAGCCATGTAATAAGCGGGATAATGTATAGCTATACTCGTTCATTGTCGCAAAAGAATTGACCTTCACTGACGTTTAAAACACCTCGCCGAGGCGGCTCGGTATTTTAAACACTAGTCGGTCAATTATTTTGCGACAATGACCTCGTAGCTATACATTATCCCTTACATAATCACCCGCGTGCCTACAAAGACGATGTTGATCAAGTGATGAAATACTAGAAGAATGACTTACTATGACATCGTCACCGTTCTCATACTTCGTCTCGATTTCCTTGCCAACTTCTCCGTCGGGGCATTTGAGGTCCTCCCTGATGTCCCCCTGGTCATTCATCAGGGACATGAAGCCTTCAGTGATGCCGATCAACTGGGGAGAAGAATAAAAGTTAAAATCCAGGCAGAACAGGGGTATACTGCAACATCACACGGGTTAAGAGTTTAATCTGTAAAAAGCCATTTGGAATAATCTTTGACCATTCTCGAAGTCAACTTCCTGTCTTTTTAACTTTCTGTCTAAGTGCATGTCTATGGCTTGGGGGAAACATGCACTTAGAATCACGAGAAAGGCTTTCGAAATAGTGAAATGCCATGTTGACCTCAATATTTTCAAAACTAAAGGTTATGAAATGAACAAGAATGTGATAAAATATGTAATAAAAACGAAGCTCAGCGCATACATTTGATCGTAGAAATCAGTTTGTTTCCCCAATACCAAGATGGTGGCGATCGTGACGTCAGTGTGTATTCGAGAATATTGTAAATCGGGTAATCTTAAATTATAACTATAAACACTTAAGTCTAGTGTTAGTCCTTGCATTAAGATCAGCTAGAGAATTAAAACATGTCTCCATTAACATTTCTTATTTTTGGTGGCAGGGCTACAGTTTCATCATAGAATATCAGGCCTATAAATTACCATATTATGGTAAAGTCATACATCTATGAATTGGGCTAAATCTAATTTTTCCAATAGAGTTAAATTTGGATTTAGTACCACCAGGCACCCGTTGCACGGCAGCAAAGACAGTGAATGAAATCTATCTACTGTAAGTACAGTTACTTTTGTATAATGTCCATAGCTCCGCCATTTTTGACCGGATTGTGAGGCAGTTTTTTTTCCTAGACCTTCACAGAAAGGTAAAGAAACGATATACATTGTATTTTATGGCAAGCCAATAACATTGAGGTTTGTTCGACCCGTGAGATATAATAACCAATATCGAAGTTATTTGACCAGGCTGCAATTACTAGGGATGCCCCGATCACGTTTTTTGCCACCGATACCGATCGTCTATGAGCCATATCGGTCGATACCGATAGTTTTTGGTTTTATAAAAAAATATATATATATAATATATATATTATATAATTATACTTGTAGTTGTATTACTTGCGAGACATCGCCACCACTCAACAAGTAAAATTCTCACCATCTGCAAACAGCTCTACTCTGGTCAAATCACATTCAGCATTGGGTCAGATATATAGCCTAAAAATAATCCAACTTTTCAGTTATTCTCAAGGACATAGTCATGCAAAAACTGAAAGAATGAGGCAGTTTGACATCAGGCACATTCTTTTGACAGTGACGGTTAGAGCTAGGAGAAAGAGGGGAGGCATTGCTGATTTAAACTTCATCATTTATTTTTTTATTTTTTTTACCTTTAATAACGTTTGGCACAAAGACCGAACTGATGGAAAATATAGGCAACATTGTCAAAGTATTAACTTAGTGCAAACATAATTAAACCTTTTCTATTTTTGTGGCCACATTATAGACAAAGGCCATCAACATAAGAGTATGAATATGCTCAACCAGCACTAAACTTATCAAAAAGGAAAAGTCACTGCGTTATTTAAAATAAATAAATCATGTGTACTAAATATATATTAACTTTTTAATTGCATGAAACATTATGAAGTATTCTCTTATGCCGCTTTTCACTGCATGGTACCTAATCGACTCGACTGGCTTTTGCTATTGGAGTGTCCCGGTAGCCGTATTTGAAGTGACACACGAGTCACACAAGGAAGTAATTAAGTAAATAGTCAAGAGTAGCGATTTGATTTGATGTTTCTTATTTTCATGTCTTACATACAGGTGTATGCCCACTGTGCCCAGCCCATATGGGCTTACAAGACACATAACAATACGTATATAATAAAGTAACACTGCGTTGGAAGGAGAAGCCCTGATGATTATACTATAAACCAACAGCCAATACATGTGAAGTTATCTTTGAACCTCTGTTGTCAAGCCTCGTCAATATACCCCCCCCCCCCTCCCCACTAATGGAACACAGCAAAGTGACTCTGCGGTTAGCTTGCGGCTAACGCTAGTTAGCTCACGGCTAACATTATAACCGAACAACACACATGCCCCGAACCGTGGAGGTCGTACCGAACGGTGTATGGTTAGAATACATACCGTTCCACCCCTAATAAACGCCCCGCCAGCTCCTTATAAAAGGAGGCTATCCATCAAGTCTGCTTCGTGTTGACCCTTATGGGGGAAATATTCAACAGGTAGCGCAAAAGCAATTTGAGACAATGCACAGGTGATGAAACTGGTAAAAGGCTACATTTGGGCTAAATAGTTGGTGATTGCGTTCCATGTCGATTCTACAGACATCCTCGGAATTCAATAATTATAATAAATACAATATTTGTATAATTAACAATTACGTTTTGCATTTATAGTCATGACTCAATGAGGCATCGTGAGCATTACACACCGCAAATGACTAAATAAATAAACCCAATCACGTGGATATAGCTATAGTGGAATAGATTAATATTCCATATATTGTTGGTTTTATTTATTTCTATTGCTTAGTGCGCACATCTTAAGAGCCAATGGAGAAACGGCTTGGTGAGGCAGCTGCGCTCAGCGCGCATGCACACGTACTGTATACGTGTGTAATGAATCGTTCCAGCAACAGTACATTATAGAGGTGTACACGGAAGCCACAGTTCGGTACATAAAACAGGGAAAAATAATAATGTATTATGATCATTATATATTTATAATTATTATTATTATAAAAAAAAAAAAAAAAAAGTATGTTCCACCTAGGCTTGGTGCAGTAGTCAGTGATACCGGTGTCATTCGGTGTTCAGGAATCCACAGAGTAAATTAATTGCCTACCGCCCCCACCGGTGTATGCTTTTTAAGTTTCACTTCTAGAGTAGATTTAACTTCACGTAATGTAAAGCAGAGAAGGACTAAAGAGATGACATGTTACACAACAATGGCAACAATGGCAGAGGATTTATCAATATTTTGGATTTAAAACAGCAGAAGCTTGACTGGAGGAGCTCAGAGGACCAGTCAAGATCAGCAAAAGTATGTATTTTTGTGAGGGGAAAGTAGCGCGGAAGAAAGTTGGTGTGCGTCTGTGTCTTTCCATTGGTTAACATTATAAGGCAAACAAGAAAATGATCAACATTTTCAGCCTATTGTAATGACCCTGCTGTGTTAAACATATCATTCATTCATGGTTTTGTTTCAGAGACACCTGTAGTGGAGGGGAGGAGGGGAGAAACAGCCCAGTGCAGAGTGCATGGTTGTTCATTTGTTCTAGTAGAGTTGTTCCGATACAGATACCAGTATCGGAAATGCTGCAGATACTGCCTAAAATGCTGGTATCGGTATCTGCGAGTACATGTAAATTCTAGCCTCCGATCCCATGACGTCATTTATCTCCTGCGGAGAGTGAGGATTATAAAATGAACGCGTTTTAAAGTGATGCCGTTTGTCATTTTAACAGCAGATAGACTCTTAAATTCCATTGTCCCCGACAGAGCGTGTGACAGGGAGCTCGGACGGGATGCGTTTTGCTTGCTGGTGTTATGATAGCATTAGCTGAAAAGCTAGCTAGTTTGAACAACATCCGCTTTAACGTTACATCAAATCAGATAATCGCCCGTCCTTTCTCCAGGACCCGACACTGTCCGTCTATCAACAATAATGAAGTCAAGTAGCTACTGACTAGCGTTATCAAATGTCAATGCGGGGAAGACGAGCTAGGTCAGCTAGCTTAGCTTGATAACGGTACCTTGGCTAAAGTTGGTGCTATTCATAATCCAGCAATAATGGCTGCAGACCTGCAAGCAAAGTACAGCAAGTTCCAAGTGCCAAAGGATAAGAGTCTGAGGCGGAGTCTCAAAAGAGAATGTTGAATATTTATTTTGCATCGAAAATCACAACATGAACGTTACTACTAGCCAGAGCATCTGCGACTAGCTTACAGACTGGGTAGCGAGTGCAACACAGTCTAACGTCTGTGCGGATCATTGGAGTAGGGTATATCTGCAGTGCCGCAGCCCCATACTCATTGATTAATTATACTAATCTATACAATCACCTGTATAAATAAATACCATTACTTCCTAGTTATTACAAAAAAACAGTATATATAAAACAGTATCTAAAAAAAAAGAAAAAAAGTATAATTTATATAATAGCTTTATTTTTTTATATAAATGTATGCACTGGTATCGGATCAGTATCGGTATCAGCCGATACGGAATTGGATCGGGAAGGAAAAATGGTATCGGAACATCTCTATTTACAAGCTTCAAAGTTTTATTCAGCATCTAAATGTGGCAATACAAGCTTGATATTCAATGTTAAAGCTCAAAGTAAGCCAGTGTAAAGTAAAGATATTGAGCATACATTTGTAAAATGTGCAACCCTAGTTTCACCTCGTGTCGTATGAGACGTATTCGTCGTATGGCGGGATGAATACACGTACCGTTACACCCCTAGTACATTCTTATGACTTGTTTTATTGTTACGATATTGCGGAAATGCACGGCCACCACCCACCCTGGTTCATGACCACAGACGGAGCAGGAGGTGGCCTTGAGCCAAGTGTGCAGTCGTTCAGTATTGACACTACTAAATAAGATGTCACACTAAGATGTCATGTTCTACAGTAGGACTTACTAATGCCTAATAAAACAAGTCATTAGGATAATATAAGCCTACTGTTGCTGGAACAATACATTTTGCACGTATACAGTACGCGTGTGTGCGCCGAGTGCAGCCGCCTCACTAATCAGTTTCGCCACTGGCTCTTAGGATGTCCGCACTAAGCAATATGAATAAATAAATAAAACAATAAATATCATATTTCAATAACAAGCTGGATACCATTTTCTAGAGGAAATGCCTGCATCTTGCATTTTTTGAGTTTGTTCATTCGTTGTGTCCCTTGATTTGTGCGGCTACTAGGGTTGGGTACCGTTCACATTTTAACCGATTCCAGTACCCTTTTTCTGTACTTTAGACAATTTTTTTTATCTACCTACCTAAGTTGTAAAAAAATTGTCCAAACTTCAAATGATTTATTATTTAGAACAATGTTAATATATATACACACAATATTGCAGCGAGCTTGTCTGCATCTAGCTTTGTAAAGTGTAACCACACCGCTTTCGCTTGCCATTGCCCCGATTGCTTTGTTGTTGAAGCAAGTCAAATCCTAGGTAAGCCTGTATTGTGAACGTTGACGTCATCGGACTTTATATAAAAAGATATATATATTCTTTGCATTACCGAAATGTTGCACTTTTTTACTGCACAGGTGTGGCTTGATAGATGTTGCACTTTGGGCGTTTTCACACCTGTAGTTAGTTTGCTTTGTTCCGATTCAGGGAGACACAGGGACTATAATGATACAATGTTGCACTTGTCCCTTAGTTCGTTTGTGTTCACACGGCTGTGTTAACACTTTGGTTGCCTAAGGTTAAATTAATGATATACCATAGATTGCCAGCGCTATTTGTCTATGGAGAAAGTCCCCTTCTTTGCAGGGCTATAACTTTTTAAATTCTATTGCTACATTGCCATTATTAGGGCCCATTCAAAGTCCTATATGTATTGTTCATTGTGTAGCAACGTTAAACTTTTTCATTCACATATTCATAGTAAAGTATGGTCTAATGTATAAGTATGTTTTCATCTCTTTCTGCAGCTTTCTCCAGAACGTGATATATAGCCCCAAATGCATTATATTGATGATGAAATACAGTTTGATGGCAATCAGCGCAATATAAAAAATTCCAACTACGTACTTCTAGAAGTTACTACACGTCATCTGATGTTGACCGGATGGGCGAGGGGGCGTTTATAATTCCGTGGGCAGCGTTATACCAATCATCTAATGTGGGTCAAATGTTGATAATATCAGTCATTATCGAAGACGGTAACGTTACACGCTGAAACTCACCCCAGTCTCCGCGCGCCGTTGGGCGATCATCGTCGAGTAGAAATTTTATCATTATGGGATATATTATTACCCGGTCCATCTCCAGCTTGTATAATGGTATATACGTCCAAATCATGTTGTTTATCGAGTTATTGGCAATCGATCGCTATGTAGAGTGACGAGCTAGAGTCACGGGACATGTACCGAGTGGCCGGAAGCAATACGGACGTCTAGCAAAACCTCTAGTGGGCTTCCTGTTAAGCGCTTGCGCCGATCGGCCACCAGATGGCGCTCCTGAACCGCCAGAGAGCTCAGTGGGTCCTGCTGGTGGATCTCAGGCCAGCGGAGGGACATTATGAATCCGATCGCAGATTTGTGAAATATTGATATAAAGACGACGTACAGCGTCCCCCGGCAACTTTAGCATGGCCAGCAAAGACGTCTAAAGACGGCTCCCGGCACCCAAAGTGTTAACAGCGGACCAAAACAAACGTACGCGCGAGCAAACTGTCACTCATTGGTCAGATTTTGGGGTGTGCCCCACCCCCCCCTAACCCTGAATCTCCGTGTTACATTGAAATCGGGGAGGAGATAGCGGGGGGAGCAAATTAATGAATGTGGATGAGCCGTGATGCAAGTGGTTGCAGATACGGCTGTGGGGGTGCTGGAGACATGATCGAATAGACTTGTATGCGCCTGAATCTCCTGAACACGGCGCAAGCCATTCCCTTTTTTTTTTGTCTTAGAGGTGAAATAGCCGAGAGCAACGGACACGAGGCCCTCAGCTTTGGATGACTCTAAGGTTGATCTTGCACCCTTTCTTGTCCCAAAGGCCAAGGTTGGCAACTGGGGGGTTTGTAGGATGCGGGGCGCAAGCCATTCCTAATCGATCAGAACTAAAATCGGCAGCGAAAAAGCCCTTTTTTAAGCAGCTATTCCCCATGCACATGCGCAGATTAGATTGCCCACGGATTGTGACGCAACGCACACACACCCTGGACTGTTCCATCAGAGGGGGGAGCTTCGGTGGTAGTGTCCTTTCAGCCGAACAGGATAATGAAACAATGATCCCACTAAATGACCAGACTCGTCTTATGGCGACATCTACAATTACCTCATCGAGTCTTCAGGTAGACTAATGTTTATATTTAAGTGCAGTGGTCTGTAGCCACTCACTGGCCACGAAGCTCCCCTCTGATGGAACAGTCCAGGGCACGTGTGCGTTGCGTCACAATCCGTGGTCAATCTGCGCATGTGCCAGGGTTTGTTAGAAAAAATTGTTGCCGGTCTCAGGGTCCGGTAGATTTAAATCTACCGGTCAAATGAGAGAAATTCCGGTCAGAGTTTATTGAACTTAAAAACAATTGATAGGCAGGCTATATAAAGAATGACATCCTCAATGCATGTAGATTTATAATATTTTAACTTAAAACTAGGCTACTTTTGCGTATACAGTCATTATATTCCAAATAAAATAAGTTCAGAAACTCTGTGCTGCTGCCGACTTTAAATCAAATAGGTGTCTGTGGGCAGTCACCCGACATTAACAGCAGTCTGTTATAATCATATTTTTATGAGCTAACGAATTCCGTTATATTGGACATTTGTATTAATTATATCAAGCGAAGAACTGAGAAATTTGGCAGAGAGACGGCAACATTATCGTGTTTTTGCGTGATGACTCTCTCCACCTCACCTTGCGAGAGTATGCCGCTGCTGCTCCGGCTCTGCAGCTGCACATGCACTCGCAAACCCAGCACTAAGCTCTCGCTGACAACATTATTATACCCGCTTGGTGAAGCAACGATGAAACAAATGTAATTATTGTTTCGTTCATCGCATAGGCTATTTAATTTTTGCCTATTTTAATACAATTTAAATAATCAAATTGTGCTTAGAGGGAATTATTTTCACCGGACATTAAGACCGGAGAGATTAAATATGTCGGACTTCAACAGATTGCCGGTCAAATACCGGTAATTACCGGACAACGGAAACCCTGGCATGTGCATAATCATGCAGTGCGTATACAGTACGGCAAGTGAGTTGTCGGTTTGTTAAGTTGATTGCATTCTCACAGCGTACGAGTCGCGTCGGGTTCGGTTGGAAGTGCCCGCTTGTTTTGTTCCGCAACAGAATGCGATTGCCGTGTTCACATATGCCCAACTGAACCGAAATAGGGGGTAAACGCTCCAGGTTTCGGAACAGCTCCAAACGAGCTAGGTGTGAAAACGCCCTTACACTCAATAATAGTTTCCCCACTTAAAATGGCCAAATATTATCACCAAATAGGGCTGTAATTCGTCGACGATTACATATATGAGGAGCTTTCTACTGAAAAACAGCACTGGTTTATTTTGCATATAATCTCACACATATCCCAAGTGTGTGTGTGCAGACATTTACTATACGCTACTCTTTTTGACATGGATTAGGCTAATTAGCTTTAACAATCCTGATTCCTGAACCCATTTTATTCAAATATGTACCGTATATAGCCTATATATAAAAAATACATTTTAATCGTATCGCCTGTGCTGGCACAAGCACTACCATAGCGTAGAGAGATAACACACAATACATATAATAATTCACTAAAAAGCTATTTATGGCCGGTAAAAATCTATCTGGCTGGTAATTTTTTTAATCTAAAGCTACAAAGGATGAGGATACTCATTAAACATGTTGAAATATTCAATTGAAAATATAATCAATTGTTGATTTTTCTGGTAAATTAATAGTTTAGATTAATAAGACTAATCGATTAATAGATAACAAAATAGTCGTTAGAGACAGCCCTATCATCATTACTGTAATGTTCCCACCGCTACTGCCACCAGTACTGTACTCACTACTGCCACCAATACTGTAATAACTACTGCCACCAATACTAGTGTAATCATTACAGCCACCAATACTGTAATAAGTACTGCCACCAATACTAGTGTAATCATTACAGACACCAATACTGTAATAACTACTGCCACCAATACTACTATACTGTAATGGCTACTCTGACTAAACCCTACACTGCTGCTATGCCTGTAACATTAGCTTTCTTTTAGCACATAAAACCAACAGCAAGGAAACCAAATTAACAAACTCCGAAATCTAAGATACAACTGCTCTACCTTAAGAGTTAAAAAATAAAAAATATTTAAAGCGAAAAATAAAATAAATACTCTGCGGTTATTCAATAAGAGATAAACATCCTACAGAGATTAACATAAGTATTCATAAAGTTTCAATTTCGCTATATTTCAACACTTCTTCCCTCATATCCAATTCAGTGCCCATTTCTCAGCTGTGTGCGTCTCGTGTAGGGGCTTAGGCCCCTCTAGCTTCATAAGAAACCAGCATCTTCAATCTTTCTGGGCCACCTTGGCAAAAATAAGTCTTATGTCGACTTGAATTATTATTATATATATATATATATATTTTTATATATATAAAAATAAAAATAGTGTATGCATGTGGGGGGAGTGGCAGTTACCATATTGTCAATTACAAAATTAGCAAACAGGTGTGTAAATTGAGATTCGTGACAGTGAATGAGAGCCAGCTGCAAGGAGCCTGGGGTGCGTTTCAAGAGCAGCATTTGAGAATGCGCGGGTCAAAATGTACAGCTGCCCGTTTTCACATTTGACGGTGGTTATCAAAATAATCCAACCGCCTAGTATTTCTGGTGTCAAGTTGTCAGGTCCGACACAGAGGTACATCTGTGGAGCAAGGAGACCCGAGTCTTTCTGCTGCTAACGAGATAAGGCTAGGGAGGGTGTTGCTGCACAAATACTGTAGGTGTATGCCCAAGTGCAAGTGTGTCACAAGTGCGACTAGAAGCTACAATTGTACAAATCATTAAGATATGTAGAAAAATTTGCCTAATTTTATTTAGACAATTTACTATAATGCATTACTGTATTGACCTGAATTTTAAAGATCATGTTTTTATAAAGAAAGTAAGTACTAATATAGCCCATCTGACCAGAATATAAAATAAATACTAACACATTGAATAAAACAAGGTATGTGTACATTTACATATGAGATTGTCTTGACTACCCAAGTAACCACGGAAGATCCAAGAGTACCTAGTTACATTCCAAACCCATAAATATTGAGTATCACTGAAAATCGAGACATATAATCCAAAAGTAACTATTTACATTCCAAATCTAGAAATACAATTCTAATAGTTTCACCCTTTTCCGGTCACTTAACTCATTCACTGCCAACGACGAGTATACTAGTTATTGGCCGCCAATCGTTGGATGCCAACAACGAGTATACTTGTTATTTATTTTATTCGCCATTTCCATTCATAATCCATCCAGGAAGGCTGTGTTACCATAGGGAATGAGTCTGAGATTGCAAAAGTCCAATACCGCCGCCTGGTGGTATGCGGCCGATGTTGCACTCCCTTTAGACTCTGTATAGGGCGGTGCGTCGATGAAATTCCTCCGGATGGACTTTTCTAGTAGCCTGGACAGAGGACTTCACCCGATCACATCGAATAGTTTTCGGGACCCCCGATTCATTATGCTGTGGTGGGTTATGTCGTGGCCCAAATGGACATACGATCTACCAGATGGCAATCAAATTATTGGAATATTCTTTCTGGAATCAATTTCAGCTTGATTGTGCCTTTGTGCCTTGTTTTCATAGCCATCGCCCTGATCAGCGTATGGGGTTGTACTAACGAATGCCGTTATTGACAATCAATTAATCAGAAACGACCCCCCCCCCCTTTCATGCATTCATGATAGAACATAATATACTGATCATATGCATTTTAATAAGTGTAGCGTGTGTAGGGACGAAATGACAATGGATTTAATATAAAACACGTATATCGGGCTATTACTAGCTAGGGGTGCACGATATTGATTTTTTGAACCCGATAACTTTCTGCTCCTCAAGGTTGATACCGATAATATATATATTTATTGTATTATATATTTCCCCCCCCCCCCCCCCATGTATATTCCTGTAGTTTGACCTAACCAGATTTATCATGACATGAGCGTTACTACTATGAACAAAACGAAGCCAAGAGAACAGTTTTGACTCTTCAAATAAAGTGACTATATTTAAGTCATTAGCAATGCGTTTCCCTGAACAATATGAATTGGAAATGGGGGGCCCTGAGGTAAACAAGACAAACGTCTTTCTCTGGTCTGCATCCCCTTAACAATTGTATGTATTGAGCCGTACTGTATTGTACCCATTCTGCAATCTGTTAAATAAAGTTTTTCATTCATTCTAAAAACGAACAGGTATTGTGCTTTGTCAGCAGATAAAACATTTGACGCTATAGGAGAGGAGACTGTTGTGGTCTTGGTGCATGAAACAACTATTACTTGGCATTTATAATACAGCACGCCTCTAAATAAACCAAACAAATCATCTCTGTCAAACGTCTTTAATTTCGCAAACGCCTCATCAAACTCCAAGTGTGTTGGCAAAAGACTACACGCCGCCGGCTCCTTTTGCAGCTGACTTTGGATTAGCTTAGCCTTTAGCTGCTCGGCGTCATATTTTAATACACCAACGTAGCGGTGGTGATGTTTCAGGTGACTTATTATGTTGGATGCGTTATAGCTTGTTGCCCCTTTCCCTCCTCGTGGAACGTCTGCATTTGTTACAAATAGCAAGCGAACTGTTTTCCTCTGAAACTTTGAAAAAGTCCAACGTCGCCACCATCTTTGTTTACCATCTGTGCTGCTCACAGCCCAGGGCTCTACGCTAACCTTTTTCCCAAGGAGCCTAAATGAAAAAATTTAGGAGCACCCAAAAATATTTAGGAACACAGTGAAAATATTAACGTGTTTTTTTTCAAAAATAAATGTATATTTGTACTGTGCGTGCATGTGTGTAAATTAGCTCTTGCTACAACCCTGCATGTTTACATTTTGTACTTTATGTTCATTAACATGTGCTGTCCCTATCAAATAAACTATCAAATCAAACTACTGCTACAAAAAGGTTCAGTCACTTAACTTTAGCTTTTGCCCCTTTTATGCATAAAATGCCTATGTTTTGGCTGTGTTGCTCTTCTAGAAAAATAATCCTTTCAGGGTTGCCTATTGAAATATTGTACACCTCCAGTACAGAAACATTGTTTATGAGTTTGCGTGTCAGGTAGACCAATGATTGACAGTCGAGTCTGCCAATTACATCACACCGCTTGCACTCCGGCCGTCCGGCGCTGCAGCTGGACCCTATTGCCCATGTCTGCTGTTGATAACGCTAGCCAAGTTATTATACACACATATACACAGTGGGCCAGTGACTTTGGTGTAGGGGTGTAACAATGCATCGATCCTAAGGGGGAAATTCAACTGCATCGATTTGAAAATGTTAGAATAGATTATCGCAATTTTAATGTGTACACGTTATGTTATCGTCATGTCCGTTACAGCCAACACACCGACATACGCTACTGCATCAACGTTATGATTAACAAAGCAAGGCATTAGTTTTGTTGCATTAACGTTATATTACTATTGCTATCGATAAATCTAGGTGTTCTAAAATCTATTGCCATTGGTAAGAGAGACTATAATAAGTTATGTCTCGGAAAACGAGAGCCCTGATCGCAATGGCGGAGTTTCAGGAAGTAAACAAGCTAAATGAGAGCTTCCGATTGGTCATTTGCTTTATTTCCCATGAAACCAGTCACTTCACTCTACTGTGATTGGACCGTTGGCTTGAGTGCAATGTGGGACTTGTAGTTTTTTAACGATTCTCAGCGGAGAAATAAAAAGTACGACTGAGGCTGTAATCTCTACTCGCACACCGTGCGCGTAATTGATTTGAGGTTCGCGCACATATTTTTAGGGACATATGCAAGCAATATGGTCGTAGAGCCCTGCAGCCACGCATGAGAAAGAGAGCGCTGGATTTGTGAAATACTCCCTCTTCCTAAACCACACGCTATCAGTTGTACCAAAGTACTGGCAAAACGGGAGGAGCCTACAATAAAAACAAACGCTCTTCATCCCAATCCACCCACACCTAATTTCTTTTAACAAAAGAAATTATATATTATCGGAGCTATCAATAATGTTATCGGGTTGACGTCATAATTGCTGATATCAGCCCGATAATTATCATGCATCCCTATTACTAGCCTCCCAGGAATTACCCTAAACCGCTCTAAAACCACACTTATTCACCACGGTATAAAACGGGAATGTATGGATGGAAAAATTATTTCTTTCTCACATCTTGAACGATAGATACTCAATGCCAAATGGGCCATAGTATTGCATCCATAGCTATAATGTAGAGAATATTATACCCCTGCAAACAAGGTGACCGACCCCATTGGTTAAATGTGTGGCAGCACATAGCCATATGCCGTTCCCAGCGTGGCAGAGAAAGGGTTAAAAATAATGCAAATGTAAACAAAGGGGCTGCTGCACCAACACCATGGGATTGATGCAGTTAGCTCTTGCTACAAGGCTAGACTTTACGTGCCAACTAAACCTACAGAGATGAACATAATGGGAAAAGATTTACCAGCCCTCCAAGATAAGAAACTGCCTCAAAAGTATCCTTCCAAGTTGTGTAAAACAACCACAGTTATTCGTGTGGAGATTAAAAACACGTGGCCTTGTTTTCCTTTCCATTTTAAAAAGGCAATATAGATGAGACATTTTGTTTTTAAAACAATGAGATGATATTCATCACTGAGCTGATGAGTAAAATGCTACCAGCCACCGGCCTCCATTCACTCTACATGAATGGGTCAGCAAGTCAGGGATTAAAGTAAAACAAAATCTCTCTTTTTTCAGGCCAAGTCATATTCTTATTTTAACCTCCACTGTATATTTTTTTAATAACGTTAGCGTTTTAAGGGAACTCGATTAGTTTGAACATCTTTTCTATTTAAGGATATTTTACGTAATATCAATGCAGTTTTCAATTAATTAAATAAAACCGATACCTTTTGCAAGGGTTGACTCTGACTTTGTCATACAAATAAACAAATCTACATACTGTAACTTTTCAGTGCACGTTTTTATTTACATTGTGACAACTGAACAAGCTTATGACTTGAAGGAACTAAACAAGGGAAACAGTGCTTTAATAATACATAATGCAATTTTACACAAAAAAGTGCAGCTTACATACAGAAAACTCCTAATTCTGGGTTTTATGCACGCATAACATAAAATATAGATTTCAAATGTAGGCCTATGTGTCTTGTACTTAATCCACAAGTCTTCTGCATCCAGAGGTTCCTCTAGTTTTTGGACTATAGACCACTGACTGTGTTGTAGCGTCTACTGTCCTGACTGACTATAGACCACTGTGTTGTAGCGTCTACTGTCCTGACTGACTATAGACCACTGTGTTGTAGCGTCTACTGTCCTGACTGACTATAGACCACTGTGTTGTAGAGCCTACTGTCGTGACTGACTACAGACCCTACTGTTGTGGTTGTCACGCCAGGCAGGGGGCTGTGTGCTGGAGATCGCAAATGCGAGTCTTGTGGCTAGCTTCTGATAGATGGCGAGCTAGTACCCTTTTCCCATACTGTAATTTCCCGTGGGATACGTTGCAAAAACACACCTGGCTCTTTTAGTTTTTTAGACCATGAACTAAAAGGCTTGTTATCATACCGTTTCGTAGAGCCATGCCCATCTCCATTTATTTCTCAAGCTTTTATCTACCTCCGACACATCGGAGGCTGCCTTCGTTTAGTATGCATGTGTCCATGCTTATAGCATTACTAGCTAAACGGAAATAAAGTTTCCACGCTCATACGGGCTCCGATGAGTATCCGAGGTAGATCAACGCGCGAGAAATAAGTTGTTTGGTTTGGGTTTTGTCCGCTAAAGTAGGCCTAATGCAGGATTTGGGCTGATATTCTGACAGCCTAATGATGTGAATGCGTTTCTGCTACTGGATCTACCTGCCTTCATTGTCTATGTATGCTGAAGGTCGGTCAGACCAAGTTTAAAAAGAATAAAAGCGATTAAATCTATTACTTTTGTCCTGTAACATTTATGTTTGAAGAGAATGTAGCGTATATCAGCCTATGATTTATGGTAAAGTCGATTCCAGCAGGGGTGCGTCATATAAAAAACATCTCCTGACTTTTTCCCCAGGCAAAGTCATATTCTTAACTGCCACTGTACATTTTTATTTAATAGCGTTAGCTAAAAGGAAAAGACAACCTGTATCAGGGTCTGACAGCACTACAATTACATTTTCATATAACAGGCTGACTGACTCACCGGTAGAGCCGTCGCTCCGCCGCTAACCCTTCAATAAGCTTTGTGGTGCGGGCATAAATGTGTCCATAAATCCATTTTGTTAGATCCACCAACACTGTCTGAATTATCTTGCGATTATTATACATTTCCGACGACAAACTATTAGCGCAATCCTGTCTCTCGAGTTGCTGCGTCCTGCCATTATTGCTCCCCAATGACTCTGCTTGGCACGGCAACGGTAGAAAAGAAAATGCCCATTTTAATCATATTTGACACCTCCGATTGGCTCAATTTAGTTTCAATCTGTAATGTATGCATCTACAAATCATATTATGGTAGCAAATTGACGTAAAATACGTCGCGACTCCGAAATCAAATTGACGGAAATCCATCTCAAGACGGAGCGCTTTAATGCCTGCAGTAAGTCGACATCAAGACAGCATATCCTTCAACAGAGTGCATGCCGCTGTGGTCCTCATTTCTCCCACGTTGCACAGGTTAATTTGCCCCCGTCGTTTTAGACTGGTGAATCAAGTGTTGGATTGTGCATTCCGGTCCAGCATTACTAAAGGATAGAGGATAGACCCATGTCTCTATAGCTCCATGGGACAGAGGGGCATTTGCCAGGTCATTTTGTAAGATGCATTTTAAGCAGGCTATTTTATAAACCATGAATCAACTCAAGAACACAATTTGGTTCCGAAATATATTCAGCATTGAAATAAAGTATTACATTATATCCAAACAAAACGCCACTAGTAGCCAGTGACAAAAGACACACCAAGTACTCCCGACAAGCAGGCCACTATGAAGAATAGGCTCATAGATGTGCGTGTGTGTTGAGAATGCGCCCCCCCCCCCCCCCCCCTTCAAACCGGCATGTACCCCAGAGATACTCATTGGGTTTGCCTGCATCCGTTGAAAGCACCTTTCAGATTAGACGAGATCGCTACTCAAATAGCAGGCTCCAGAGTCCCACCCACTGACCTTGAGGGCCGAGCCTGGCCAATAAAACATGCCACCTCACAAACGGCTGGGAAACACTAGTGCTTCAGACATTATCACCATTCTCAACAGGCTGTTGGCAGCTACTTGACCAATCCAGGACAGGGGCTAAAAACTATACAACTCTTCAATGACAGCTTACACAAAACATACTTCCAAGGGAGAGGATTGGCCAATACAGATGAGCGTGGTTAGCGTCTCCATTCTAAATGAGTTGCATTCTTTATGGAATGACACTTCAGTGGTGAAGATTCTATAGATTGTGTCTCAATGCATTACGTCCCGATTATTATGTTGACTTACCTGGTAATCTAACCTCTTGATGTTTGGAACGTCCATGTTGTGGGTAGACGGGCACATATCTTCATACTTCTTGTTGGTGAAGATATCAATTCCAACCATGTTAACCTACAGCATGAAGAGAAAGGACAGTTGTGGATCAAAATCTTCTCCCTATCGTCTAGTCTCCGTCATATGCCATAATGTAGAAATATGGAACCAATATGGTTTCAAAGCCCTGTTTGAGGCTTGCATTGTTTATTACTTAGAGGCTCAGTCAATTTATTTTGCACATAATCTCACATCCAAATACTATAAACACATTTAGAGTAAATTAGTTTTAATATGGTCACCAGTGATGTCATCAGGGAAGCACTTTGGGCTTTAATTATTGTATGAAAGGTGCTATACAAATAAAGTTTATCATCATCAGGGCTTAACGTTTATCACATTACTACAGCTCAACGTTAAGCCATAGGTCCCCCATATTGACCCTGCTGTCGCTAGTCATAAATAGATCAATACAGTGCGTATTAATGTTGCGTTTCTTTTTCAAATGTAGCCAAGGGTAAAGACCCTAACCCTATCAAAACAGCAGTCATTGTATATTTTCAGCACTACGTTTGTTTATCAATGATTTTAACTCTTAAGTCACAAATCAATCTTTTGGAGTCGTTTGTGCCGTTTGTCTTTTTAGAGGGGGATTATGAGGAGGTAAGGAAATAATTGTTTATACATATAATGGTTTGTATGCAACCTGCAGGGGCATTTTCATTGTTTCTAATGCTTCATGGAGCATGTTTACATTTGTTTATAGTAAAAAAAACAAAAAAAACACATCTTCTAAAACCGTTTGTGTTGTACAGTATGCAGTATGTAAACAAACGGTCAGGTCATATAGGAGAGACTGTACTGAAAAGAATGATACCAAACATACCATGGTAACTATTTTTAAATGTAAATTATAAATTATAAATCAAAAGTAGCCAAAAGATTGAAAATAGCCCAGGACTGGCGGCTGAGTGGCACAGTGGGAAAGGCGCTCGCCACTAATGCAGGAGATGCTGGTATCAAGCCCAGCTCTCTGCGTTGCTACCGGCTTGGCCGGCTGTCATACTAACACAATTGGCAGTGTTGGAGGGTGGGAAAGCCGGTGGGTGGGGATTGGACGTTGTGGACAGCGACTCCTACAGGTCGGTTGGGTGACGCCGGTACGGCGGAAACAGGACGTATCGGGGGGGCAGCGTGAGCCTCCCACGCGTTACTCCTCGCCACAGAGTTCAAGCTGTTGCGGTGAAAAGATGCGACAGGCTGCCTCCTCGTGTACCGGAGGACACACGTGATGCAAGGCTTCTATCCTCACTACAGCCGTCCAGGCATAGTCTAGCAACGTTCAAGACAGGGGAGGGAAGAATTGGAAATGCGAAATTGGGATGGGAGAAAATAGGAGAAAAAGTGGATAAAAAAAAAAAAAAAAAAAGCCCAGGACTCCAGTTAAGTGTCATTAGCGAAATATGAGTTTATAGAATTCTCTGCATTGCATCGGAAACCGGCGGGTATAGACGCAATGAAACCCAGGTCTTTCAAATTTCAAGACAAGGTATTGTTATTTTTCATCTATACCATTGCATGGAGCTGTAATTAACACAATACAATGTCCCTTATGACATGAATATTTTAGGAGGCACCAGCCCAAAATGTAGTGGCACCAGTTCAGACTTTCCCCCTCCACTGAGAAAGTAACAAATGTAAACATAACTAAAAGGTGTGTAGTCAGCATTTAGTCATTACAGCAAAACACAAAATCAAAACAAAAGCCATTTAACCCCTAAGCCCTAGCCATATTTTCTGAAAATTCTCCTAAAAGTACATACCCAAGTAAATGGAAGATTGCTCCACTCCTACAATGTCTGTATGAATATAGAATATCAGGCCTATAAATGACCTTATTATGGTCAAGTCATACATCTATGGATTGGGCCAAATCTCCTCTTTCCAATGAGTGGATCTGGATTTAATACGACAATGGTGTGTGGATACTGGTATAAAACAAGAGGGGTGTGGGGCATTTGCAAGCCACACCATTAACACATAGACCGCCAGCAGCAGGGGCGCCAGGTCTCCCTTCAGCGCCAGGTCTTTATTCAATGGATATAGTTTTAGAATGCCAAATTTGCGAGTGCTTAAAATATATCTTATATTATAGCTATGGGTCTAATACACCCGTCAATTGTCAGTGAGTTACTTCCAGTCAACATGCACAAAACAGATTGTTTTTTTTTTTAATACGAGTAGTTTGTGATTCTTAGTAATCCAAGGAAAAGACGCGATAATAGCGTTTTAGTGGAATACACTTATCACGGGCATTTTTCACCCGATTATCGAATCTTCCCGAAATCAACGCTAGATTGTCATTATTATTATATCTCCTCGTGCATACATGAAATGGCCCTCGTAGCGGGGGGCAGCGCGACCCCCCCCCCCCCCACGGTAGAAAGCACATTATACAACGGCATGCAAATTTCTCGATTCTGATTGGCCATTCACACGTCTTTATTGACAACAATCCACGGTCCTGGGCTCAGGACCCGCCCACAACCAAATCACATAACCCTCCCCGGCTCACTCCGGGAGAAAACAGGATCCCGGACAACAAATGGTTATGTTGAAAGCACCATAACGACTAAATATGAAGCGATTCTGTCAAGGGGAATGTGTTAGTATTTTAAACAATGTTGGATGATGTAATTGATGGGTCTTGACTCAATCTAGAACAAAAGAAAAATCGCGGATTGATTGATAGATTAATTGATTGATTTAAATTTCTTCCTTCCTACTTTCCGACTGCAGCGTTCTCTCTCACACTGTCCGACGCTGGCGTACCCACAAACACACACATACACACACACACACACACACGCACACACACACACACACACACACTCCTGTCTGCAACAGCGGGGGAGTCAGACTGAGAGAGAAGCAGCGCTGTTTTAAGTGAGCATGGTCTATTGAATTGATTGATTGGTTGATTGCTAATTTTATTACTGTACCCCTGGTTTCCAACTGGTTAAGTTTAGGCTAAAAGAAATAAATAAAAAAATAGGGCGAAGAAAACGTTTTTTTCCTATAGGGCAAAGAAAACGTTTTAATAAATTTTCAATCAATCATTCCAATAATACACAGTTGGATGTGTTAGTTGGTTGGATGCACTTCAAGCTGCTTCCACATGAGGCAACTTCTCTCAATCATTCCAATAATACACAGTTGGATGTGTTAGTTTGGTTGGATGCACTTCAAGCTGCTTCCACATGGAGTTGTGGGAACTACTTTTTCTGGCGGATGGTTTTTTCAATAAATCTTCGATTAATGTGTGTTTATTGTATAGAAATAAGGTTGGATGAATCTGGCAGTTGTATAAAAGCTTTACACCACGTGCAGTCGTGATTTGTGACCAATAAACCATGCCTAGGGGGGTCTAACGACCCTCGGCTGCGCCTCGGGCCTAACAACCACCCCTAGGCATGGTTTATTGGTCACAAACCACTCCTGCGTGTGATGTAATGCTTAAACACGGTCCACACTGATAGCTTTGATCGTGGGAGAAAGAAATATCAGATCAACGCAAGGTTTTATATAGTGTTCTTACCTCGTCTCTGATGTAATGCAAAAAATAATCCAATTATCTGACCGCCATTCCAGTTATCCACAGCGATCCTGTCCCCGACATTACCGAGCGTTACACATGAACGGGCGGGGCGGGGTTAGTGTTCCATGCCATCGTTGTAAAGGCCTGCCTCGCCGGAGTATTTAAACCCCACAGGTCAGAAAACACACCAGACCGTTTCCAATGAAGTGCAATAGCTCCGCAAGGCAGTAGAGGGCGGTGTTGACCGTCTGCCGGCTCAGACAGGGTCTGAAGGGTCTGCAGCCATGAATTATTAAATGGATATAGCGAATAAACAAAATAATGATCATAAAAACGAGTTTACTCGTTGGCGCTCCATGGTTGGACGGCAATAACGAGTATACTCGTCTTTGGCGCAGAATGGGTTAAGCCGGATTACAATTTCAGTAAAAAAATATATATATATATAAAAATAAAAAATAAACATTAATTGGTTACAGTTTAGTGCCCCGATATAGTTGCCATTTCACCTTGCAGTGAACACATTCATGTTATACCTTAGCGTGTCCGTGCTTGCCAGTCTTGGAGGTGGACATCTCCACAATTTTGCAGGGGTGTCCCTTCAGCACAACGTGGCCATTCTTTCGCAGGGCAGAGCACTGGACGGGGTAGGTTGTTGAGGCGCCAGACTCACCACTCTGGAAATCAAGATCAGGATCTGCCATGGTGGATGGGTCAGGGGACTGTGAGGAATAGAGAAGTGATTAAATGACACTCACTTAAAGTTATCTTCCAACTTACAAATGTCTTTATTTAGGGCTTGTCCTCACAGACAGTCAACATGGGCTAGAAATACTATCTTCCCGTGTTTTTTTTTGTTTTTGTTTAATAGCCAATATTTTGGGTGGCAGGCTCTACGAAACATGCTCAGCTTCACTCTGAATGGAGGCCAAAAGTTCCCATCATGTTGGCCTGTATGAGAAAGAATGATGCCTGCCTTTTATTGAGTAATCAGTTTTTGGCCATGCTGCAAATAATAGTTTTAACCTAGAGTTGTTTATAAACCTATGCCAGACAGAGGAACCTACTTCAGTCACCAGCTCTGGGAAGATTAGCAGACATGGGACTCTATGGAGTGAGA
Organism: Notolepis coatsorum; assembly: GCF_963971535.1. Taxonomy (NCBI): domain Eukaryota; kingdom Metazoa; phylum Chordata; class Actinopteri; order Aulopiformes; family Paralepididae; genus Notolepis; species Notolepis coatsorum. The sequence continues at coordinate 17,093,333 of NC_140176.1, forward strand.
CATAAATTGCTTTTAAAGTAGGAGGCTTTTTATTTTTTTAAAGTGATTGTTGTGCACACTTTTTTTTTTTTAAACTTAAATTCCAGACAAAGGAACCAAGATAGACAAACTATGCGCAATTTTTACATCAAATTGAGAACATATTTCTTTTAAAACATTTAAATTGACATTCAAGCAGTTGATGTAATTAATGTATTGCACGTCAGTTTCGCAAACGACATGCCTTGTGTTCAGTAGTGAGGACATCACCTCATTCACTTTCGCAGCTTAGTGCCATCTTCCTACAGTGCCCCCTTCGCCCATCCCCAACCCCCCCCCCCCCACTACCGTCCCAAACAAATGTAAACATTATCTGCCGTCAGATCTAGCCTTTATTACCCATGACAAATTGGTCCATATGCTAACGGTACACGACGGTTCAAAAGCTAGTTAGCAATCAACGCCCACCCAGCTGTAAACTACACATTTAACAGTTACAGCTACCTTGGACCGCCTTACATGTTCAAGTTTGACATTACAAGTCAACACGGAAAGCAAATTACTATAGAATAAGTACCTGCAAAATTGAACAGCGTGTTAAGGTGGCCATGTTGATATCGCACATATTTGCAGCGTGCAAATACCACCTTAACACGCCGTTCAATTAGCATTAGTTTGCTCGCTAACCGTAAACAACATTAGCTTAATGTTAGCGTGTATTTATATAGTAGCTCAATAAACCTTTAGTTAAAGGTTAGGCGGCACACCGGCCAAGTGACGGGAGTCTTACCTAGAGTCAGCTCAATGGCATTAATAATGTGGAAATACCGATATTGTCAGTCAGAGTCGTCATGTTTGAACCCTTTCACCGCCGCGCTACCAAAACTGTTAACCCTTTCACTGCCACACGACATAAGGTTAACCCTTCTTTACTATCACACAACAACCGACGTCAGTTGTGTGTGATAGTAAAGGGTTAACCGGCAGTGAAAGGGTTAACGAATATTGTTAAGTCACGTGGGAATATAATTGTGAGAGTCATCATAGCGCTAGAAGAGACTCGCGAACCCATTGTCGCCCCAACAACGTTTTTAGCCGCTAACGGTGAAACGCAGCACAAACGCAATGGAAGAAGTATAGTTAGTTAGGTACACAGACCCCACCACCACCATTACGTTAACAATGTGTATGAATTCAGCGAGTTGCAAGCGAGTATAGTCAAGGACCGCTGTCAGTGGCGGCTTGAGTTAACTCACTAATACTAGCTATAGCTAGCTCCATCTTATTCATTCAACTTCACGTTCACACAAATGATTGTAGACTTTACTTAGTTCGCATGTAGTTAGTAATAAATAATAGCCATTGCGTGACCGTTATCATGGACAGGTGCGTGTCCCGTCAGTGGAACCTAGTTTAACGGGGTTCCTGTTAACACGCTGCCGGTAACGAGTTGAATGACAAGCCGCTTCGTCCAGCAGCAGCGAGGAGCAGCGGCGCGCGGGGAGGAAGGCCGCGTGTCTCGCGCTTCATTCGGGCACCGCACGGGTACAACATGTAAAACATGGACCCACACCCAGTCAGTCACCGTGGAACCGTTATTACACCGACACCGCGAGGAAAATCTCACTTTTCGGCTTACCTCTTTGTGTGGAATCACGACGTACCTATTTTAGACGGCAGAGTCCGGAACCGAATGATGCAAAAGTACAATAAGTTCTCTATTTATCCCCCCTAGACACAAACACGCGCCATGCCACACTTACCTTCCAAGAAAAAGAGGACCGAAGCTGCGCATGCGCGACGAACTTTACTGCGGCATCCGTAAAGAGGGGGGCGGTGGTTTATGTGTTCCGGTTTTGATTGAATGGGGTGAACATTTTTATTAACAGATTGCAGAATGGGTACAAATACAGTACGGCTCGATACATACAATTGTTAAGGGGATGCAGAGCAGAGAAAGACTTTCGTCTTGTTTACATCAGGGTCGCCCATTTTCAATTCATCATAGCTGATGAATGAATGAATGAATGAATGAATGAATGAAAACTTTATTTAACAGATTGCAGAATGGGTACAATACAGTACGGCTCAATACACACACTTGTTAAGGGGTTGCAGACCAGAGAAAGACTTTTGTCTTGTTTACATCAGGGTCCCACTCCCACCATTTTCAATTCATAGTGGTGGTGATGGCCTTCGGTATTCATTATAGTAGCCAACAACAACAACAGGGCTCCACATGGGTTGTGGGGGAAAACTGCAGGGAGAGCTTCATCAATAGGATATGACAACTGGACTGCAGCACATTGTACAACAATACGAATGTATTGATACGGCTTGGGTCGGGCTAGAATTGGAAGTATTAGATGCAGTAGATCTGTTTATTTTTTATTATATAAAATTACATCACATTTTGAACGGAGTATATTGCCTGGTTTATCACTATAAGGCAGACAGTAAAGCTATTGCAGTTCAAGATTTATTATTGTCTGAATTTGGATGATTCCTTGTTTAGAACAGGTCAGACCCAGGGCAGTTGAAACCAGGGACACATGTAACAGAATTGAACTAAAATCTCCCCAACCAGGAAAAAGTGATGACACTCACGCAGAGCACGCTCAGCTAGGTTGTCTTCTGCTATGAGGGTGGGCCAATCAGCATCAGTCCCAGATTGTCTGGCCTTAGCCCAGGCTAAATTTCTCTCATGAAGGAGGTTCTACAGATCAGGGGTGAACCATGCGTTGTTCCACCCCTTTCACTCTGAAATGGATCATGTTTGTTCACAATTTCAATTAAACCATCATAAAATAATTGCCAGGCTAACTCAACATTGTTAACAAGTGACATTTCCCCCAGTCAAAGTAGAACAAATCATGCAAAAAAAAAGCTTGTTCAACAAAGTGCTTCATGTTGCATTTATAAATAATCCAAGGTTTAGTCTTTGGCAGTTTAGTATTTCTCACTACTGCAATAACACAAGTGGTCACTCAAATCATTGGCAAAGACACTTACACCAGAATATCTATGAGGAGCTTTGTTAAAGGGAAACTTTACTGAAAAACACAGTTGGTTTATTTAGCATATAATCTCACACATATCCCAAGGCTCTAAACTGTTTTGCACACATTCATTTAGTTTGACAGTTATTGAGATTGAATGAGTTTGATGTGATGTCATCAGAGGACACTGACTCCTTGTGTTGTGTTAATTACAGTTCAATGAAATTATGTAGATGATAAAAGAGGATTGTAGGATTGCAATAGGGATCGTAATTGTCCCATCTGCATCATTCCATTGAGCTGTAATTAACACAACACAAGGATTCAGTGTCCTCCAATGACATTACTGCATTACATAAATTAATGTGTGAAAAACACAGTTTAGAGCCTTGGGATACACGTGAGATTATGTGAGAAATATATCAGCGTTGTTTTTCAGTGAAGTGCCCATTTAAAGACATGTCAATAAGTGTGGATTTGCTGGGACATTTGGGATTTGGCAGAGTAGAGGTATTGATTGATTGATTGAAATGTTTATTAACAGATTGCAGAATGGGTACAGTACAGTACAGCTCAATACATCAGTATCAATTATCTGCGTAAGATCAAAGAGTTCCATCATGTCCAGTGTATTGGTAAATGTTCTACTGCAAACACCACTTATCATATGAGAGAGTGAGAGATAGTGTATGTTTGTGTTTGGTGCAGAGGATAATTGATTTGTCAAAACAGATAACCAAAAAGTAGAAAGAAAGCAAGTGTTGCTGTACAAGGACATTTATTGTAGGATTTTGAACATCAACAGAGTGTGTTGCCAGGTTGGAGGTTGGAGTTTTAATCAATCCCAGTGATTCAGACAAGGTGAAAACATACTCACACATGCATCACGCGCACGCGCACACACACACACAGTCATACACACATTCACAGTCTGATACGTACAAAAATTGAAATACAAATACTAATAATACCACAATAAAAACAAAATTTCTTTTTTTAGAAATTCTTATAGCTGTTCTTTTCTATTTTGTAGAAAGACAACTAAGCCTTAATATGTGAACATGATTTCTGTCTTTCTCTAAAATGATCAGCAAGATATCGTCTCAACGAAATGCTTATGTATATGTATATATATATAAAATATAATAATGTAAAATTATTATATTATATATATAATATAATAATATATAATAATATATATATATTATTATTATTCTTTTTTAATCTATATAATTTGTCCCACACTGCAGTGATACAGCAAGCTGTAGGGCCCACTTCCATCACTCCCTACCCAATGTTCACAGGATGTTACTCATCCTCACCAAAGGCTTAGTTAATTTGGCCCAGAATTGCATTGCTTAACCTATCCCATCTTTTTTAGACCAATTAACAGTGTAGGAATGGTATGACGAATAAGGGACAGCCAGTCCCATTTTCAGTAGTTTAAACCTCAGTACCTATCAGTAAAATAACACCTAGTCTTCTGTTTAACATCTTAACAGGTCTTACATTATAGCTTTCCATTACAATTCCCTACATTTAACTTAGGCTATTTCAGTTTAAAAAATGGTTTAGATTCACAACTCTGGTCCTTGCCTAAAGCTAGCTCGACACAAATCAAATTAAATACAGGCTCATGTTGGAAAACGATCCCTCTCGCCACCAAAACCTCTATGCGTTTTTATTCAGCAGTCGAGACCGCCCAGTGTATTACCTTTACGTTACACATCATAACGATTGGCGGCAGCTATTGTCACCGTGAAAATGTACAGCGGCAACTCAATAAACAGCAGGTGTTAGTATTAGCCAACCCAAAACACTAGTCTTTCTGTCTCTCTGCTTGTTGGTTTAACAAATCTCCAAAGTCTGTGACATACAAAAAAGGGCATTTGTAGGGACAGAGAGCCTGCTTGGAATTTATTTTATTTTATTTTATTCTCTTATTCATTCTCTCCCACTCTCTGTCACAGTCATTGAGTGTCAATGTGCAAAGCAGTCTGTCCCTAACGGCAAAGTGAGTATTTACAGGAGTGTGACGCGCACAGAATAGGAGCAATGCAATGTAAATGGTAGAAAGCACAGGGAGATAAAAATGTGATACTACCAAAAAAATTGGCAATTACTAGACTATGTCAATTTCTTCTTGTAAGAACTGGTGCTATTAGCCTATTTATTTTCTGTGTGCCATTGCAGCAGTAACTACAGTATCTACACCCTCCCCCCACCCCCATAGTCGACATAAAAACACCACTGAAGGACATGGTAGCCGCTGTACCCAAAACTCAACTATGTCCGAAGAGGGTGCACGTCCGAGCTTCACATGTCAGAGCCTTTTCTTTTCACCTGGGAGGAAAGATATGAATATGCACAATATAAACAGCATATGAGGCAATAACTTTAGATTCTGATGTGTGCTCTTTTCTACACAGTGAGCTTCTCCCTTTTAATTGTTCTCACTGGGGGAAGTCCCAAGGCCACTTAACATAATGCTAGTGTCCTATCCAGTCACAATTGAAATTCTCAGAAATAATAACAATACAGGTAATAAAAAAAGAGAGAGAGAGAGAGGAGAGAGAGAGAGAGAGAGAGAGAGAGAGAGAGAGAGAGAGAGAGAGAGAGAGAGAGAGAGAGAGAGAGAGAGAGAGAGAAAGTGTCATCTGTAGATAGTATTATCATCTTGGCTTGTCCAGCAGTGACACAGGTCCTTATTGGTACCGAGAACTGTTAGCGTCTGGACAGAGGGCAACGTTGCTGATGACACGTTAGCATCGCGTCAGGGACCGCTGGCTGGTGTAAAGCTCGTCCTCCGCTCATTCCATCCTTCCGTCCACTCCAGCCCTTCTCTCTCTGCGTTACCTCGTCTGTGTGTGTGTGTGTCCCCCCACCACCACCTCCACCCATCCTCTTGTTATTCCCCCATCCTCTCTCCTCTGGCTGGCGATGTGCAGGATGAGGGGGGGAAGGTGGCGGTGTGGTCGGGGAACGTGAAGGGGAATGGGTTACCAGTTCATCATGGAGCTTCTGTTGAGGGTCATGAAGAAGACTTGGCTGCTGCCCCCGGAGCGGACTGAGGCGAAGAAGACCTGTGGAGAACAGTGCATGGGTTTAACCCGGGTCACACGCACACGTCTCTCGTGCAGAAACGTTGGGGGGTGTGTGTGTGTGTGTGTGTGTGTGTGTGTGTGTGTGTGTGTGTGTGTGTGTGCATGCCTGTGTGCTCGTGCAGAAACGTTGGGGTGTGTGTGTGTGTGCGTATGTAAGAGAGAGAGAAAGAGATATAGACTTTATTGATACAGTTGTTTTTAATTTATATAATAATAAATGGTAAATGGCTGCATTTATATAGCGCTTTTATCCAAAGCGCTTTACAATTTGTTCCTCGCATTTTACCCATTCACTCACACATTCACACACCGATGGCAGAGGCAACCATGCAAGGTGCCAATCGGGAGCAATTAGGGGTTAAGTGTCTTGCTCAAGGACACTTCGACACGCTGCCCGGGAGGAGCGGGAATCGAACCAGGAACCTCTAGACAACTGCTCTACCTCCTGAGCCACTGTCGCCCCCATAATAATAATAACAACAAGTTTATAGGGTCAGGGAATGCAAGTGCCCTCTGGCCTCCAGAAGTGCTTTTTTCCCTCCTTTACATCCCCATAAACTAAGAGAGGGACACAAGCCCTGTGTGGTCCCTCCAGCGTCTACGTGGAACCGAGAGATCATCTTCATCTAAGAGAGACAGAACAAGAGTGTGTGTGTGTGTGTGTGTGCGTGTGTGTGTGTGTGTGTGTGTGTGTGTGTGTGTGTGTGTGTGTGTGTGTGTGTGTGTAAATCAAACCCACCTTGTCGTTCCTCTCCGACAGGAACTTCAGTCGCTGAGCTCGCTTGTGCATGAAAACTCCGTCGAGGTGTCCCGTTTCCACGGACCGGATCTCAATGGCCTTCTCTCCCCAGCCCATGATCTGGTTGGAGTGGATGTAGGCTGCAGAGGGGGGCGGGACAGGGGACATACACACACACACAAACACACACACACACACACGCACACACACACACACACACGCACACACACACACACACACACACACACAGAGACAGGGGATTGGACAGGAGAGGACTCACTCACCACCAGTCTCACACCCAAGCCAATCACACCCGAGGCCGTGCCTCCCGGGGCCACGCCTCTGGGAGGAGATTATTGCAGCAGTTTCCAAACGAGGGAACAAACCACCTCCTGAGCTCTCTCCACCCTCAGAAGGGCTGGATGGGGGCGCCGCTGATGGCTAATTTTAACACGAGGAAACGTCCAGAGATGTGGCTTAGACACGAGGCACTGATAGAAGAGTTTGTGAGCCCATTAACCGGCTGACACGTTGGTTCCGATGACGGATTCTAGACATTCTGATTAAAACGAGTCACCATAAAAATAATTCTCTTGAGCTATGAGGCTGGGATCCCACCAAGTGAAGAAGTGTCTGTGTGTGTGTGTGCGTGTGTCATTTTTTATTAGTATGAGTATCCATGGTAACATTTTGAGCGTGTGTTTTTGTCTATGATGGGTGGGGTTGGGGTCTGGTTGTGAGCACTTCTGGTCTGACAGTACATACACACACATTTCAATTAACAGGGGACGATGTGCTGTCCCAAAAACAAAACAACACATGACCTGTACTGCTTTCAGACGAAGACACGGTCGTCAAACCTATGTTTTAATCAGTCAGGAGGACACCAGGGACGGCCTGGAGACAGAAGATTCAAGGTCCATCCTTGACGTACTAGATTTGGACATATTCAACCATGCCCTGTGTCCTTGCCCTTTGGTACAAATTAACATAGTAATAGGGGGACACTTCACTGAAAAAGAAAGAAAATTACATCTATCCTGTGGCAGTAGTATCTCTGATAGAATAGAAGTCTCCTTCTACCTCTTAGCATGCAACGGCCCACATGTTGGCCCTCTTGAGGACGATTTCCCCACCGGCACTTTGGCGACCTCTAGCGGCTCGGGTGTGTATATAAAACCCTATTCGTTGCCTGTCTATAGCCCTTTCAGGTGACAAAATCCGTTCAGCGGTTCTCGAGTTACATGCCGATATGTGAGGCGTGCGCCGAAGTACACGGCAGACTTTTAATTTTTACCACTCCCGACTCTCGAGCCTCTACCTCCGTCAATCATTTGGCGATCTCGAAAATGATTGGACAAGGTTGTAAGCAATGAGTAGGGCTTTCCCATGGTACCCCACGTGGGAATGAGCGAATCAGCGCCAAAACAGGAAGAGAATTCTCCGTCTAATGCAGTGGTGCCCAACCAGTCGATCGCGGGGTGATTTCAAGTAGATCTCGATTAATAAAATTTGATTATAATTTTTTTTATTTTTATTTTTTTAATCAACTCTGCCTCTCCTTGTTAACTACAACATGCAATGCTGTTTGTTATTTAAGATGAGGTCGGACTCAGCACTGACAGATTTGTGTTCATTATGCTGCTTTTATAAAGCCTCAAATGATGGCTTACAATATACAATTTTGGCTGGTAGCTCTCGGCTAGGTGGTAAATTAAAAAGTAGATCTTGGTTCAAAAGCGGTTGGGCACCCCTGGTCTAATGCATTGAAGTCTATGAGAAAATCGTTTTCTGAGCTCTCTCACCTTTTACCAAAACCGCTTCTAATCACTCATTTCTGAACGGATCTTTATGAAATTTGGACATGTACTACACAAGACTTCAGAGGACCCAGGGTGTCTTTTAATATCAGCCATACCAATTTTCTTGGAAATACTACTTCTGGACTACTAACTACTACAGAAAAATGTGAGTAACAAAAGTCCAGACCTATGTTACTCTATTTCATTAGCACTAAAAGTGAATTTTCTTTATTGTATCAGAAACTTCAGAATGTCAGACCAGGCTCATGCATGCGCTATAAGTATAAAGTATAGTATGGTTTGCAAAAAAAGTATGCAGTCCTCAAAAAACTAAAACTAAAATGACCACTTTTGGGGCGCCTGTTAATAATAATAATAATAATTTAGGACCTGCTCCGAGGTCATCAATTGGCACACATGCGATGCATGCATGCAATTCGTATCTGCGATTAACCCATCCCGTCGTCCTTCCCCCCCAAGGGCAGCCGGGAGCAGACAGGCGTCAACGTGAGCCGCGCCAGGGGACCAATCCAAGTGCTCCTGTCCGTCTTCGTCAAGGACGCCACAGCGTTAGCGATCTTGTTGTTGTGCATGTTTTTCCATTGGGTTTATCTTATCGGGGGGGAAACCCTTGCGAGCACGGGGAGAACATGCAAACTCCACACAGAAAGGCATGGGAGATACCCCACCTGGGTAACTGGCATCATGGAAACCTGGTCCCCAAGCGGGAATCGAACCCTGGACCTTCTTGCTGTGAGGCGACAGTGTTAACCACTACACCACCGTGCCGCTGGGGGGCAGGTGTTTTGGGGCGCCTGTTAAGAGGTTAAAGGGGCATTTCACTGAAAACCAAGGCGATTTATTTAGCACATAATCTCACACATATGCCAAAACTCTAAAACAGTTTTGCAAACATTAGTTAGACAGTTATTGAGGTTCAATATGTCCTCCGGTGATGTCATCGGAAGACACTGAATCCTTATGTTGTGTTAATAGACTTGTTCGCTGTATACAAACATACCGCGTTCGAGCCAATCAGCAATACCAACCGAGTCACGTGACTAAGCTGCCCTGGACCTGTGCGAGCTGCTGCGCTAAAAGAATACCACAGGGCTCTATGGAGAAACCATGGCACTCCCCTGACTAAAAGTAGTTTCAAACGAAAACGGCTGGATGGCATTTAGCCAAATCAGCTTGGCTGCGAATGTGAGTCTTTTACATATCTAGCTTTGGCATGGATTGATTGTTTAGATCACTAGCAGCATGGCTAACAAATGCAAATGTATTGTAGTCTGCCCCGTTGTTCTGACTAGGATTGCGTTCCTTTCTGCTCCAGTGATGCGCATGCACACTGGGTCTGACGTATACAGCGAACAGGTCTATAGGGATTGCTATATCCCATCTACATAATTGTATCGAGTCGTAATTAACCTCAATAACCAAATCAAAATAAATGAATGTTTGCTAAACGTGTTAAGAGAGTTATGGGATGTTGTGAGATTATGTGCAAAATAAATCAGCATTGTCTTTCGGTGAAGTGGCGCTTTAATAGAAGGGGACTTGTTCAGAGATACTATTGCCACAGGCTAGTTGTCACTGATCATTTTCTCCTAGTTCTTGTTTAGGCCACTCGGGAGCCTTACATCCAATTTCTGGGGGGAGCCGCCGTTTGTAGAGGCTGACTATACTGTTGACTCTGTGTTGACAGGTAGATTCTGGGTCTTGTCGTGTGATAAGCCGCCACAGAACCTCTCACGGCTGCCATGGAAGAAACCTCAACGCTTTCCCCCTCTCTCTTCCTTGCTCAGATTTAGCATGTTACTATGTTTGAGCTATTTCTCTACGCGAATAGAAGAATAGAATAGAAGTGATGCTCTAAAGATGGCGGCCGGCGTCTGTAGCAACCGTGTAATTTCCGGAGCCCGATTTGACCCTTTCACTACCACGCTACCAAAGGGTTAACCCTTTCACTGCGACAATACAGAAGGTTAACCCTTTTCACTGCCACACGACAAATGGTTAACCCTTTCACAACCACACTACGGAAGGTTAACCCTTTCACTACCACACTACAGACGGTTAACCGTCTGTAGTGTGGTAGTGAAAGGTGTGGTGGTGAAAGGGTTAATCCCATGATCAAATAGTACATTTGTTTTGATAGCAAGTTCGTTTTGAGTTTTTTTGTACACGATAGGAAACCTGGACAAAGATTCAGACGACGACAAAATCAGTCAGCTAATACGTCAGTTGAAAAGACAAAGCAAACAGGAGCGTTTTGTATCGAGGATGAGACAGAGAATGGATACAGGTTGATACTTGCAGCATTAACACGGGACACCAACAGAGGACACACAACACACAATGGACAAACGACAACATCCAGACACGAGCATTCCTTCCTACACTTACGGGTTGGAGAATTGACCACATTCACACGGCGGCCATTTTGCTCTTTACGTCACGCTTAGGTTGGGCATGACAGAACCTGAGCATGACATCAAAGCAAAAATGACATAAGAGCATAACGGCCACCATGTGAATATGGTCAATGGAAAATAGTGCGCCGTAATGGTGGGGGAGTGCGGGTTTAAAAGAGTGGCGGTCTGGGGGGGGGGGGGGGGGGTGAGAAAGAGAAGGTATGTTTCGTGTGTGTCGGGGGGTGGCAGGGGTGATGACGGAGTGAGGTGTGGTGCATCGTGGGAAGGGTTTGGATGTGCTGTTAAGGAGAGCAAGCATGCAGTGTGTGGAGGCATTTCTAATACTACTGTTAAGCCGTTATTTAAAATGTTCACTACTAACTGGAGTGTCTTGGTAGTCGGGGCTCGTATCGAGAAGAAGGGGGTGAAGCTGGACAAGGAGGAGTGTGAGGAGGTGTGTTTCAGCCTCCAGGGGGAGGAGTGTGAGGAGGTGTGTTTCAGCCTCCAGGGGGGGAGTGTGAGGAGGTGTGTTTCAGCCTCCAGGGGGGGGAGTGTGAGGAGGTGTGTTTCAGCCTCCAGGGGGGGAGTGTGAGGAGGTGTGTTTCAGCCTCCAGGGGAGGAGTGTGTTTCAGCCTCCAGGGGAGGAGTGTGTTTCAAAAGGTGTGTGTTTCAGCCTCCAGGTGAGGTGTGTTTCAGTGTGTTTCAGCCTCCAGGGGAGGAGTGTGTTTCAGCCTCCAGGGGGGGAGTGTGAGGAGGTGTGTTTCAGCCTCCAGGGGGGGAGTGTGAGGAGGTGTGTTTCAGCCTCCAGGGGAGGAGTGTGAGGAGGTGTGTTTCAGCCTCCAGGGGAGGAGTGTGTTTCAGCCTCCAGGGGGGGAGTGTGAGGAGGTGTGTTTCAGCCTCCAGGGGAGGAGTGTGTTTCAGCCTCCAGGGGGGGAGTGTGAGGAGGTGTGTTTCAGCCTCCAGGGGAGGAGTGTGTTTCAGCCTCCAGGGGGGAAGTGTGAGGAGGTGTGTTTCAGCCTCCAGGGGGGGAGTGTGAGGAGGTGTGTTTCAGCCTCCAGGGGAGGAGTGTGAGGAGGTGTGTTTCAGCCTCCAGGGGAGGAGTGTGTTTCAGCCTCCAGGGGAGGAGTGTGTTTCAAAAGGTGTGTGTTTCAGCCTCCAGGTGAGGTGTGTTTCAGTGTGTTTCAGCCTCCAGGGAGGTGTGTTTCAGCCTCCACGGAGGTGTGTGTTTCAGCCTCCAGGGAGGTGTGTTTCAGTGTGTTTCAGCCTCCAGGGGAGGAGTGTGTGCAGGGAGTGAAGAGAAAGCGAGAGGGAGGGAGGTGGGAGTGTAGTTTTAAGCGAGAGAAGAGCTTCAGTACAGCAGTGTATATCAAGGAAATGCAGTAGAGAGTGTAGATAGGGAGGGAGGGGGGGGGGGGGTGAACTGCGGAGACCGCTGAGAGAGGAGGGGGGGGGGGGGGGTGAGGGGTCAAGGGTCAAAGCGAGCTGATTTGGTTGACGTACCGACGGAGGTGGGCATCTCGCCCCACTGCAGCACCACATCTTTGGTGATGCGTCCGTAGGTGTTGACGTAAACGCCCTCGTCCTCGTAGCACAGCAGCATCTCCATGCCGTCCGTCTTCGGCAGAACCACGATGGCGTGGGGGGTCACCTGACTCTGAATCTGCCGGGGTGACACACGGGGAGGGGAGGGGGGTCGGCCAGGGGTGGTGGTAGTGGTGGGGGGGGGCTGGCGTGAGCCTAGAGAGGCGGGAGTGGCGCACAGAGCAGAACCCTCTCTCCCCCATTTTTCCTCTCCTGCCCCTAGCTCCCTCCCCTCTCCCTCCCTCCCTCTCTCCTGTGGCCAGTGCCCCCCCCCCCCCCCCCACCTCTTCCCACCTCACGCCCCTGCCCACCCCCCACTCCCCACCTTGACAGAGAAACTGCTGCAACAATGGTTCTCCCGCTCCCAATCACACAATCGTCATGGAAACAGAGATGGACACAGCATGACCGTTTCTGAGACTATTACCATAAAACAACATGAGTCTGTGGCTTTGGTCGCCGTCTCTGGATGTAAGCAGAGTGGGGGAGGGGGGGGGTGAAAGTGGAAGCAGATTGGCTGAACAGGTGGGGGGTCTGCATCTTTATGGATCAGACTTATGCCTTGGACCACACTATCAGTCACTAACAAGTATGTTAAATATTTATCTTTCACCCTCTTTCAATCATTCAGTCACTTACCCACTCACCCACTCACTCAATCACATACAAAATGTATTTGATCATGAAGCAAATAGTCAAATATTATTCGTAAATAATTATTTGCTAATAATGCTACTGATCTCGCATGATCTTAGAGTAATCTCTTAGATGCTTTGAGTACCAG
>NC_140176.1:17111737-17113734 GCF_963971535.1 Notolepis coatsorum
GCTTCGGGGCCGAGATTCGATTTTAATTCGAAGCTTCGAGATAAAATTTAAAAAGAATTAAAAAAATTATAATCTTTTTTTTATTTTTTTTTATTATGTTGTGGGACTTGTACAGCACTTTGTTCAACTTTGTCAGTGCTGTAAAGTTTAAACCTTTTTAAATCTTAGACAAACAAAACGCTTTGCTTTCATGAAATATTGTAAGCAGTCATTTGAGGCTTTATAAAAGCAGCACAATGAACACAAATCTGTCGGTGCCGAGTCCGACCTCATCTTAAATAACAAACAGCATTGCTTGTTGTAGTATGTAGTTAAAGAGAGGCAGAGTTGATTTTGCACAACAAAAAAAGTAATTTTTTTTTTTTTTTTTTATATAATGGAATTTTATTTTCATATTCGAATCCCATGCCCATCGAACGAAGCTTCGAAGTATTTAAGACAGCCCTACACTACTTATACCACATGTTGTTTCACCGTCAGCAAGATAACGCTGGTAATTCCTCCAGCCCTCAATGTGTACAATAACGAAAAGAAAGCTGGGGCGTAAAGGTACAGACAGAGGGCGCTGTTTCCCTAGAAATCACAGATTGCTTCCCCTGCCCGCGCATTCTCCTAACCATTTCAGGGACCAGCAACCATCCACTCATGAATGAATGAATGAATGAAAACTTTATTAACAGATTGCAGAATGGGTACAGTGCAGTACAGCTCAATACATACAATTGTTAAGGGGATGCAGACCAGAGAAAGACTTTCGTCTTGTTTCCACCAGGGTCCCCCATTTCCAATTCATCGTAACATATATGACATACATGACATACAGATAGACAGTACTGCTACATCTATACATTTATGACATACCAGATTTGCAATTACAGTACTGTATTTGTGATACAAAAAGAGTCCAGAAAGAAAAGAGTATATACATTAGGCGTAGAAACTGTACATTGGATTGGGTAGGTGGGGGTGGGACTGTACATTGGAGGTGGTTGTCTAACGCCAAGGCTACCACTACCACCTATGTATTAGTAATAATAATGACTATTAATAATAATAATAAATATATAAACTAGTGCTGTCAATAGAGAAAAGTAACTAATTAATCTCACAATTTTCTGTAATTAATCTAGATTAAAAATAGAATTTTTCTAATTAAGACCGAAGCTTGTAACAGATATTTACTTGAGGAAAATCATGGAATTAATGTAAAATCAACACAAAGAAATTATATTTAGATTCAAAGACTATTTTAATAGCTTTCTTTGAATACAGTTTCTCTCTTGTGAAATACAAATGTTCAACAAAACCATCAACATTGACTCAGCTAGATCGCTTTCTTATATCCGCGGCGCTAAGATTGAAGATTTTTCACTCCATAGATTAATCTAGATTAATTTCTTTTAACGCTTTAAATAATTTAAATTAATCTCCAAAGTTAAAGCATTAACTTTGACAGCCCTAATATAAACGTTAAAATACGTTAGTGCTCCTGTCGCCATGTGGGGTCCCAAAATAAGTACACGGCTATAACCCATTTGACTCCTGACATCATCGTTTCACAAGCCCGCTGACCTGAGATGGTGACGAGGACGTTGAGACCTTCCAGAACGTCCATCTGTTGGAAGCGCCGTCGGTTGATCAGGTTGTAGACTTTCCCTTGACCGCTCCTGTCCAGCAGCATGAGACCGTTCTCTGTCCCACCAGCAGGTTCACTCCTACACAGACACACACACACAGGATCAGGGGGGTGTGTGTGTGCGTGTGTGTGCGTGTGTGTGTGTGTGTGTGTGTGGGTGTGTGTGTGAGTGTGTGTGTGAGTGTATGTGCCAAAGTGTAGGCAGTGGCAAGGGCAAGAAAGGGTCAATGACTACTAATTGAACACAGTTATTAGTAAAGGAGGGGCCCGTAAAGATGCCTGCACCATAAACCCTGACACAATCTATCACATTAGCAATTGGATACACATGTTTGAGTCCCCCCCCCCCTCTCTCTCTCTA
>NC_140176.1:17113934-17133934 GCF_963971535.1 Notolepis coatsorum
TTTTTTTTAAAGACGATTCCCTGGAAACGTCCTTCCGGGCTATGGCATCTAGACACAACCACTCTTTATGCAACACAAACACTAAATGAACAGAAATTGAGCAGGCACACACACACACACACACACACACACACACACACACACACAACACACGCACACACGCACCACACGCACACACACACACACACACGCACACACACACACCCACACACTCACATAATCCGTGGTATGTCACTGACAGCAACCGTCCCGTCATTAGACCCGCCCTCTCCGTCCTCATCCTCGCTGCTATGAGACTCCTCACTGGACGACGAGTAGTCCGTCACCTTGACGGGCGGGCGGTTGGTCTCCTCCCCCTGTCGCAGTTCTCTCAGCTCTTTAGCCAGAGCCGTCAGGTCCTGGGGTGTTCACAGAGAGTTGGGGTGGTCACAGAGAGTTGGGGTGGTCACAGAGGGTTGGGGTGGTCACAGGGGGTCGGGGTGTTCACAGAGAGTTGGGGTGGTCACAGAGAGTTGGGGTGGTCACAGAGAGTTGGGGTGGTCACAGAGAGTTGGGGTGGTCACAGAGAGTTGGGGTGGTCACAGAGGGTTGGGGTGGTCACAGAGGGTCGGGGTGGTCACAGAGAGTTGGGGTGGTCACAGAGGGTTGGGGTGGTCACAGAGAGTTGGGGTGGTCACAGAGAGTTGGGGTGGTCACAGAGGGTTGGGGTGTTCACAGAGGGTCGGGGTGGTCACAGAGAGTTGGGGTGGTCACAGAGAGTTGAAACACGTCGGCTCATGAAACTCAACGTTTACTGTCTCTGTCAGAGGCCTCTGTCTCAGCACAGTCCTGTTTCCTTGTTTAACTTTATTGTGGTTCTTTTACACCATCACATAGTTCAGTGGTTCTCAATCTGGGGTCCCCCCCCCCCCCCAGGTGTCCCTGAAGGGGTTCCAGGATGTCCCCAGAAAAATGGGGAATAGTTTATTATATTAATATAATAATATTATTATATTATTAATAGTTATTTCCTTGATGAGAAAATATGAGTGACTATGGGGGGACCTGAGACAAAATCTCACGTGTATACATGTTGGGGTTCTAATGTGGATCACTCGAAAACACGGAAAAGATGAGAACCACTGCTATATTTTTTTATTTTTTATTTATCAAATCTTTTTTAACCACTGCTATAGTTCTATGTTTTCTACGCAATCAGCCCAAATGGCCAAACAAATTTAAAAGAGAGAGGCTAAATGTGATCTCATATAACACATTACACCGTAGCCACTGAGGCTGCTACACAGTGCTACAGGTAAGGGCGAGAGGTGCTTTGAAGCTTTTTTCAAACCCATCAAAAGGTGTTTTGCAAGTTGTGATTCACATCTAAATAAGCTATGCCGGGTGTGACCACTGGCTGGGTGTGACAGAGCACAGGGTGTCGTCATGGCCCACATCGACAGTAGCAACAACGCTGAGTCTAGTAGGAAAGAGAGAGGTAGGCGGGGCTGAGCAGGGAAAGGATGTTCAAACTACAGATCCCATCATGCTTCAGTGGGGTTGTTATAGACCACCGCAACACTTCCGGGATTCTGAAATCGGGGAGGAGATTGCGGGGGGGTCAAATGAATGAATGTGGATGAGAGCCTTGACATTAAGTGATTGCAGATACGGCTGTGGGAGTGCTAGAGACATGATCGAATAGACTTGTATGCGCCTGAGTCTCCTGAACACGGCGCGAGACATTCCTAATCGATCAGAACTAAATTGGCAGCGAAAAATACCGTTTTTAAGCATCGATTTCCCCATGCACATGCGCAGATTGGCCACGGAGTGTGACGCAACGCACATCCACCTGGAATGTTCCATTAGAGGGGCATTAGAGGGGGTGTTGTGTTGTGAGAATGATAAGATAGAATTAAATATACAGTAAAAGGAATACAGTACAAATATACAGAAGTCTACAGTAAGTGTAATATTGCACAGTGTTGTGCATTTATAATCAGTAGCTTAGGCTACATAGTAGGCTAATAACAGCCTATTCTAGTCTAGCAGGTGCTGGTATAGACGTATAATATATGACATATATGACATATAATGAAATTTTTTGCCTAGGCAAAAAATGTCATAGATGACTGAAAATCAACATTACTAGTCTATACCAGCACCTGCTAGACTAGAATAGGCTGTTATTAGCCTACTATGTAGCCTAAGCTACTGATTATACATGCACAACACTGTGCAATATTACACTTACTGTAGACTTCTGTATATTTGTACTGTATTCCTTTTACTGTATATTTAATTCTATCTTATCATTCTCACAACACAACACCCCCTCTAATGCCCCCTCTAATGGAACATTCCAGGTGGATGTGCGTTGCGTCACACTCCGTGGCCAATCTGCGCATGTGCATGGGGAAATCGATGCTTAAAAACGGTCTTTTTCGCTGCCAATTTAGTTCTGATCGATTAGGAATGTCTCGCGCCGTGTTCAGGAGACTCAGGCGCATACAAGTCTATTCGATCATGTCTATAGCACCCCCACAGCCGTATCTGCAATCACTTAATGTCAAGGCTCTCATCCACATTCATTCATTTGACCCCCCCGCAATCTCCTCCCCGATTTCAATGTAACGCGGAAGTGTAGTGGTCTATGGCTAGGGTCAAGGGTCAAGGATTGGGGCTTTAACAAGTAAACACAAACAATCTATCATTTTCATGAATTAAAATGTACATGGATTCCAATTTTACAGATTGATGCCGCTGGATTTCCGTATTCGTACTGACGCGTCAGGATGCTTCACTACCTTTTATACACCCTACTTTATTATGGGAAGCAAACAGGTTAGAACTGGGAGGAGAGTCATGCATGTGAGGGGTTGTGCAAATATTAATGTAATAAGGAGTGCTGGATGGGGGGGGGAGTAAATGACTCAAGCTGCCTTACCAACTCCTCCTGGAGTCAGAGAGAGAGAGAAACATGGTGAGGGGAGAGAGAGAGAGAGAGAGAGAGAGAGAGAGAGAGAGAGAGAGAGAGAGAGAGAGGGAGGGAGAGAGAGAGAGGGAGGGAGGGAGATAAAGACTGAATGAGGTGATGAAAACATGAGAAAAAAGATTGAAAGAGGTAGGGAATAAGAGATAATGGTGCCAGTGACCATGAATAATATGAATGAAACTGTCCAATCAAAAACAAGTACATTTGGCGCTAGAGGGGAAAGCTATGGAAACTATTGGATCAAAAAGAGAAAGCTTTGAGAGTGAGCTTTGAGAGTGAGCTTTGAGAGTGAGCTTTGAGAATTTAGAGAGAGAAGGAGAGAAAGAGAGAGAGAACAAAATAGAGAGAGGAGGGAGAAAGAAAGAAAGAAAGAAAGAAAGACAGAAAGAAAGAGAGAGTAAAAGAGGTAGAAGAGGAAGGGGGAAAGCTTGTAAGTGTTTAAATATTGAAGTAAGATATATTAAAGGTGACATTATGTATGTTTCAACAATTTTACACAACTTCCTGTGGAGTTTGTTAAGTGTTTTATTTGTCTTTTTCAAAAAAATTAAATTCCCTTGTATCGAACATGCCATTTTGGTGGATATAGCATACACCATATTTTAAATTAATTATTTCCTTCCCCGCCTGGCTACACCACACCCAAGAGTAGAACACCTTTACAAACTGGGCAGTGCATTAGGTAGGCAGTGTTCCTGGCTTGTTAAACTGGTTAATCTCAAGACTTCCAACCAGAGGTGGGAGTAGTCACAAGAGAGTCAAGCCATTGTTCAGATGAAGCTAGTCATACATCAAGTCACCATGAAAGAATCATTTAAAGAGAGAGAAAGGGGTACAATGGCAGCCAAGCTGCACCTGTTAGTTAGTTTAGTTAGTTAGTTAGTTAGTTAGTTAGTTAGTTAGTTAGTTAGTTAGTTAGTTAGTTAGTTAGTTAGTTAGTTAGTTAGTTAGTTAGTTAGTTAGTTAGTTAGTTAGTCAGTCTCTACAACTAGGGATTTGATCAATCCCGTTGATACTGTTGATACTGCTTATCGATACCAATACAATACTCTCAAGACATATTGGGAAAATAATCAGTACTATATTTATATTGGTTTGGGCAAAAAATATTTAACAAAATAAAGATTGAATACGTTTTGTTGATCAAATGTCTGGTAGTTGTTGATACTTGAGAACCTTCTGTTTCTGTTAGTCCTCACTAACCTAATGGGAATATGACTGTAATATAGTGGCTCCACCAATCACTAGTTATTGCTGCCTTTGTGAGCTGCAGTTGTGTTTTTCTTTTCAACCTGCTTCCTAGAAATATAGGCTGTTCTGGTTAAATTAGTTTACATACACTGACATTTTAAAATCACTTGTTACATTAAAACAGAAATATATGATAGCATATAATACTGATGTGCTATTTCATCTCTAAAACATTTTCCACAAGTAATTTCCCCTTCGATTAGGCTTTGCACATAGAGGATATTGGGTGACATTAAAATAGATAGTTGAAATTATTGTTGAATGATATGATGGTGTGTGGAGGGTCACTAGCATGTCTGACTGATCATGGCAGTTTTCAAATATTTATCTAAGACCTTTTGAATGCAAAGATATATTATATATACCCACAACACTAAACTAAACTAAAGAGTTTCCCACTTTGTATTTAGTATGCAGCACACATACGGTTATGTGGGTGATCCCCCTTTGGTTACCCATATAGCCATATAGGTTTTGATTCCTTAAAATGTTTGGCTTTTGTCCATAAATCACAGGATTTGTCAGCTCTGAGCCCTGCCTCATGAAAGGCTATCTATACTGCCCTACAAACGCAAAACACAGTAACTTCAGTTACTGCTGTTAAGCTCATGGTCGACAAAATCAAGTGTCAGGGATTTGCAATTGAGTATAAAATCACGCAAGCACACAAGGCACTGCTGCTGTCAGATTGACTTCAGGTTAATTTGATATACTATGTCTGTCTGTGCTAGTTAATGTTATTAACTGAGGCCACTGGTGGAACATAAATCAACCACATGGTCAATCTCACAAACCACCTACATTTCCACATTGAAACTGAGACGTTCACACTTCCCACTAAACGCCCCCTCAGCTTTATCTGAGAACGGCTACATTCTCACATATTGCACTGTGGGCAGGATAAACGTGACATATGAGAAATGTTCTCACGTTTGGTGAAGTAAGCAACTAGGAGCTACCGCCAGTATCTACAAAATTTAGTGAGTGAGTGAGTGAGTGAGTGAGTGAGTGAGTGAGTGAGTGAGTGAGTGAGTGAGTGAGTGAGTGAGTGAGTGAGTGAGTGAGTGAGTGAGTGAGTGAGTGAGTGAGTGAGTGAGTGAGTGAGTGAGTGACTCAATGGGTCTAACCTGGTTAAATAAAGGTTCATGAAACAAATAGTTTTCTACAGTAGGTCCTGCTAGACACCACCATGACCTTATATACTCAATATGTAGAAGAATGTAAATACTGTAGGCTATTTAGCTTAGTGAAA
This sequence comes from Notolepis coatsorum, assembly GCF_963971535.1. Lineage (NCBI taxonomy): Eukaryota > Metazoa > Chordata > Actinopteri > Aulopiformes > Paralepididae > Notolepis > Notolepis coatsorum. Next base: position 17,119,415 of record NC_140176.1, read on the forward strand.
ACTGTCAAGTCCTTTCCAGTCATCTGCCTCTAGTCAAAGTCAAGTCTTGAGACATGAATACCAAGTCAAAGTCAAGTCTTGAGACATGAATACCAAGTCAGAGTCAAGTCTTGAGACATGAATACCAAGTCGGAGTCAAGTCTTGAGACATGAATACCAAGTCGGAGTCAAGTCTTGAGACATGAATACCAAGTCGGAGTCAAGTCTTGAGACATGAATACCAAGTCAGAGTCAAGTCTTGAGACATGAATACCAAGTCGGAGTCAAGTCTTGAGACATGAATACCAAGTCGGAGTCAAGTCTTGAGACATGAATACCAAGCCAGAGTCAAGTCTTGAGACATGAATACCAAGTCAAAGTCAAGTCTTGAGACATGAATACCAAGCCAGAGTCAAGTCTTGAGACATGAATACCAAGCCAGAGTCAAGTCTTGAGACATGAATACCAAGTCAGAGTCAACTCGAGTCACTGTACAAAGCTCAAGCAGAAGGCGACTCACGCAGTCTGACTCTGAGGAGACACTCTGAACCAGTGTTGTAGTCGAGTCACTAAATCTCAAGTCCGAGTCGAGTCTCCAGTGTTTGAGTCCGAGTCCAAGTCATCACTCCACTCTGGCAGTCAAAGAGCTGACATACAAATAAAAAAAGGTCGACATTAAACATAAATGACACAGCGGTCACCATTTCAAAGGGAGTTTATTTACTTTGCGACACAATAGCCAAACAAATGCACTAGCCATCGATATCTTATGCCAAATGATTAGGACATATTACATATATATATTTAAAATATATGATTATTATTAATAAGATAAATAAGTATTTATTATCCATTAACAAGTCAGAGTCTGCACCTTCCGAGTCTGAATGCAGTCAATGCTCGAGTCGAGTCGCGCATCCTGAAAAGGTCTCGGACTCGAGTCAGGGTCCGGACTGGAGTACTACAACAACACTGCTCTGAACTGAAGGGCAAACTCTTACCAAGGAAGATTCTATGTTTGGCCAACTCTATATTAGGGATGGGACCGAATATTCGGAAATTCGAATAGTCATTCTGTTATTAAGATCGATTTCATTTTTTTTACAATCGAATATTCGTTTTGTAAAAAAGAAATATATAGTATATATAATATTTTTTTTCCTTTTTTTTTCTTTTTTATAATGCTTTTTTCTTTTATTGAAGCAAACATTCTTATTTAATTCCTTTTTATATTTAGAGGCAGCCTAATTTTCATAGCCTAATTGATCAAAAAGATGCACATGCTACTGTTTCTGTTTGTTTATTAAAGCCGGTTGATGCTGATGCAATGCTGTCATTATAGGCTACGATGGTGAATGGTGTCATTTTGATTTATTGTCGGTCAGCTGATAAAAATAAATAAATAAATGTAATATATTTGGGGGGGGGGGGGGGGAGGGATATTCAAATATTCGATATTATGAAACACGAATTTTCTAATAGCACTCCCATCCCTACTCTATAATATGATGAGATGGAAACTCATGTCTTCCACAAATGAGCAGAAGACTTCGACCCAGAGGAACTCACTCCGGTCCCAATGCATCGACCAGCCCTCCTCCCCTTCCACCGCGGAGTTCCCCTCTCAAGCGTTTTGCCTCTCTGGCACAAGCCTGTCTCTATTGATTATCCTGTAGCTGATCATTCTGCTGTGATATATTTTGTGAACACCTCCGCCCTATTCTAATGTACATTTATTTATCGTTGTGTACTGCTGTGTATTATGTATCACTGTGATGGTTATGGCCGGCCTTGCCAGCGGAAGAACAATCCGCTCGTCACTTTTATTGCAGCAATTTCACTTTAGCATTGATCTGATAATTGTCTATTGTTGTGCGTGGTGTGCGTTGTCTTCTTACATGCCAGTGCCAAAGACAATCGAGGCTAAAAAGGACAAGTGAGTGGGAGAGAAAGAGAGAGAGAGAGAGAGAGAGAGAGAGATAAAGGGAGTTTGTGTGTATGTGTGTGTGTGAGAGAGAGAGAGAGAGTGAGAGAGAGAGAGAAAGAGAGAGAGAGAGAGAGAGAGAGAGAGAGAGAGAGAGGAGAGAGAGAGGAGAGAGAAGAAGAGAAAGATAGAAAGTGTATGTGTGTGTATGAGAGAGAGAGAAAGAAAGAGAGCGAGAACTGGGGCACTGCCTAAGTGAGGGGGTGAATGAGTGTGAAGCAAGACTGAAAGTGACAAGTCACTGAATGGAAATTTAGTGAATATGAAAGAGAGAGAGCGAGACACAGAGAGAGAGACAGAGAGAGAGAGAGAGAGAGAGAGAGCTAGAGATGAATGGGCGATGCCACTAACCTCATCTACAGCTTTCTTATAGCTCTGAAGGAGGAGGATGGAGAGAGAGAGCGACGAAGAAGATGGAAAAAAAGGAAGAGCAGAAAAGAGAATGTGGAATGCGGAGGAGAGACAGGGTGCGGGAGGAACAGAGAGAGAGAGAGAGAGAGAGAGAGAGAGAGGGGCAGGACGGAGTGAAATGACAAGAAAATAGTTAGTTCAGAATGAGAATGAGTCAGCCTCTGGACGGTGTGTGTGTGTGTGTGTGTGTGTGTGTGTGTGTGTGTGTGTGTGTGTGTGTGTGTGTGTGTGTGTGTGTGTATGTGTGTGTGTGTGTGTGTGTGTGTGTGTGTGTGTGTGTGTGTGTGTGTGTGTGTGTGTGTGTGTGTGTGTGTGTACTCACAGCTGGTCTGCTAGGTCGTGTCAGCTCTCTGCCGTCATCTTTGGTCTCCTGGGCAGGTGCTGCTGTCCCTTCAGCCTTATTGACTGAATTACCTGCACACACACACACACACACACACACACACACACACACACACACACACACACACACACACACACACACACACACACACACATACACACACACACACACACACACACACACACACACACATGCACACACACACACACACGTACACACACACACAGATAATTACTACCAAACTACAAAAACATAATGACACTAAATAAAATGCAACTTATATTAGTCAATGTGTGTAGATGCGTGTATGTGTGTATATCGCAGGGAACAAACTTAACTTTTTGACTTAACTTTTTGACCCCCGCATCATATTGTAGTCTGTCTTCAAACTTCCACTCCTCTCAAAACTTTTTTATATTTGAATATCAACATTATCTGTCCATCCTCAGTAATCCTCAGTTTACTATAATATACTCATGTCCTGAGTCCTGACTAGTGACTCCGTCGTCTTTCCAAACGCACGCACACACACACACACAGGGAAGGGGAGAGTGCCCCCCCCCCCCCCCATTTCCCTTTCCTCAGTGCTGTTCACTATGGCTCTGTCTCATCTGATCATCAGGATTAGCTTGTTAGCTTACGTTAACGTTGTAGTGATTGGTACATAAACGTTAATTTCGGGCGATGTGGGCATAAAGGAATGGCGACGGTGCAAAGCATGTAGCTGCATTGGACTTGTTGTGAGAAGAAAAAAAACATCACAGCCTTATTTTGCGTCTGTAGGCGCACTGCTGTGTTTAACGCTGCTGCTCTGTTTTCAAGAAACACGGAGTGGGCGGATATCATATGACTCGCGGAGTTGCTAAGGGTTTTTCAAAATAAGAGTATCATATGAACCTGAACGTTGCTAGCTGCCGGAGCCCAGATATTATGACTGGAGCTGCGCTTGGGGCGGCAATGAGACCCGCACAGGATTTTCAAAATAAGAGTATCGATATGAACTACACGCCAGCTGGCGGGCAGACTATTATTTTTAGACGCCAGACGGTAAATCTACACGCATTTGGCGAATGGCGTCTAGTTATTTTGTTCCCTGTGTAATATGTCTGGGTTAGTATGTGAATATGTGTGTTTACGTGTGTGTGTGTGTGTGTGTGTGTGTGTGTGTGTGTGTGTACCTCGTTCATTGGATCCGCCCTGGGAGCTGGGGTTGCTGGAGCTGGAGGAGCTGCCACTGCTCGTCCTCTTCAGGGGCGTATCCATGGAGATGTCTGTCCTCCGCAGGTCGGGGTTGCTATGGTAACACACACACACACACACACACACACACACAAACACAGTACTGTCTCATTCACATTGTTGGTGGTAGCTTAACTACTGTACATCAGTAGCCTTTTCAGTAGTTAGTTAATTACAAACTATATTATATTTCACTAGAAATGTAGCATTTTCCTGATTCCACCTTAACAACTGTAGTTAACTGTAAGTCGTTAAAGGACCACGGCAATCTTTTGGGAAAATAGCTTAATTGTGAGAAGACAAGAAGATAGATACCCTTCTCAGCGGTTGTTCATCAAGAAAAGAGAAGTCTAACTATCTTCTTGTCTGACTCTGGGGGGAAGACGGCAAATAAGTAAATTTCCCAAAAAGTAGGCGTGTTCCTTTAAGATTTAGTTTAACTTAAACTAAACTGAACTGCTCATTCATACTATAAGAAAAACAACCAGTCATCTCAGCAACCAAGCGGCTTACATGTATCAGTGTGTGTGTGTGTGTGTGTGTGTGTGTGTGTGTGTGTGTGTGTGTGCGTGTGTGTGTGTGTGTACGTGCGTGTGTGTGTTGACCTGTATATGAAACAAGCCTTCTTCAGCTAAATGTAAAGAGTCCCAGGCTACGCAGACAGTAATTACTGTAAGAGGCTGACATGTTCATACACTTGCTGTCCTTGTTCTAAGTGTCGTCTACTGGCTCAAAATAATTGTAGACCTACCAAAGTAAAATAACTATGAGTAAGCTTGTGTTGAGTTTCTGCTTCAACAGGTAGTATATATACTGTAACAGGGTTAACCCTTTGTCGTGTGGCAGTGAACGGGGTAAACACACCTCCTGTATTGTCGCAGTGAAAGGGTTAACCATTTGGCAGTGTGGCAGTGAAAGGGTTAACTAACTGGTGTGCAAATGATGTGTACCTGGCTCGTATGAGGTGAGCCCCGGCGGCTCGGGGGCCCAGACCGGGGCCGTTGCCGGGGGAGTTCTTCCGGACCAGGGCGGGGGAGATGGAGGTGGTTCTCTGTGGAACCTGGACGACACACAGGAGGACACACGGCCGTCAGAGAACACAGCGCTTCATCTGGGGAATAATCACACCTACTGTATGTTGTCAAGATCACTTCTCCTATGAGCACCATCTGTACCGTCTGATCTGTACCTCACTGTTTACTCATTTTTACTCACTGTACTTAGATTGCACTTAGGCTGTGCTTTAGATTGTATATTGTATTGTATATTGTATATTCCTCTTTTACTTACTTTTTAACTTACTTTTTTTTTACTGTATGAAGCACACTCTCAGGGACTCATACAGAACCAAGCATTTCACACCGTAAAGTACTTGTGTATTTTATTGTGACGACTAATAAACAAACTTGAAACTTGAACTGACTTTGAAGGCCGTAGTCTAATCTAAAGTGTAATCAGGCTAATCAAGCAACATTGACCCTATTTATTAGACCGCTAACCTTCATTACGTTTTACAAATTACAATTTGGGGACTTAGGGGAAGCGTATATAAGCGACATAACAACGCATGGGTTATTGATACCAATTTTACAATAATTTGTGTAGGAGTTTCAGATGTGGGGGATGTGATTTGAGCTCGCGTTAGGTTCAGTGCACATCTGACTACATGATATCATGGAGGAGAAAGCAAAATGGGCGAGGTTTCCAGGTAGAACGATAGATAATTAAAAAACATAACTGGCATTGTGCATTTGGTTCTGTATCGTTATGGCTTCGCTCAGCACCAGTTGCATATATCTCGCTTCAGCATATATACACTGAATAATTTCACAAATGTACCTTTAAATGCCAGCATTCATCTGGCCACACCCCCATCCGCTTACCTATATAAGCAGGGATGGTGCCACACACTCACCTCCTTCTCAAATTTCATCACAAGCAACGTGTTGCTATATGCCCACTTGACGTGGAGAAAATTATATATATATATAGTCTGAGGAAAGGAAGAACAAGGAGATACGTTGACATCATATCTTTATTTTCTCTCTCACTATTTTCGAGAAAATACGGCGATATTGTCTTCGTACTGGAGTGTCTGGAAGATGTTGATCATTCTAAAAATCCTCCACCGGTTTTCGTATTGGGAGCACGCCGCTGCATGCTTCTCAACTGCAGTTCCTTGCTGTGTTTGTTGGGGTGAAACCTGTCAGGCCACAGCTGAACTGTCGGACATGCCGCTGTTGTGAGAAGCGGTGCGTTCCAGGTTGGGTGAGTAGTGTTTTGCTGGCAGGCTCCACTTGTCTGTTAGTGCTATGGGGGCTACTTGACAATGTTTATGGAAACCGGCCCCAGGCTAGGGTCCTTTGTTCAGCCACCTAGGCGACAGAAGACCTTGGTCTGAAGACCATTATAGTTTTAACTAGTGGGCCGCGACCATTAACACTGGTGATCCCTGTGTGTTTTGGACGAGTGGATTCTCTCTGTCACCGTGTTAAGGCCCCATCTTTCATATCCAAATGAGAGTATTCCTTCACGAGGGGATATGTGCATGAATGTGCGATAGCGGCAGATTCATGTTCAAAGTCAGCTACACAGGCCAGTTGGTATTGTGCTGATTCCGTCGGGTGTTGGTAATATCACCGTTGTGAAGCGGTGTTGACATCTTGTTTTCTCTTTTCTCTTAAAAAGTGAGGAGAGGTTCAGAACGGCGGCCTGTCTGGGTGAGTGTTATGTCATTGTTTACATGTTCATAGCTTGCGGTTAGCCAGTCAGCTGTTAACTGCTGCGTTAGCCTGCTGGATCGCTGCATGGCCTGCTTAGGTTGGGCCTACTGTTAGCCAGTCAGCTGTTAGCTGCGGTGCTAGCATGGCGTGTTCGCTAGGTAACGTTAGCTTGCTGCTATAGGCCATGGCCTGGCGCGGGGTAGCTTAGCTTCTCGCGCGCCACTGTGAGCTTGCTTCTGGTCGCGGCCGTTAGCTTGATGCTATTCTGTTGAACGTGCTTTGATTTTAACATGTTTTACACTCTTGACTACGACGTCATCCTTGACAGGGGATGTTTTCGTCGACCCTGCCCTGAGCCAGGACGGCAAGGTTGCATCAACAGAGGACTGTAGTGCGGGTTGGAGCGGTGACGCTGCCCAGTTCGACCAACACAGGAGCGGCTGTGTTCCTACGGTGTCTGTGACTGCACTTCGCTGATCTACGCCCCGGGTGGGAACAGGTTTGACCAGACCTTATAACACGTTTTCTGGTTTTACTTTTCTAAATGTATTGTGAATAACGATGTTTTTCCCAAAACGTGTGTTGCTGCAATACATTTGGGATACGGCGCGGGTTATGTGTGAGCTGTTTTTGTCACTGGCAGTTAGCTTCTCCGTGCAAATCGGGTTGTTGTTACAGATGTGATAATGATCTGGTTGTTGTGTGAGTAACATCATGTGTGTTGTTATGTACCGTGTACTCACAACTAAGGAAACTAACCTATGAAGCTATGCTTAGTGACAAGTGAGTAAAAGAAATGTTCTTTTCTCAGCCTGTGATGACAATAAACAGTGTGTTCACATATTAACAGGTTTTCCTGTTTTAACTGGCCGTATTGAGGGTAAAATAAGAGGATTGTGTTTCCCCCCGGTTCCCTGGGGACTTTTTCATCCTCCTATCAGACATGTTGTACACTATTGTGTCTTTTGTGTGGTAGGGATGCGATGTAACTCTTAGCTTGATTGCTGAGGTTGTGCTAAAACTGCTGGAGAAACTTTATTTTCCTAAAAGAAAAAATTGTTTGGTCGCTGTCGTGTGTGCTTAGCAAGGCCTGTGGCCGATACTAATCGAGAATGATGTATTCTCTCATTGTGAAAAACGGCGTTCCTCTGTTGAGTGTTTTTGCCATTTTTTGTAGGTGATGATGGGTTGTGTGTGTCATGTGACCTACAACTGGGTTGGACTGGCCACAGAAGCACATGTGTATGTTGGACCGGGGCTCTTAGAGCCCTCTCTATTCTGTGTTTTTTCCTTAGTAAAAATCAGATAGCAGGTTAGCTCATGCGCTGTGTGGAGCTGTCAAACGCTTCATAGAGCTGACTATGACTGTGTCATATTCTCTTTTTGTCATTACATCGTATCATGGGTGTGGGGTCGTAAAGGGGTGAACTGGTAACCTTTCCTCTCCCCCTTGTTTCTGTCGGTCAGGGGTACACCCCCTGTCCTTCAAGGTTCCCGTCACGTGGCGGTTCGGCACGTTACGGGGGGGGGGGGGGGGGAGTTTCCTGGTCCCACGGCCTGGTATATTGGGCGTGTGCACCGCAGGAATTCCCCCGCCATAGAGTACGTCACCGTGCGCGTCTCTGTTGGTAGGACTTCCGTGTGCTGTTCAGGTCCATGTGATGGATCTGTTTCGGGGGGGTGGTCAGGGCTCCTCCTCACCAAGCGCCTATTCGGGCCTTCTGTGAGTTCGGACTCCTTCTTCCATGTGAGGGAGCCTCCATCAGAGTACAGAGCCTTCCTCCTCAGATTGTCAAAGTGAGTGGACCCTCTAGAAGGGTCCTATTCTATTGTATATGTATTCGATTCAATTCGATTATTGAGTGTGTATGGGTTCAGTGCCTCTTCCCCGGAGAGCCCTAAAACCAATTTTTTACATGGCTCAAGGTGCAATATATTCTTTTCAATCTGTACAGCTCACGTGGGAAGTCTCTCTGGGGATCCCCGTCTCCTTCCTATGGGAGGGTGGTGGGATGTAAAAATGTGAACATTTTTACCCCGGCTGTGTAGACTGGGATACATACTGTTGATGCTTCCTTCTTTTCTATTCCAGAGGTGGAGTTAGGGAGTGTCACACCCCTCTTGTCGTTCCCCTGGGCGCCTTGGGGATTCAATGACAGGTCTAAATAGCCTGTTCATTGATGGGGGTGTGTCCCGACGCACGTATAGTGCTAGCTCGCTGTAAACAGGTGATTGACTGGCACGCCTTGGTTGCTTGGGGTTGAAACAGCGTTTTTATAAAGCAACTGAGATGGGGGTTTTTCCTCTTCCGACGACCAAATCCCATGACCTGGGTTGGTTTTTCGACGGATTCTCGTTCATGTCTGGGGGATGATGACGGAATGGATCTGAACATATGTAGAGGGGTCTCACGCCCTTGGGGTGGGCCACCAGGCGCGGTTCGCCCGAACGTCTGGGTGGCGCCTTCTTTTCGTGTTAAAATCAACACGCATATCTGCCCTTCTCCTGGAGTAGGCATGTCGGCGTGGTTAGGGCACGGGACTGGTTCTGGTCACGCTGGTCCAGATCAGTTGAACCCGTTGTCCGCCGGGGATGCAGATCTGCTGTTCTGGTACCGAGGGACTTGGGCTTTTTTCAGGGGGAAAAATGCCAGGTCGGTCTGGGTGTCACAGGGTTAAGCGCTATGGAGACCCTGGTTGGGTACGTTTTTACTCAGCACTGTCGTAATGGCTTACAGCCATGCCATTCTGTACGCGCTCGATCCCGTCGGATCTCGGCCGCTACACGGGTTGGTCCTGGTTAGTACTTGGTTGGGAGACCGCCTGGGAATACCAAGTACGGTGTGCTTAGGGGCTGGTTCTCCATTCTTTTTCGCTCCTCTCTCACGCATGGCGATGAGGGGCCTGTGGGGGTGGTTTTTTGACCTCCTCTGGTGACCCTGTGCTTCCCGTACCGCCAGGCCCGGTCCGAAGTGATGTTTGCGACCCGTAGGCCTGGGTTAACCCTTTTTTGAAAACTGAAACACTTGTACTGCGGTATAGCCGGTGTATACCCGCAGGTGTGTTTTGGAGTTTTTCTTGAGGGGTTATAGGAACAACCACCGCATTGGGTAACACCGAGGTGGTTGATTCCCTGGTGTGTTGGAGCAGTGTCAACTCCCGGGTTCACCGGTTGAAGGTGCCCCTGCACGTTCATGACGTCTGCCAATCGTGTCGGCCTTCTCTGCCTCGACCCCTCTGGGTGGGGGTTTTTAAATGGAGGCTTGGTCATGCAACACCGCCAGCTTACGCTCCTTCCGCCGGGGCGGCTGTGTTCAGCTGTCCCCTCTGGCGCCTGTCTCGTCCGCAGTCTCCAGGCTAGGGTTAACAGCCTGTTGCCTGGTTTTTCCCCGGTGCGCTGCCTGCTTCCGTTGGTTAACCTTTTTTGTGTGCTTACGGCCATGCTGACTGCCTGTTCTGCAGGGTCAGTGTGCCAGGCGGTGTACTATTGGGGGGACAGGGCCCGCTCGGCTTACGGCCATACCAACCTGAACACGCCCGATCTCGTCCGATTTCGGAAGCTAAGCAGGTTCTGGCCTGGTTAGTACTTGGATGGGATTCCGCCTGGGAATACCAGGTGCAGTAACTGAGGGGCCTTTGTCCGAATACGCTGGCGATGTGGGGGGCGGGGCACTACGTGCCCACCTGGTGGGGTCTTGATGCTGGCATCATGGACTTCTCCGGGCCCCCATTCTGGGAGTCCAGTCCTTTTGGTGGGTCTGGGTCTTCCTTCGTGCTCCGCTGCTACGGCCTTGCCACGGGGTTGGGTTTGCCCTTGACCCCGTGATTCTGGGGGCAGTAACGAGGTTGTTCCTCCGTTCGTTCCCGGGTGGCATGCGGGTTGTGCGTGTGTGTAGTCGTGGGGTCAAGCCACGGTCTGCTCACCCTGTGCGTTGAGTTGCTTGAGTGCCTCTTCGCACGGTCGGGTCCGTCGCCTCCCGTGAAGCCCCTAATAGGGGGGGTGCCCGCCATTAGGGTGGGTCGGGGGGGCTCGGCCCTCCCTGTTCTGATGGTTTGTGGGGGGCCTCAGCGGGGTGTATTTGTCGAGCTATGGCTCCCGCTCAGCTCCTATTATGCAACTGGTGCTGAGCGAAGCCATAACGATACAGAACGTTAGGTTATGTAGATAACCAAGTTCTGTTAGTTATGGTGCGCTCAGCACCAGGACGCCGCTGCGGCCCTTGATTTTTCATTGTGATGAAATTTGTTGGGAAGGAGGTGAGTGTGTGGCACCATCCCTGCTTATATAGGTAAGCGGATGGGGGTGTGGCCAGATGAATGCTGGCATTTAAAGGTACATTTGTGAAATTATTCAGTGTATATATGCTGAAGCGAGATATATGCAACTGGTGCTGAGCGCACCATAACTAACAGAACTTGGTTATCTACATAACCTAACGTTAATAGTGCCAGTACCAACGTTCTGTCCTCTGCCCGGCCGGCTGCCTGTGGTTTCTATTGGAGGCTGGGTTGTGTCACAGTAACCTAGTTGAAGCTCACAGAGGAGAGTGCTGCGCTGTGCAGAAAGGCCTGGCGGTGCCGGTGCGGTGCAAGCCATTGGGTTTCAGAGCGCAGCAGTACCGTCGTCCCGTCCCGCCTGAAAGGACCGCGACGTGGGCCTTTATTCACTAACATTGTGTTGTGTGGGCAAAATGCACCATTCTTTACTCCTCAGTTCATGCCTAAGCTAATAGCACATTTTTATTTTTATTTTTTTATCTTTTCCCCCCTCCTTTTTCCTCCGTTTTTCTCCCATCCCAATGTTAGTCGTTATGCCAATTCCCAATCCCCTTCCTGGTCGCTGCGCACTTACCCCCCACAGTCGGTCTGGGAGAGTGGAGGCTATCACGTGCTTCCTCCGACGCATGTGTAGCCAATCAACCGCTTCTTTTCACCTGGCAGCGCGGACTCTCACTGAGAGGGTGTAACGTGTGGAAGGATCACACTACCCCCCTTAGATCCTTTCCTCGCTGAGCAGGCGCCCCGACCGAACTGTAGGAGTCGATGTACAACGACCAGGACCCACCCACCAGCTTTCCCACCCCTAACACTGCCAATTGTGTTAGTATGAACGACCAGCCAAGCTGGTAGCAACGCCGAGAGCTGGGCTCGAACCCAGCGTCTCCTGCGTTGGTGGCGAGTGCCTTGCCCACTACACCACCTAGCCGCCCAGAGTTCACTGTTTTTAACGTGCCTTGCTGCAAGCCGAATTTCTGCCCAAGCCAATGGCACCAAGTTCACCGTTTTTAACGTGCCCTGCAAGCCGAATTTCCCCTGTACTTACTTTACTTTAGGCCCATCGCTCCCAATGGAGCATAGGCCATCTACGACTATTCTCCATCCAACACGGCTTTGGGCTGAATTTCCCCTTGTGGGACGATGAATAACTGAACATCTGAATCTGCTCCACAAAAGAGCAGTGTGCGCCCAAAACACATGCCCAAAAAGTAGTGTTTGTTATTTTAGCTGTCTTTAACAGCTATGGTAGGATGCAATAGAAAACCCTCTCTCTTTCATGTGTCTGACTTGGCGATGATACCTATCTATCTGCCAGTGTAGCTGTGTGTAACATTAGCTGTATCTAACTACTGTACCTGTAGGCCTATGGCTGTGTGTAGCTGTATCTATCTGCCAGTGTAGCTGTGTGTAGCTGTATCTATCTGGGGAGGTAAAAACTCCAGCAACACTTCTTGTATTATATAAAAAAAAAAGGGTATTGTTAGACCAATGTGCTTTCGCTTGTGGCCTTCATCAGGGTCACCTCTTTAGACTTTGTTCTCCCTTCTCCAAGAACATTGTAAGTAGGTGCCGTTGTGCCAGAAACCCCTACTCTGCGTCTTAGCTGTATCTCTCTCTGCCAGAGTGCACTCTCATTGGGCATAGCTTAGAGGGTATGGCATCTTGTTTTCATAATTCTGTTGGTATAATAGTGCACAGCACACACACAAACCCTTAGATCAGGGGTGCCCAACCGTTTTTGAACCAAGATCTACTTTTTAATTTACCACCTAGCCGAGAGCTACCAGCCAAAATTGTATATTGTAAGCCATCATTTGAGGCTTTATAAAAGCAGCATAATGAACACAAATCTGTCAGTGCAGAGTCCGACCTCATCTTAAATAACAAACAGCATTGCATGTTGTAGTTAACAAAGAGAGGCAGAGTTGATTTTCCAATTTTTTTTTTTCTTTTTTAATAATAAAATTTTATTAATCGAGATTTACTTGAAATCAGCCCGCAATCTACCTGTCGATCGCGATCGACTGGTTGGGCACCACTGCCTTAGATTATCAGGGCCTTTGAAAAGCACATAGAAAACTATGCCTAAGCATACAGTACACGTCTAGCTCTGTGCGTGGGGGTGAAGGGAGGGGTGGGAGAGAAGGGAGGGGTGGGGGAGAAGGGAGGAGTGGGAGAGAAGGGAGGGGTGGGGGAGAAGGGAGGAGTGGGAGAGAAGGGAGGAGTGGGGGAGAAGGGAGGAGTGGGAGAGAAGGGAGGAGTGGGTGAGAAGGGAGGGGTGGGGGAGAAGGGAGGAGTGGGGGAGAAGGGAGGGGTGGGGGAGAAGGGAGGGGTGGGGGAGAAGGGAGGAGTGGGGGAGAAGGGAGGGGTGGGGGAGAAGGGAGGGGTGGGGGAGAAGGGAGGAGTGGGGGAGAAGGGAGGAGTGGGGGTGAAGGGAGGGGTGGGAGAGAAGGGAGGGGTGGGGGAGAAGGGAGGAGTGGGAGAGAAGGGAGGGGTGGGGGAGAAGGGAGGAGTGGGAGAGAAGGGAGGAGTGGGGGAGAAGGGAGGAGTGGGGGAGAAGGGAGGAGTGGGAGAGAAGGGAGGAGTGGGGGAGAAGGGAGGAGTGGGGGAGAAGGGAGGGGTGGGTGAGAAGGGAGGGGTGGGGGAGAAGGGAGGAGTGGGAGAGAAGGGAGGAGTGGGAGAGAAGGGAGGAGTGGGTGAGAAGGGAGGGGTGGGGGAGAAGGGAGGAGTGGGGGAGAAGGGAGGAGTGGGAGAGAAGGGAGGGGTGGGGGAGAAGGGAGGAGTGGGAGAGAAGGGAGGAGTGGGGGAAAAGGGAGGAGTGGGGGAGAAGGGAGGAGTGGGGGAGAAGGGAGGGGTGGGGGAGAAGGGAGGAGTGGGGGAGAAGGGAGGAGTGTGAGAGAAGGGAGGAGTGGGGGAAAAGGGAGGAGTGTGAGAGAAGGGAGGAGTGGGAGAGAAGGGAGGAGTGTGAGAGAAGGGAGGAGTGGGGGAGAAGGGAGGAGTGGGGGAGAAGGGAGGAGTGGGAGAGAAAGGAGGGGTGGGAGAGAAGGGAGGGGTGGGAGAGAAGGGAGGGGTGGGGGAGAAGGGAGGGGTGGGAGAGAAGGGAGGGGTGGGGGCGAAGGGAGGAGTGGGAGAGAAGGGAGGAGTGGGGGAGAAGGGAGGAGTGGGGGAGAAGGGAGGAGTGGGGGAGAAGGGAGGGGTGGGAGAGAAGGGAGGAGTGGGGGAGAAGGGAGGAGTGGGGGAGAAGGGAGGAGTGGGAGGGAACATACTTCATCCTTTATCGTCCCAGAAGCTAAAAATACTGCTGAGCCTGAAGGTAGAAACCAGCTGACCCCCATTAGAGTCAACATTAAAGTCACGTCCATGGAGGCAACGGGAAAGAAGGACGGAGGAAATACAGGCTAGTTTCAGTGACGATGTGAAGTTGCTCGCTTGGTCATAGGTGGGGGATGAGAATGAATCTGGGCCACGTTCCTGCGAGAGCCAATTAAGAAGACACTCAGGTACAGCGATGCCATCTATATGACGAGGAGAAGGATCGATGTGGTCGTTTTGAAAAGGGAAATC
>NC_140176.1:17136434-17141434 GCF_963971535.1 Notolepis coatsorum
GATGAGGGTAGACCTATCTATGCACTGTGTATGTTTGTGTGTGTGTGTGCACGTGTGTGAGCACATGCATGGTGTGTGTGGTGTGTGTGTGTGTCTGTGTCCTGAGGGAAGCAGATAGAGACTGATATAGCTACAGCTGACCTACATAAGCCCACCACTGGCCACCAGGGGGCAGACCTGGAGCCTGCGGCCTAAATGTGTGTGTGTACATAATGTATGTATGTGTATGTTTGTATGTATGTGTGTTTGTCAGTGACTTGGATTTAGGCTGTATCACAACCAGTATATGTGGCCCCAATTTCAAACACAGAGCCTCAACCTTGCTTGGTACTGTATAGCCAATGAACATTATTTAAACATTTTAGAGTGAATATGGGATAGATAGATAGATAGATAGATAGATAGATAGATAGATAGATAGATAGATAGATAGATAGATAGATAGATAGATAGATAGATAGATAGATAGATAGATAGATAGATAGATAGATAGATAGATAGAAATCCGTTCAGTAGAGCCATCACAGATAAAAAATCTGTGAGCTTTTGTTGTCATTAGTATTTAATGTTATTGTTATTATCATAATGGAACGTTAATTCCCAGAAACCCCCAAGCACCACACCACAGCAGACCAAAGACGGCAGCACCAGCATCCTCCTAGAAGGGAGAGGAGAGGGATGCTGGAGACATTATTACACACGGTGTCCTGACTGTGTCAGTAGCCTGTAACAAGTCAAGGTCGTTGTTAGTGAGAAAAGGCTTCTAGGAATAAAGACAGGAGTGAGTTATTAGAGACAAAGAAGAGGACGAACGGTTAAAGCTGCACTGTGTCATTTATGGAGGAGAAATGAGTCATTGAACGATCAATGTTTTTAGCGTATCCCTTTCACTGCCACACTACCAAATGGTTAACCCTTTCACTGCGACAACACACAGGAGGTTAATCCTTTCACTGCCACGTGACAAAGGGTTAACCCTTTCACTACCACACTACAGAAGGTTAACCCTTTACTACACAGTACATTTCGCAGAGTAAATTTGACTCAAACTGAGTAAATTTGAGTAAAGTTTGAGTAAAATGTACTCAGTTTGAGTAAAATTGACTCTGCGAAATCTACCGTGTATCACACTACAGACGGTTAACCGTCTGTGGTGTGATATGAAAGGGTTAACCTTCTGTCGTGTGGTAGTGAAAGGGTTAAGTTATCGTGAACCAAAGTCTTTCTGAGGCGGCGTGGAGCGGACTCGAGCCTCGAGGACACTTTCTCTCTCGTGCCGTGCAGTAGATGCTCCACCTCGGGGGATAGTGATGCTTTTACTTTTCAGACGTTCAACGTTCAAACCGCAAAATGACACAGTGCTTCTTTAGAACCAGTCAAATTCAGAGAGGTCAGAGGTCAATAAAACAGAAGAGGGGAAGTCTGTGAGTCCAGGGCCGCGACACGGTGCCAGCCTACTGAGTAACCTGCACCAGCCTGCAGAGAGAGAGAGAGACACCGGCTTGCCAAGAGAGAGAGAGAGAGAGAGAGGGAGGGAGAGAGAGAGAGAGAGAGAGAGAGAGAGAGAGGGAGGGAGAGATGGAGGGGTGTTTAGTCATGACAGACGGATCGAGGTAAGAGAGGAAAAGGTCCATAGAGAGAGAGAGAGAGAGAGAGAGAGAGGGAGAGAGAGAGAAGGTGAGAAATAAGAGGGTTAGTGGTGATGAGGGAGAGAGAGAGAGAGGGAGAGAGACAGAGAGAGAGAGAGGGAGAGAGAGAGAGAGGGAGAGAGAGAGAGAGAGGGAGAGAGAGAGAGACAGAGAGAGAGAGAGAGAGAGAGAGAGAGACAGAGAGAGAGAGAGAGAGAGAGGGAGAGAGAGAGAGGGAGAGAGAGAGAGGAGGGAGCCGCTGCTCTTCCGACTGACCCTGCGGCCGGGGCTCCTCCCCCTGGAGTCCGGACTGCGCCGGCGCATGACGACTGGCCGAGAGGAGGAGGAGCCGTGCTGGGGGTCTAGAAGATCAGGGGCACAAGTGACACGGATGCGGGGGACATTGGTGGTGTTACGACGGGGCGACTGCCGGGTACGGGAGGGGCTGAGGTGGGCGGGGTAGGAGGGCGGGCGGCGGCGCGGTTTGAAACCGGGAAGCATGAGGAGGTCAGACATGTTGACCCCCTCCCGCGGCTCGTTGAAGGAGTGGTACTTCTTGGGCGGGATGCGCGGCGAGTTGCTCTGGGCGCGACGCATCACCTGGAGGAGAAGGGGGGGGGGGGGGGCGGATGGCGGGGGGGGGTTGGTATGTTTACAGCAAGCAAAATGAAAACAAACGATACACAGACACCACAGCGAGTCTGGATCCCACAGAGGTGGAGGAAAACATACAGGCACTGAAACACGCCATAAACACGTTGAAAATATGTCGGGAAGCCAGGAATGTAAAAAAGCACACACACACACACACACAACAGTAACGTAATATCTAAACTAGTGTCCCGTTGCTGCACCTAAAACAGATACAGAAGAAGGTGGGTCATTTCAGACTCAGGGCACAGACAGCCGGCTCACCCGCTGCAGAGGGCGCTCTGAAAACATGAGTGTTGTTTAAGTCAAAACACTGTTATCTCTTCCATGGCCTAATGGACTCATAACAACCTCTCAAACCAACCGTCTGCATGTGTGTGTACGTCTGCGTGTGTGTACGTCTGCATGTGTGTACATCTGCATGTGTGTACGTTGTATGTGCGTACGTCTACATGTGTGTACATCTGCATGTGTGTACGTTGTATGTGCGTACGTCTACAGTACATGTGTGTGTGTGTATGTAAAGTAGGCACACAGGGGGTAGTCATTATCAGAGACTGCGTCTTAGCATTAACAGCTGTTTTCGTGCTTGTTAGTGTGTGTGTCTGTCTGTGTGTGTGTGTATCTCTGTGTGTACGCTATGCTGTGCAGGTGTGTGCTTGTTTGCACACGCATACCTTTGTCCGTCTGTGTTTGCACACACTCACTTCGGTGTCAGCCACCTACCCACCACCACACACACACACACACATACACACACATTGAGACGAGCATGTATGCGTCCCTGTACTGTATGCGTGTGTAACGGAGGACGTTAGCGGTACTGCAAGTAAACTCACTCCCCAGAGGCATCCAGAACACATTACCAAGAAGTGAGTTCACCTCTTGGTATAGTGGTCTGCGATGTCGCCCCGCGGCGCGGGAGACCGTGGGTTCAACTCCCACTCAGGGCGATCCCTTAACAGGGGTCGAATCTACACACAACGCGGAGCGAGATCACACCGGTTACACGTGCCTGTACTGTATGTACGCCTGTACTGTACGTGTGCCTGTACTGTACACGTGCCTGTTCTGTACGCGTGCCTGTTCTGTACACGTACCTGTACTGTATGTGCTGTACTGTATGCGCGTCTGTACTGTACACGTGCCTGTACTGTACACATGCCTGTACTGTATGCGCTGTACTGTACACGTGCCTGTACTGTATGCGCTGTACTGTACACGTGCCTGTACTGTACACGCGCCTGTACTGTATGCGCTGTACTGTATGCGTGCCTGTACTGTATGTACGCCTGTACTCTACGCATGCCTGTACTGTATGCGTGTCTATACTGTATGTGCACCTGTACTGTATGCATGCCTGTACTGTACACGTGCCTGTACTGTATGCGCTGTACTGTATACGTGCCTGTACTGTATGCGTGCCTGTACTGTACACGTGCCTGTTCTGTACGCGGGCCTGTTCTGTACACGTGCCTGTACTGTACACGTGCCTGTTCTGTACGCGGGCCTGTTCTGTACACGTGCCTGTACTGTATGCGTGCATGTACTGTATGCGCTGTACTGTACGCGTGCCTGTACTGTATGTGTGCCTGTACTGTACGTGCGTGTGCTCTGATACCTCCTGGGCCCAGGCAGGCTTGTCGGCAGCCCCGGGGGCCCCGGGCGCCTGGTCCTTGTAGTGGTACAGCTGCTTCTTGTCCTGCGGGGGCCGCGGGCCCCCGTCCTGCTGCTGCTGGAGGGACACCAGGTAGGCCCTCTCCTGCTGGAGCTGCCTCTGCAGACGCTCCGCCTGCCGCTGCTCCTCGATCTGCTTGCGCTTGTACTCCTGCGTGTGATGTGTGTGGAAGACGTTCCAAAGGTGAAAGAGAAATACAGAGAAATGTTATTGATTGATAATGCAAAGTTATTGATGTTGATTCAGTTGTTGTTGATTCGATTGCTGTCCACACTCATGTTTCACTCATGTAGACTACAGGTCAAGGACGGGCCAAAGTAGGGCCCGGGGGGTAAAAATCTGGCCCTCCAAAAGGGTTCCAGAGAGTGAGTATGCATGCGCTCTATTTTAGTGCATTTTCCATATTATTTCAAGGAGTGATTTAGAAAATAACTTTATTGTTAAAAAGGAACCAACATGTTGAAATAAGACAAGTCATTTACTTGCTATTTGTAAAATGTATCCATTCTGTTAATACCGCTGTTCCAGGGGATTCAGAGGTCTGGCCGATAATATCTGAGTCGTTTCGCCTGAGTGACATTCTACACACCACGCAATCAGTTTTCCTTCAGAAACAACGGGCTGGGCTCCTTATAATCAAACAGCTACCATTTCCTGATTGGTTTCACTTTGGTACACCACCCTTTGTTTTAGTTTTGGTGTCATTGGAAACCACCTCAGGGAAGGAAGTTTCCAATTGAGTAATGAAGCAAAGCGGAATGTAATTTCAGAAGTGTCAAAATATTCACTTGTTTATGGATACTTCCCTTGACCTTTTCCATGCTTGCCAGAGCACAGACACGCACAGACGCGCACACAATCGAATGTGTCTGTGGCCTCAGTACCTACACAATCAGACAGAATCTACTAACCCTACTACCCTCAGTACCTACACAATCAGACAGAAGCTACTAACCCTACTACCCTCGGTACCTACACAATCAGACAGAAGCTACTAACCCTACTACCCTCAGTACCTACACAATCAGACAGAAGCTACTAAC
>NC_140176.1:17146434-17156763 GCF_963971535.1 Notolepis coatsorum
GCAGGGTTAGCGCAGAAACACGGCGAGGCAGATGAGAACAAGAGATAAGTGAGACCGCGCGACACGTCTGTTCTTAGTGTCTGTGTTGCGTTGATATTGATACTGCTGGCAACATCAACATCAAACAGCAACATCTCCTTAAAGGAACACACCAACATTTTGGGAAATTTTACATTAGCTTACCGTCTTCTCCAGAGAGAGACAAGAAGATAGATACCAGTTTCCTCTCTGTGCGTTCTGTAGAAAGCTATCTGGCTGCACGTTAGCCTACTGTAGCTTAGCACAATGAATGGAAGCGGACACTGCCAGTTAGCCTAGGCATTGTCCAACTAACACCTCTCCCGAAGGCTAACCGGCACTGTCCGCTTCCATTCATTGTGCTAAGCTAGGCTAACGTGCAGCCAGATAGCAGCCAGATAGCTTTCTACTGAACGCACAGAGAGGAAACTGGTATCTATTTTCTTGTCTCTCTCTGGAGAAGACGGTAAGGTAATTTCCCAAAATGTTGGCGTGTTCCTTTAACAACAGCAAGCAACAGGGTTTATGCGAAACCTGGTCTTATCATGAGAATTAGGCTAAATAGTTTTGGTCTCATTTGTTTAATTAACAACTTGTAATTATACCAAGGCATCATAACTAATGACATTATGCTATGATATATTATTGTTGAAAATTCTCCTTGTAGTCGCTTTAATCTTACTAACCTACCACAACCTCAACTGGAGATGAAAATGTCACCCGGAATGTCGCTTGCGACTCTCCCATGTCCTAGTCAACTAGCTAGCTAGCTAGCTACCTCCTCCAACCGTCTCCTCTGCTCCTTCTGCTCTTCGATGCGTTTCTGCCTCTCGGCCAGTAGTTGGCGCTTGTGCTCCTCGTTCTGCTGCTGTTCCAGCTGCTGCCGCCTTAGAGCCTCCGACCGCTCTTTATTGGCCAGCTGCAAGCGCAGGAAGTCCCGCCTCAAAGTAGACTCCCCAGGGATGTTGATGATGGAGCTGGAGGCAGAAGAAGAAGGAGAAGGGGGGGGGTTGGGGGAATAAAGGGACATTAGTTAACTCTTTCAGTTGTACAATCTCAACTGTGAGATAGAACTTTGAGACATTCTAATGATGATATAACAAGGGTCTCTGGTCATTGAAAGTGTGAATGGTTAATTATGCATGGATAAACTCTTCCTCTTCAAGGAATCTCTGGGTAACTTCAGAAACACTGAACCCCAAAAAGAAAGTACTGGAGTATACAAGTAATATTGTTTCTTAATTACCATGCAAGGACTAACGTTTCAATATGGCAACCTTTTCATCAGAGTGAGAAAAAACTCTTAATGAAGAAGTTGCTGCGTTGAAATATTAATCCTCGCACCTCATAGTAAATAGACGCAATTATATGATATGACCCGAGTGCTCTAGTGCCTTCTTTTTGTTTTCAGAGAGCTACTGTACGCTGAGAGCAACAGGCTTCCTTTGTGGAGAGAACATTTTAAACTAGGGATGTCCCGATCAAGTTTTTCTGCCCACGATCCTGACCCGAGTTATTTAATATTGAGTATCTGCCGACACCAAGTCCAATCCGATATTTACCTAATAATACCAATCGATACCAATACATTTAAATGATCAGCTCCGATTCTGATCTGTCCAATCCGATCGGGACATCCCAATTTTAAACCATATAATTTTTTATATTCAAACAATATTTTAAACTATACTCATCATAAAACACACACACACATATACAATGTAAACACTATGTGAAATGGACATCCAGCTGTGTGGGATTCTACCTTGGCTCCCCAATGTCCCTCTCCTCGTCCTCTTCCTCGCTCCCACTGTATTCATACTCCGTCTCCTCTGGGGACACAGAGACGCAGACACACAGACACACAGAGACACAGACACACAGACACACAGACACACAGACACACAGAGACACAGACACACAGAGACACAGACACACAGACACACAGAGACGCAGACACACAGACACACAGAGATGCAGACACACAGACACACAGACACACAGACACACAGACACACAGAGATGCAGACACACAGACACACAGAGACACAGAGACACAGACACACAGAGACACAGACACACAGAGACACAGACACACAGAGACGCAGACACACAGACACACAGACACAAAGACACAGACACACAGACACACAGACACACAGACACACAGAGACACAGACACACAGAGACACAGACACACAGACACACAGACACACAGAGACACAGACACACAGACACACAGACACACAGACACCATGTTAGCACTCTGACACTGAGTCGATCATTACCACGCTTCGGTGTTTCCACAATAGTCGGTAGCAGAGGTGGTTGGCGCTAATACTGGCTGTGTCTCTCTATTGTGGGCCCACTTTTGATTATTCTGCAGGGTGTAGCATTGAACCTGCACTTAAATGGATACTGTATTGTGATAAAAAAAATGTAATTCTAAACATTGGGCCTTTAGGTTGGCAAACAACAGGCCATTGTAATTAAATAAGAGGTCTTTATCATTAAATGACAACCGGGGCCAATGAGCTAATATTACTGCGACAAAACATGTCATGAAAATACTATGCATTCTTGATCTTCTTTTGGGGGCGGGGGGGTATTATAATATATTCATTATAATATATAATTCTAAATTAGAGAATTAATTTCACATTTTTTTAAGCATTCTCTTACAGAAAAAAGTCTCATGGGATTTAAAAAAAATATATCATGGTATTTCAAAAAGTTTATCATGGTATTATTTATACAAATGTATCATACTATTTATTTTAAAAAGCATCATTGTATTTCTATATTTTTTTCGCCAGCACGATGATGGTAGTGACCCAAAGTATGATGGAGATACCATGATATTACCATCTGTACCACCATGGTTTAAATTGGATTATACCATGGCATTATTTAAGCACAAAAGTGGTACCATGGCAATACATGACTTTTACCATGACCTTGTACCACCATGGTCAATGATGCTGCTGCCATGGTAACATTTAAAATGCCATCAAACGACCATGATGTGGTGTAAAAATAAATAAATAAAATAAATAAAGTTATCTCGTTGCAGTGAATGAATATACAGTAGAAGATACACTACTAATTCTTGGGCATGGTTTAGTCCTCTCGGTTTGTGTGCCAGTAAATCATCATAAACAGGAGGGAAGAATGTCAAGTTTTAAACCAAACAGAGAAGGTAAAGACGACTTTGAACTGTTGAACAGTAAGTCAGAACTATTTTATTGCACCGTAAAAATAATTATTTGATCTATTCTATTCTACTATTTTATTGCACTGCACTATTGCACTATTTTATTTGATCTTACTCTTTTTATTATTGTCTATTTAAAACTGAATCAAAGCATAAACAAGGTGGCCTGTTGGGATGTTAGATCCTAATGTGAAAAACTGTGATTTTATATGTCTGCACTTTATGTGCTCATTTTATGCCTGTCTTTTTTTTCTGTTGTGAAAAAAAACTCTTGGTGGGAGTGTAACTGCAGCGGTGATGTCATAATAGAACCGGTTAGAACAGGCTAGAATGCTCTGGAACATTGTGATGTCATAATAGACCGGCCATAGTGTATAAATAGGGAGACCCTATAAGGTTCGTTCCTTCACTTCTCCACCATCTTCAGACAAGCCACATCGACACCAGAGCTTAACTGTCCTCTCATATTGCATGCAGTCAACAAGGTACGTTTGGGGCCGTAATGCGCTTGTAGTTAAGTTCATTGGGTTAACAACCACCCTTGCAACGACCGATAAATTGTATGTATGTTGTTATGGTTTGATCCGTGATTGATTGTATTTCATGTATGTTTTCACAGTTTTACGGTTCGGAATAAAGATGTTCTCTTCGAACGGAAATAAAGCCAATCAGTAAACATCAAAGACGAGTTGCTTCATCATTGCAAGAGATGCGGTTACACCCTTTGAGCTGCAGTTTCTGTATGAAAGGTGCTATACAAATACAGTTTATTATATATATATAATCAGGCTCACCCCTCTCGCCACGTTTCTTCTTGGTGCGGTCGATGTGGTCTTTGAGCTGGATGCGGACCTGCCTCTCGTTGGGCAGGTCCCTGATGAACGGGTGTTTGAGGAGCTGCTCCGTGCTGGGCCTCTGGCTGTGGCTCTTCATCAGACAGCTCTCGATGAACGACTGGAATTTCTTAGACCTGCACAAGAGAGGAAGACAGCAGGGTGTTCATCATGTCTGAGGGGAGAGGAGAGGCCTCGCCTGGATCACCAACCAGGTACACTGGGCAAATGTCCCCAGGAGCCCCGGACCACCAGGAGCCCCGGACCACCAGGAGCCCCGCACCACCAGGAGCCCCGGACCACCAGGAGCCCCGCACCACCAGGAGCCCCGGACCACCAGGAGCCCCGGACCACCAGGAGCCCCGCACCACCAGGAGCCCTGCACCACCAGGAGCACCGGACCACCAGGAGCCCTGCACCACCAGGAGCCCCGCACCACCAGGAGCCCCGCACCACCAGGAGCCCTGCACCACCAGGAGCACCGGACCACCAGGAGCCCTGCACCACCAGGAGCACCGGACCACCAGGGGCCCCGCACCACCAGGAGCCCCGCACCACCAGGAGCCCTGCACCACCAGGAGCCCCAGACCACCAGGAGCCCCAGACCACCAGGAGCCCCGGACCACCAGGAGCCCCGGACCACCAGGAGCCCCGGACCACCAGGAGCCCCGGACCACCAGGAGCCCCGGACCACCAGGAGCCCCGGACCACCAGGAGCCCCGCACCACCAGGAGCCCCGGACCACCAGGAGCCCCGGACCACCAGGAGCCCCGGACCACCAGGAGCCCCGGACCACCAGGAGCCCCGCACCACCAGGAGCCCCGCACCACCAGGAGCCCCGGACCACCAGGAGCCCCGGACCACCCACCAGGAGCCCCGCACCACCAGGAGCCCTGCACCACCAGGAGCCCCGGACCACCAGGGCCCCTGACCACCAGGAGCCCCGGACCACCAGGAGCCCCGCACCATCAGGAGCCCCGCACCACCAGGAGCCCCGGACCACCAGGAGCCCCGCACCACCAGGGGCCCCGCACCACCAGGAGCCCCGGACCACCAGGAGCCCCGGACCACCAGGAGCCCCGGACCACCAGGAGCCCTGCACCACCAGGAGCCCCGCACCACCAGGAGCCCCGGACCACCAGGAGCCCCGGACCACCAGGAGCCCCGGACCACCAGGAGCCCTGCACCACCAGGAGCCCCGCACCACCAGGAGCCCCGGACCACCAGGAGCACTGGACCACCAGGAGCCCCGGACCACCAGGAGCCCCGCACCACCAGGAGCCCCGGACCACCAGGAGCCCCGGACCACCAGGAGCCCCGCACCACCAGGAGCCCCGGACCACCAGGAGCCCCGCACCACCAGGAGCCCCAGACCACCAGGAGCCCCGGACCACCAGGAGCCCCGGACCACCAGGAGCCCCGCACCACCAGGAGCCCCAGACCACCAGGAGCCCTGCACCACCAGGAGCACTGGACCACCAGGAGCCCCGGACCACCAGGAGCCCTGCACCACCAGGAGCCCCAGACCACCAGGAGCCCCGCACCACCAGGAGCCCTGCACCACCAGGAGCACTGGACCACCAGGAGCCCCGGACCACCAGGAGCCCTGCACCACCAGGAGCCCCAGACCACCAGGAGCCCCGGACCACCAGGAGCCCCGGACCACCAGGAGCCCCGGACCACCAGGAGCCCCAGACCACCAGGAGCCCCACACCACCAGGAGCCCTGCACCACCAGGAGCCCCGGACCACCAGGAGCCCTGCACCACCAGGAGCCCTGCACCACCAGGAGCCCCGGACCACCAGGAGCCCCGGACCACCAGGAGCCCCGGACCACCAGGAGCCCCGCACCACCAGGAGCCCCGGACCACCAGGAGCCCCGCACCACCAGGGGCCCGCACCACCAGGAGCACCGGACCATCGAAGACCCGGAGAGCCCCAGGTTTGTGTGTAGATGATCTTTTTTTAACCTCTATTTCACCAGGTGAGAAGCTTGAGCTCAAAGAGCTCTTTTTCGAGCAACACCTGACATAAAACAACAACAAATTCAAAGTCAAGAACAACCATACAGGACAGTAAATGAACATAGACAAAGGACAAAAAGATAAAGATAAAAAGAGCAAGCAGCAGCCGGGGGGGGGGGGGTTACAGGGGATTGATTGAGAGAGAAGGTCAGGTCAGGCTAAGCATCAAAC
The DNA here is from genome assembly GCF_963971535.1 of Notolepis coatsorum. Lineage (NCBI taxonomy): Eukaryota > Metazoa > Chordata > Actinopteri > Aulopiformes > Paralepididae > Notolepis > Notolepis coatsorum. The sequence goes on from NC_140176.1 coordinate 17,152,694, forward strand.
ATAACATTGATGCAGCGTGTACAGTAACCAGTAGGAATGAACCTGAGAAGCATTTGCAAATTTCTTCAGAGAATTGCTTCATCTCACTGATTTCAACTGGAATTAAGTGCTCGTGCAAGCATGGTTTTAATTGAATATTGTTTAAAGTACAACGGCACCCATTGTGTCTTGTCTCGGAATGAGTATTTAACCAAATAAATATTCCAATACATTTTATTGGAATTTGTTTGAAACATATGCACATTTTTTTTACCTACTGTATATATATAGAGAAATTAATTGTCCATTTTCCAAGAAAGGTGTATACAAACCCAGTATCTTGATATGTACATATCAATTAGTCCATAAGCACTTCCCACTGTATCATAAGTCATCCATTTCTTCTATTTAGAAACTGTGCCTCAGTGATTAAGGTGATAATCTACCCATGTTTCTTCAACTGTAGAGCAAGTTTATTTCCTGTTAACATGCAAACCTTTGTGTATTTCCCAGTCTGTATTTATAAAACCGAATTGATGCGTTTTCATGTGTGTATTCTATTCACATATATGCTTACTACATGCATCTATCTATTGCTATGTCCACCCATCACAAACATGCAAACTGTCTAACGCCTGTCCCCGTCTCCCTGTCTCCTTGTGAGTGGATGTCTCGCGGTGATGACCGGAATGGTGGACGTCCTGTGATCCTCTCTACGTCGCCCCCATACCTCAAATGGATCCGTCATCAGCTCTATTTTCAATCTTTCAAAATGTTCTTATGTACCCCAGTTGCTATTGCATGTACAGTACTTATTTGTCTTTCATTACACGTATATGTACATGCTTACCAACTGTTTCGCCTGTTTTATAGCAACACTACTATCACCGACATCTAAGAAGGGAGATCCCCCCTTGAACAGTACAGTACAGCTCAATACATACAATTGTTAAGGGGATGCAGACCAGAGAAAGACTTTCGTCTTGTTTACATCAGGGTCCCCCATTTTCAATTCATCGTAACATATATGACATACATACAGATAGACAGTACTGCTACATCTATACATTTATGACATACCAGATTTGCAAATGCAGTACTGTTTGTGATACAAAAAGACTCCAGAAAAAAAAGTATATACATTTGAGGGCCCTTCTAAGGTTTCTCCCGTCCACATTGCCTGTGGTGCTTTTTTCCTATTGCTAGGTCTTTAGTGAGTTTTTCCTTACCTTCACGCGGGGTATGTCTGGGAGTGTTGCATTCATTTACTAATTTTTTTATTTTACATTTTATTTTAAACTTCATGGTGTTTTTGTTTTGTTCTTGATTCATTGTGATGTCTCTTCTCGACTTGTTTAAAGAAGACGTGTCTGGCCCATGGGGACATTAACGTGTGTTGTCGGGCCTTACAAATAAATTTGATTTGATTTGATTCATGAGCTGTCTTATAATAGTTGTGCCGTGGGTCTGGGCGGTTTTGCGCTTCTTTCTCTACATTTGGTTATTTTTGTGCATTTAACATTAATATGTTGCCTGGGGGGCCTACATGCCACTTGCTACACATACTCATAACACGATAACACTAAAACGTAACTAAAATGAAAAGACTATATCCTCTGAAAAACAAACAAAACAACATATAGCCAAATTGAAGTGAAATCATTGTAGACCTACATAAACTACAACCAAACCACTCCTTACAGTAAGTTAATTCCTAGCAGATGAATCATTGCACCCTCATTTTTACGTCGTAAGAGGTAACGTTATGTTTTACAGGAGGGTTATATGTTTTGTTAGCGACCGGATGTCATTGACCTGATCTGCAACGGTAACGGGTCCGGGCTATTTTTGGCGAAGAGGTAGATTATTCTAAAGCGTTAGGCTTTTTCAGGCTTTTTCCCTTCCATCCCCCAAACCAAAACCTCACAAGTGTCCAGTCACATCTTCTTCAAGGTACGTTGTCAGTTTCAGTGGACTGGACCTTTACAAGTAAAAGTGTATGTGTGTACAGTATGTGTGTACAGTATGTGTGTATGTGTGTACAGTATGTGTGTATGTGTGTATGCACATGTGCAGTGGAGGAAAGTAACTATTTAAAGTACGTAATCTTGAGTATTTCAATATTAAGGAACTTTTTTTTTTTTATCCACTTTTTCTCCTTATTTTTCTATTTTTTCTCCCATCCCAATTTCGTATTTGCCAATTCTCCCCTCCCCTGTCTTGAACGTTGCTAGACTATGCCTCCCACTGGTCGGCTGTAGTGAGGATAGAAGCCTTGCATCACGTGTCCCCTGCGGTACACGAGGAGGCAGCCTGTCACATCTTCAAACTCAAGGAACCCTAAGAACCAACCTGTACACCTGGGTGTGTGTGTGTGTGTGTGTGTGTGTGTGTGTGTTTGCTTGCATGCTCTCACCCAGTTTAACCTCTGCATTCTCTGTCAACAGCACGTTCTGACCCTTGATGTCTCTGTGAATGACCTTGTGCTGATGCAGATGGGTAAGACCCTAGAGAGAGAGAGAGAGAGAGAGAGAGAGAGAGAGAGAGAGAGAGAGAGAGAGAGAGAGAGAGAGATTTCATGGTGGGTTTTTTGTTCTTGGTTAATATATTTAATTTTCAGTTTTTATAGGGTTTTCTGTTCTTGATTTATTGTGATGTTTCTTCTTGACTTGTTTAAAGGCCAACTTGCAGGTTAAACCCTACTCTGCAATTATGGGTAGTTTACATCATTGGTATCTAATTTAATAATTTTTTTCCCATTTGACGCCGGAAATTTCACTCAGAAATGGTTAAAAAGGTCCATGCACGAATAACATGCACGAGCAAATCTAAAAGCTTATCAGACGCTAACACGGCTGTGACGTCACTTCAGGAAACTTATGCCTTATGCCCGTCCGGGTCATAGTACTACTGGATATATGGCGCTGGCTAACGTTAGCATTATGTCTACTGTCATGAACCATTTTAGATCGGGGCATGTAGAGGAGTTTGGGGAACGAGTAAAATCATGTGCAGGTCCTCTTCTCAGACCTGTGTGGCAAAGCACTGCACACGCATGATGCAAGCTACACGTCGCTGCATGTTGATCAATGGTGGCCCACTCGGTGCATCACAGTCAGTGACTGTGATGCACCGAGTGGGCTACTATTGTGCTAACAACGGGCTGCGGCGTCTGGCTTGTTGGCCGGCATGAGTCCCCGATTTGGGGTGGTTCTCTCCTCTTTGTGTGCCTTTGTCCTCGCGGGTGTTCTGCCGGGGAGCTTGTGGACGCGACAATAGTGGTGGTTGTAGGGTGTTTGAGCTTGTAGCGTTAGTTAGCTCATAGCTATCGTGTACCACTAGCGTTACGGGCTCGAGCACCTTATGGCTGCTGCTGTTGTCATGTCCATGGGCTCCCTGGCAGGGTACTTGTGGGGACGGGGGTGTACAGAGAGGAGAGAACCATTTTGGGTCGGGCGTTCATGCCGGCTGCGAGCTGGACGTCGGGATATGTTGTTAGCACAATAGCTACCAAGCTAAGCTATGTTAGCTTCTAACGGTGTATACACAATATGTACAACGACACAATGATTTACATTATTACAAATATGGTAACGTGGTTGTGGCTTTTACAAATAGTGGTTAGCTTTAGAGATGGATGGCTATGATCACGGAGCAATAGTGTTGTTAGGTGAAACAGATACATTTTCATTCGGCTAGTAGTAGCAAGGCTCTCTGCCTGCTGTAACAAGTAACAAGAAGGCTCCTTGCTTCCAGTTCCTGCCACTACTGCCTGTGACTCCCAGAGCTCAGAGCCCCCTGGTGCCCTGCACCTGTTGTGACGACATCATTTCGATTACACGCGCAGTGCGCGCACGTTATGAACCATTGATTAAAATATCCACGTGCGTGGTGATTGTGTTGGGCAGACAAAATGTTTGATAAAAACGCTAAAACTGGGTCAATTTCAATACTTTTTTTTCATTCTTCATGAAAGTCACCGTTGGCCTAGTCCACATTGTTTATTGAACAAAAATACAACATGCAAGTTGGCCTTTAAAGAAGACTTGTCCGGCCCATGGGGAAATTAACTTGTAATTTCTGGCTTTACA
>NC_140176.1:17156963-17164463 GCF_963971535.1 Notolepis coatsorum
CTGCATTAATGGATGCTTCCATTGTAAAAAGATATATAAAAGACATTATATACGTATATATAGGCCTACTGTATATATATACATATATATACATATTACAATATCCTTTGTCAACATTTGCAGCTATTCAGTCATGCCAATACAATTAATGTTGAATCTTAATTTGAAAGATGGAGAGAGAGTAAGGGAGAGGAGGAGGTAGAGAAGTATCCTTTTCAGGCACGCTGAGGCATAAAAACACACCTAGTCCTGCGTTCAGACAAGCCCCACATTCCAAAAACCTGCAATAGTACACACTCTCTGCTTACAAGCCCTGACGCATTAGAGAGAGAGAGAGAGAGAGAGAGAGAGAGAGAGAGAGAGAGAGAGAGCGAGAGAGAGAGTGAGAGAGAGAGAGAGAGAGAGAGAGAGAGAGAGAGAGCGAGAGAGAGAGGGGGAAGAAAGCGAGAGATAGAGCATGAGTGAGAAAGAGGGCGAGAGAGTAGCCCCTTTTGTTCAAGGCAGGGATGAGGAGCCGTTATATTCCGCCTCCCTTAGGCCGCCATTGTGTCGAATAGTGTAGTAGCGAGTCCGTCTTGTCTCGCCAAATAGCCAACATTGTAAATACTTCACCTATAAGTACAACCCTGCTTAGCTTACACAATGTTGTGTTATGTTAACCCTTTCACTGCCGCACTACCAAAACGGTTAACCCTTTCACTGCGACAATACACCGAAGGTTAACCCTTTCACTGCCACAGTTAAGATTAGCTGAAACATATAATATTGTGTTTGTGCATAGATCACTAGATTCATCAGCTTCTAATACGCTTTTCACACGAGCATTTAGATAATCACACACATTACACCGGCGCGCTGTCGAGAATCACACACATTACACCGGCGCTCTGTCGAGAATCACACACATTACACCGGCGCGCTGTAGAGAGAATCACACACATTACACCGGCGCGCTGTAGAGAGAATCACACACATTACACCGGCGCGCTGTAGAGAGAATCACACACATTACACCGGCGCGCTGTAGAGAGAGTCACACACATTACACTGGCGCGCTGTAGAGAGAGTCACACACATTACACCGGCGCGCTAGGGCGGGCCATACTTTTTTTTTTTTTGGAAAATCAATCGAGTGGGGTGTCTAAAATATGTGTTTTTTTGTGGGGAATTCAAATATGGGATTATTTTTCTAATAGGATAACTCCTACCTACATTGTTTTGGATTTCAAAATGGCCGATTTGACCATTTTTCACCCCTTGGCCATACATGGATGCCAACATGAATCTGAAGGAAATCCTAACATGCAAGGTGTCTAAATGATGTGTTTCTTAATGGGGAATTCAAATATGAGTTCATTTTTGGGATAGGATAACTCTAACCTACATCATTTTGGATTTCAAAATGGCAGATTTTACCATTTTTCACCCCTTGGCCATACATGGATGCCAACATGTATCTGAAGGAAATCCTAACATGCAAGGTGTCTAAATGATGTGTTTCTTAATGGGGAATTCAAATATGAGGTCATTTTTGGGATAGGATAAATATAACCTGCATAATTTTGGATTTCAAAATGGCTGATTTTACCATTTGAACCCATTGGTATTGTATTACAAAATTGCAAAGATAAAAAAGATATGGGAAATCATTTATAATGACAAAGCCATCAAATTTATTAACAAGTGAACTGTATATAACTGGATACAACTCCAAAGATCAATAATAATAATACTAACAATAATAAATTGTATTTGTAATGCACACAAACACCTAAGTGCTAAATCTCGATCTCCTGACTTCTTGAACTTTGCCAGGTTCCAATATCTTGATTGGACTCATTCTTGGATGGCAAGATCTCCTACTGTACTGCTTTAGCCACCAACCTACAAACACAAACTTAAAGTCAATGTCAGCCATAAATAAGTGAGCTCTTTCCAGAACTACTCAGCAGAAACCATTTTAACAAACGTCTCAATGTATTGAGAAAATCCATGGGGCTCCATCAATCCTCTATCTTCTTAAAACATTGGAAAGGCAGGGGATGGAAAAGAAGGCAGAGAAAAGGAGAAGCGGCAAAGAAGAAAGCTTTGCAGCAGCAGACAAGGTTGCCAGGAAGGATGTTCAGAGCTTCCTTACAGTCCCTGAAGTTGAGCTCATTCCTGAAACTGACCCTGCAGCTACAGCAAAGCTACGGAAAAATTATGATGAGATTCCAAACATCGCCCTTGCTAGTGTAAGGTATGGCATAGGCAGGCCTGTACAGTGCGAGATATATCTCGCACGTGCTACAGCAACAGCGGTCTGTGCGATGAATGGATTTACTTCACTAGCACTGGTGCGATAGGGATTCGGTTCATATAGATACTCTTATTTTGAAAATCCTGTAGCGGGTCTCATTTCTGCCCACGCGCAGCTCCAGCTATAATAACTAGGCTCGACAGCTAGCAACATTCAGGTGCATATGATACTCTTATTTTGAAAAAACTCCGTGACAACTCGACGAGTCATATCCGCCCTATCCGTGCTTGCAAGCAGAGCAGCGTGTTGGTGCGCACTGCTGCTGCGTAACACAGCAGTGCGCCTACACGTCCCGAAATAAGTCTGTGGTGTTTTTTTTTTCTCGCAACGGGTCAAATGCATCTACATGCTTTGCACCGTCGCCATTCCTTTATGCGCACATCGCCCGAAATTAACGTTTATGTACCATTACAATCACTACAACGTTAGCAAGCTAACAAGCTAATCCTGATCAGGCAGAGCCAGCAGACACAGTGTGGAAAGGGAAATGGGGGGGCACTCTCTCCCCTTCCCTGTGTGTGTGTGTGTGTGTGCGTGCGTGCGTTTGGAAAGACGATGAAGTCACTAGTCAGGACTCAGGACAGGAGTATATTATAGTAAACTGAGGATGGACAGATAATGTTGATATTCAAATATAAAAAATTTCGAGAGGAGTGGAAGTTTGAAGACAGACTAGACTACAATATGATGCAGGGGTGGTGAGTTGAAACAGTGTGTGTGAATGAATGAATGTAAACTTTATTTAACAGATTGCAGAATGGGTACAGTACAGTACGGCTCAATACACACAATTGTTAAGGGGATGCAGACCAGAGAAAGACGTTTGTCTTGTTTACATCAGGGTCCCCCATTGTGTGTGTGTGTCCCAACCGACCCCACTTCTATGTTTCAATAAATTATTTGCATTTAAAACTATTAACGCTGACTCATTCCTTCAGTCCACTCAAAATTATGCTAATATTCCTTATGTTGTTTATGATATTAATTGAAAATAGCATATGAGAGTATTACTATTATAGTAATAATAACACATGGCGATATACTAAATGACAGCCAAACATGGCACTGCAACTAAATAACACAAATACAATAGGCACATTTGTGACTGTTACAAATATAACATGTTTTATACTTGTGCTACAAGATTTTGGCCTGTGCTACAAAACTATCAACCTCTGTAGCACCAGTGCTATGTGCAAAAAAAGTTAACGTACAGCCCTGGCATAGGTCTAAGGCCAACTGCAGCTATAGCAACTGCAGCTCTGATTGATGCAGGACTCATCTTAGAAGATGACACAAGTAAAGTGATTGATAAGAACAAGGTTAAGAGAGCACAAGAATAGTTGATGCAAGAGCTGGGGGAAGAGTTTGAGGAGAAGTGCAGGGAGGAGGGGGGGATTTCCTGTATCCTCTTTGATGGGCGGATTGACATGACCAATGTGATGATGGAAGCTGAGGGCAGTGACCAATCTTTTCCTGAAAAGATCAAGGAAGAACACTATAGTGTTGCTAGTGAGCCTGGCAGCAACTATCTGTTCCACTTTACACCAGAGAAAGCAACTAAAGAGGAGTCCCATGCAGAGAAGATAGCTAAGGTCCTGTTTGCCTGGCTGAAAGAGAGAGGTTCTGAGACCTTGTGGGCCATTGGAGGAGACTTGACCAATAGGACAGCTCCTTGATTCTGTTACAGACTTGGAGATCAATCCTAACTTCACCAGGATCTTTCTTGGCCCTCCGCTGATCAAGCTGCCTGAGAAGATCATTCAAGATCTCTAAACTGATCAACACTATGGCTATAAGCTGGTCTGTGCAATCAGGGATGGAGTGCTTTCTGCAAGGCTGGCTCTGCTGGAGATTGGACCGGTAAACCACAGCCGCTGGCTCACCACAGCAAACAGACTCCTCAGGCTCTGGGTGTCAAAGCATCAACTTAAAAGAAAGAACCTGAATAATCTACAATGCATTGTGGAATTCATCATTGGAGTGTATTATCCATGTTGGTTCAACATGAAGGTCAAGCACTCCTGGATCGAAGGGCCTAGGCACATCCTGTTTCAGCCAGCGGCACCAACTCCTCATTGGAGGTCACGCAGGGGTCGCGCAGGGGTCACGCAGGGCCCACCAATGGTTTAAAACTAAAACCAAATCTGCCCTGTTGACCTCATGGCTATTGTTCAACTCATGTTTCTAGGCAATAAGGCCTGATACTGTATTCAGACAGGGATATGTTTAAGCCTTCAAGGTCAGTCAGTTTTGAATGAAAAGAATTGCCTGTCCCCTATAGTGTTTATCTTTGCTGTGAGGGACAAGGGCTAAGCGGGGCAGTCTTGTGCATAATACCATAGATTTATTGTTCGTTTGGTTTGGGAATATCTGCGTGAACAGAGACGTCTCTAATAAAAAAGACAACGGCGGATGATTTGGCGTGATCTTGTGGCGCTCAAAGCGCAATGCAGCCGACCCTCTCGAGACACGGAACACAGTGGTTACGTTTTATGTCAGATTCTCACGTGGCCTCCTCCTCACAACCTGGTTAAATGCCTCTCTGTGAATGTTTCCTTTCCATTACCGTGTCACCACTTGTGTCTGTAATAGGCTGTTGCATGTGTGTGTGTGTGTGTGTGTGTGTGTGTGTGCGTGCGTGTGTGCGTGTGTGTGTGTGTATGTGCATGTGCATGTGTGCGTGTGTGTGTGTGTGTGTATGCGTGTGGGGGGGGGGTTGGGGGGGATTAACGTGTCTTACCTTGTAAACTTGCCCATATGTTCCATTACCGACCAGCTCCACCAGCTCAAAGATACCAGCTGGGTCCTAGAGAGAGAGAGAGAGAGAGAGAGAGAGAGAGAGAGAGAGAGAGAGAGAGAGAGAGAGAGAGAGAGAGAGAAAGAGAGAGAGAGAGAGAGAGAGAGAATGAGAGAAGGAGGGTATGGGAAAAGAAAAAAAAACGTTAGCCAAACAGCAAGGAAAATTCTCATGAAAGAGAATGCTAGTTTTATGAATTCCTTGTGGAATTTGACACACACGCACGCACGCATGCACACACGCACACACACGCACGCATGCACGCACATATACACACACACACACACACACACACACTGCATACCTGAGGCATTGCTCCTTGAGAGCGCGGGCTCAGTAAGCCTCATCAGTTCACCACAGACTCTTGGTACATGCTGGAATTCCACTCTTCTCACACTAATACACTGTTATGGTATTTGACACCCAGAATCTATCTTTCTGCTCCTTTCAGCACTATGATAGGTGCTAAGTGGTTTAGTGTGAGGACATCCCTTAAAGGGAGAGGTCAACTCTCGGCAATAGTAACGTAATGATGGCATGGATATTGTGGTCTAGCGTTGAAAACAAGGATAACTTTTTCTTTGATGACTTGGATTTTAAAGTCATACTGCATAGTTTTTCTTCTCCCGCCGGTTGATGGCATGGCTGTGGTCTGGCGTAGTTAACTTGGATTGCTTTTGCCTTGATAACCTGGATTCGTTTTTTTTTTTATTATTATAATTTTTTTTTACTTGGAGTATAATATCTATGTTTTCCCTTCCTTTTCTTCTTTTTCTGCTGGAGACTCAGAATGTGTGTGTTTGTGTGAGTGCGCGTGTCCATGTGTGTGTGTCTGTGTGTGTGTGCAAAAAAATATTTTGTATATTGAATAACAATAAGTTTGGTATGGTTTTTCCACAAAACAATTAATTAACTAGTGAAAATGGGAGTGTCCCTGCACCTTTTCCCTCATTGAGAATACAAGGATCTAGGCGGCTACGTGGCGTAGTGGGCAAGGCGCTCGCCACGAATGACGGAGACGCTGGGCTTGCCTGTTCGATCCCAGCGCTCCACATTGCTTTCAGTTTAGCTGGCCGTCCATACTAATACACATTGGCAGTATTAGGGGGTGGGAAACTGATGGGTGGGGATCGGGCGTTGTGGACAGCGACTCCTACAGGTCGGTTGGTGCGCCTGCGCAGTAGAATCAGGAAGTGTCGGGGGCAGCGTGAGCCTCCCACGCGTTACTCCTCGCCACTGAGAGATCGAGCTGCGCAGGTGAAAAGATGCGACTGCTGTTACCTCAAGTACCGGAGGGGACTTGTGCTATGTATGACTTAGTCCACATTGCAGCCGGCTTGTGGGAGGCAAGAAACAGCGTTCGTGACAGGGGAGGGTTGAATTGGATGATACGAAATTGGGATGGGAGAAAATATAGAAAATGGGAGAAAAAGTGGATAAAAAAAAAGAGAATACAAGGATCTATGAACGTCTTGTCCCCCCTCATGTCTGCCCATGACGTCTTCCCCCAAGCCGGTTAACTTTATCTTTTCCACCTAAACTGTTCGCCCCCCAAAACTGTTATATCCAAACACAACACTTCTTAGCTTACACAATTTAGTTAAAAATCAGAGATTCGCTGGAAAATCGTTTAGTTTTCAATCATGCATAGATCACTAGATTTATCAACTTATAATATGAGTTTCACGTTAGCAGTTAGCATTTCCTGGATGACTCCTGGATGACAGTGTGGCCAGCGGGGGCAAAAGCGACCATGTTGGTTCGGAGCCGGAGGATTAGTTGCATCATACAGGCAGCTCGGATTTTGAGGAAGTACAGAGAAGCCCCCCCCCCTCTCTCCAGTCGAAGTTCTGCACAAATAATAATCTGTATAGACAAAGTCATGCTTCCAAGAGCAGTTAACTGTAGGGGGGGGGGATGTTGAATGGAACGGACATTTAACCCTTTCACTGCCACACTACAGAAGGTTAACCCTTTACTATCACACTACCGACAGTTACCGGTCGCTATTTCTGAATGTTCAAGGATCGTCCCACGCGGGACGGTGTAAAGACCTGGGCATATGGCGAACATCGTTGACTCATCCTCTATGAATCATTAGGTGACCACTCGTGCGTTGTTGTTAATATGAGGAACTGTCCCCCAGAAGACCACACTGAGCCACGCGTCGTTGGATGAAGGCGATAGTGTTAACCCTTTCACTACCACCCTACCAAAGGGTTAACCCTTTCACTGCAACAATACAGAAGGTTAACCCTTTCACTACCACACGACAAAGGGTTAACCCTTTCACTACCACACGACAGAAGGTTAACCCTTTCACTACCACATTAACCGTATGTAGTGTGGTAGTGAAAGGGTTAACCTTCTGTCGTGTGGTAGTGAAAGGGTTAAAGGGGCA